>NW_026571353.1:37625827-37923327 GCF_026225935.1 Boleophthalmus pectinirostris | reverse complement strand
TCCTGGTTTAGACCTGGTTTAGTCCTGACCCACCCGTGTGTAATTACTACCCGCCTGTAATACACAATACGCGTTCATAACACTGTAAAAAATTGCAAAGGTGTCCGGGTTTTCACAAACGGAAATATGGTCACCCTAAATCTGCAGGACTGTCCTATAATGACCTGAGACATGAGGGGACGTGCACACAAACACACACACCCACCGTCTCTCCGTACTGCGTAAACCGCGCTTCCTCCTGTGCGCCTCTAAACCAGAACTAACAGCAAGACTAAAACATAGGACTAAACTAGGACTAAAACCAGGACTAAACAATATGACACCTAACAGTAGGTGGACATAATTTAAGGCAGGTGTGATTTCATATAAAAATCATTTCTGTATCAATAATATTTTTAATCCGGTTAAGGAAAGACTGGGCTTTTTATTTTCTTTTAACAGAAAAAACATCTTATCCTAGGATATCCTAGTCTTTGCTTGCAGCAAACAAAAGTCTGTTCATGGACACTTGGGCTCAACAGACAATTTGAAGAGAAAAAACAAGAACTTTCAGGATGTGGTTACTACATTCATGTAGTTTTAAAAAGCAAGACAATATCAAGTACAAGTATTCAGATTACATTACTCACTTTAAGTAACGGATTATGTTACAAACTACATTTTAGTGTATGTAATCTGTAATCTGTAGTTGAATACATTTTAAAAGTCACCTTCCCAACACTGTGCATTACAAAGTTGGTTAAAAGGGCCAACATTACCACATTTTCTACATGTAATAATTTAGTTTCCTCATCACAAACATACCTGCTCCTTAGAACCTACCACTAAGAACCTGCTCCTCTGAACCTTCTCCTCTGAATCTGCTCCTCAGATCCTACTCCTGAGAATCTGCTCCTCTGAACCTTCTGCTCTGAATCTGCTCCTGAGAACCTGCTCCTCTGAATCTGCTCCTCAGAACCTGCTCCTCAGAACCTGCTCCTCTGAAATCTGCTCCTGAACCTGCTCCTCTGAATCTGCTCTGAACCTGCTCCTCAGAACCTGCTCCTCAGAACCTGCTCCTCAGAACCTGCTCCTCTGAACCTGCTCCTCAGAACCTGCTCCTCTGAATCTGCTCCTCAGAACTGCTCTCAGAACTGCTCCTGAGAACCTGCTCCTCAGAACCTGCTCCTCTGAACCTTCTCCTCTGAATCTGCTCCTCAGAACCTGCTCCTGAGAACCTGCTCCTCAGAATTTGCTCCTCAGAACCTGCTCCACTGACATGGGCCAATGTCTTGGGAGACGTGAGTCAAAAAAAAAAAAAAAAAAAGACTAATTAAAATAGTCAAAAAAAAAAAAAAAAAAAAGACTAATTAAAATATATTTCTTTTTTTTTTTTTTTTTTTTTTTTTTTTTTTACAAAAGGCAGACCATATAGTGATGAGGTTGGATATGCACATGCATCACTACCAACTCATCCAGGTTAGTATTTTACAACTATGAATGAACTGTGAGTGGATATCCTTTTTCTACTGTCACTTAAACATTTGTCTTTATGAGAGTTTAATTTAAAAATATTTCTTTTTTTTTTTTTTTTTTACAAAGGCAGACCATATAGTGATGAGGTTGGATATGCAATGCATCACTACCAACTCATCCAGGTTAGTATTTTACAACTATGAATGAACTGTGAGTGGATATCCTTTTCTACTGTCAGGTAAAAAAAAAAAAAAAAAACTTAAACATTTGTCTTTATGAGAGTTTAATTAAAATATATTTCTTTTTTTTTTTTTTTTTTTACAAAAGGCAGACCATTAAGTGATGAGGTTGTATATGCACATGCATCACTACGAACTCATCCAGGTTAGTATTTTACAACTATGAATGAACTGTGAGTGGATATCCTTTTTCTACTGTCAGGTAAAAAAAAAAAAAAAAACTTAAACATTTGTCTTTATGAGAGTTTAATTAAAA
Source organism: Boleophthalmus pectinirostris (assembly GCF_026225935.1). Taxonomy (NCBI): domain Eukaryota; kingdom Metazoa; phylum Chordata; class Actinopteri; order Gobiiformes; family Gobiidae; genus Boleophthalmus; species Boleophthalmus pectinirostris. The sequence goes on along the minus strand of NW_026571353.1, from coordinate 37,921,377 downwards.
TATATTTCTTTTCTTTTTCTTTTCATTTTTTTTTTTTTTTAAGGCAGAGCATATAGCGATACATTTTCAACATTACAACCAACTCCTCCAGGTTAGTATTTTAGTATTTTACAACTGTGAATAAACTGTGAGTGGAGATCCTTCTACTGTCAGGGAGAAGGTTGTGGGTCAAATAAAAAACAAAAAAAACAAAAACTTAAACATTTGTCTTTATGAGAGTTAAATTAAAATATATTTCTTGTTTTTACAGCACTCAGGCTATATTCACCACCAACACCAGCTTCTCCAGGTTAGTACTTTACAACTGTGAATGAACTGTGAGTGGAGATCCTTCTTCTTCTGTCAGAGAGGAGGTTGTGGGTTAGACTCCATGCTCGTGTGACATCAGCACATTGTAGAATCCCTCTAGTTTAACCTGAGCTGAAGAAAGGTCAGAGTTAGTTAGTCTCAGGTGGAGTTTGCTGTCAGATGCAGATTTCTTGATCTGGTTTATGGTTCATATTTCTGTAATTACTGGAACTATCTACATGAAACAATAAACTAAATAAATAAACAAACTAAAGTCAAATGTTTTTTCCACAACAGCTTCAGAAAGTGGTGACATTATTCAGCCCAAAGACATGATTTTTGTCAGTTGAAAAGAATTTGAACCATAAGATAAACATTACAAGTTTGTGGAGCCAATCTTAAACACTTGGAAATTAAAGGTGTCACAGGGAGGCGCCAGTGGCAAAAAACAAAAACAAAAAAACTTGTTGTGTCCTTCACCCACATTGCCTAGTAAGAAAGTGGAGTGAGCTTGAGTGTTGGTGGTGGTCAGAGGGACTGATGGTGCAGATTGGCAGCCTCGCCTCTCTCAGTCTGCCCCAGGGCAGCTGTGACTTGCCACCACTGAGTGTGAAGTGAATGAATTATGAACTGTAAAGCACTTTGGGTGTCTTGAAAGGTGCTATATAAATGCAATGATTAATTAATTTTAATTAATGAATTTTGTTCTAACTTGAGCTCTTGTTTCTGTCTGAACATTGCAGCGTGCAGATCCAGTCTGGAATGGCTTCCCCCTGACAGTAAGTCCATGAGCAAACCACAGCCTTCTACTCTTCTTGACTTGTGTTGTGTTTTGTTTCATTCATACGTGTTTGAGTAACACTTTACTATTAGTCTACATCTACAAAGCTCAAAATGCTCTGTTCCATCTTGTGATGTCATGAAGTGGTAGCTTTCAAGTTAACAGCTCCTTTTGCCTTTTGTTAAGTAGAGAAATGGGAAATTCCACAAGTGTTTTCAGTTTGAGAGAAGAACTCAGCCTAAATCTGCAGGATTTGTGTTTTAAACTTGTGCGAATGAAACAAAACACAACTCCAGGTCTGTTTGTGATGAGGAAACAGAGATCTTAGAATAGTGTAATATGGGCCCTTTGAGTAGCCAGACAGTTGTGCAGAGAGGCAGGAGACTCGGGGCGTCTAATGCAGGTGAAGTTTCATCTATTGTACAGTGTAAACAAGTCGACACTTTAGTTGTTGCAGACTCACGTTGAATCCACCTTCAACTCAGATGTTTAAAGTGGGACTATTATGTTATAACATGGTTCCCTCATCAAAAACATGCCTGAAGAGGTTAACCATGTTTGAGTAATCTAGTGATCTCTCCTGGGCCCTAATCAAACCCTCCTTACAGTTAGCTGTAAGATCGTTTACAATGCTCTGCTCACAAGCCTACGTCGCCCATGCTCCACGACAGTTCTTCATAAAACTTTACAAAAACATGATTCAAAACTGCACACAACAACAAACCTGATACGATGTGCAGTAGTTTCATTAGTGGGATGCACGCTGATTGTGTTGTGATAACGCTCTGAAGGGGGAGTGACTTAGCGCAGAGAGCAATGGGAGGGGAGACTCAGGTCAAAACTTATAAACCATGTTAATACTTTTTTTTTCTGTGAATATCCACCTTAATCGGGCATTGCTGTGAGCGTCACCATCATTATTCGGGTTGTATTATTTTGTACGGGGCCGATCTTGACAGCAAATACGTTCAGTACAGACTATGAAGCTGTTTTAAGCCTTTTGCACAAATTAACCGTCTGTCATATTTAAAGGGCCCATCTCATGCAAAATCAACTTTTCAGAGCTTCCTACCTTCTAAGAGTGATGTGTGGGCCTTGTATTTGTCGGCGAAGTGTTTTTTAGATTGATTCTGCGTTTTTTTTTAACAAATTGCAGCATATTTCTGCAATCCTCCCACTTGACAATGACCTAAATCTGCTACAACGATGACGCGGCAGATACACCTATGACGCGTTTGACGTTGCAGAAAGCACTTCACACCCGCCCCCCTCCCCCACTCCACCGCCTCCACCCCGACTGCAGTGTACACGATATAATAAGTTTATCTACTAGTGTTTATTAATACTTTACCAATCAGTAATGTTCAGTTGATGTTGACGCGGTGCTTGAGCTTCGTGCACCTCAAAGTCCTCGTCCGATTCCGGGTCCAACACATGCGGCTGAACGCGCTGTATCGCCATGATGAATAAAAGTTTATTCCTACCGCTATCAGGGTGCACGTCTGTCTCCGCCTCCCTCCCTGAGATGGGCGGAGGAAGGGCGGCTCACTCAGAGTCTACGTCACGTTTGGAGGGCGGAGCCTGTGCTTTCTCAGGACGGGCGGGGGGAGGAGCAATAGTCGCACTTTCATAGTTCCTGGTCTGTGACTGTCTCCAAGAAATCAGTAAGATTTCAGAACTATTGTGTAATGGACGTTCCAAAACCCAAATTGTGCTTGTTTATGTGCAGAAGATACAATGTGAAAAGAGTTATTTTACATGAGATGGGCCCTTTAAGATGTAAAAGTTTCCCAGATTCTCCATTGACATAAATGGGATTCCTGCTTAACCAGAAGTGGAAAGTGTCACCACAACAAAACAAAACAAAAACACTGTTTAGGAGCGTTTAGAGACCAAAGTGGATGGGGCCGAATAAGGTGGATTAAGGTGGATAGCATTTTCAAAATAATGAAAAGTAACATGTTGATCTAATTATGTTATGTGTTAGCAATTAGTACCCCCAAGAAGTAAAATACCTCCTCTTTAACGTTGAATGTTTGAATAATGTCTGAAACATCTCCAGTGTCGGAGCTGACAGCGGTTCTCCTGGGGACCAGTTGGAGTCTGAGGAGCTGTGTGGGGAACCTGCTTTCTGGAGAAGGATCATGTTTAATCCAGAGATGGAGCCACAGCAGTCTGAGGTCCACCAAGACAAGAAGAAAAAACAAACCCTCACTGTGGTCAACACTCCAGACCTTCTTGAGCTCCAACATAACACAGATCATACAGGAGATTAAAGCTGTGAGTGGCCCTGGTCCTCGTGTGTTCCGTGCTGGTTCTACAGACTGAAGACTTCACAGAGCAACACAAAAGCAGTCTGCAGTCAGCCCTGGAGAACCTCGGAGAACATGCCCGTGAACGTTCTCTAGTGCTTCTCTTCACTCGAGGAGCAGCTGGGTCTGAAGGTCTGAACCGTCCTCTACGAGACCTGCTCCAGCTGTGTGGGGACAAACATCTGTGGTGTAAAGGCCTGCACCGAGACAGGCTACTGGGAGAGATCAGAGCTGTGATTTAAATCTGAATTAAATGTAATAGTACACTTCGGATTTTCTGTTTCTCCTGTTATCCCTCCTCCACACTTACCTGCCATCTGCTCTTTGCTCCAGCTCCTCTGTCTGCCTGCTTGGTCCTGTCTTTGCTCCAGCTCCAGCCATTTCCACCCTGCCTATCCACATTTAACCTGCTGCTCCCGGACATGCTTCCAATCCCTGCAAAATCGCACTATTCCTGTAACTGTGAAACAACTTTCCTTGTTGAGTTGTGACAAAGGAACTGTGTGTAAGATTTCGATTTTTAGATCCATTCACGAGCAAGGACCACACCACAAGAGAGAGAGTTTATGCGGGCGGTGTTGTCAGGATAGGCCGTATAAATAGGGCTTCTGGGTACTGTATTTTCCGCACTATATAGGTCGCTCTGGATTATAAGGCGCACTGTCATTGAATGGTCTATTTTCGAACTTTTTTCACAAATAAACCACACCGGACTTTAAAGGAAACACAACAGTGTGATGGGTGAGTGGTTTTGTTTGTTTGTGTCGTTCACGGTGACTCTGGGCTTTGTTCAGTTGTGGCGTGTAGGGAGGGTGCTGTCTGGGACCAACTGGATTGTCGGCGTGTTCGCAGTGACTCAGTTGTTCAGTCGTGTCTAGAAGCGGCACATTGCACTCGCTTTTTCGGTTCGTTCCTCCGTTCCGTTCCTCGTCGGCGTGGAGTGATGAGTGTGTCTGTGGGTGTTTTTCGCTGTGCGGTCGTTGTCTGCTCCGTGTGTGTTTGCGTGTTCTGCGGGTGGTGCGGCTTTGTAGTTTACTGAAGTCGTGCTGGGAAACCTGAGTGGATTCGTGTATGGGGCGCTCTGGATTGTGGGGCGCAGTAGTTTTTTGATGGGGTTGGAGGCTTTTGAGTGTGCCCTATGGTGCAGAAAATACAGTAATTGAAGGTGTGGTTGAGATTGGCTTGAGAGGAAGTTGAGGCGTGGTCCAGCTCCTGAATCTCAGTTAATTGTATTAACTTCATTAAACATGTCCTCAGATACGAGGTAAACATGTTCAAATCAAATGTAGGTTGATTTATTCTGAATTACAAAATCACTGGACATAAAGTTGTCTTATTTGGGTTTACAGTTTTAATGTTGAAATCCAGATCTCTGATGTGAATGGTCACTACTAGGGGTGTAACAGCATCGAGATCTCACAATACGATATTGTCACGGTATGAATCTTACGGTACGATATTTATTGCGATATCATGGGAAAGCTCACGATATGGTGTGGAGGCTCACGATTAGAAATGTAACAATATCCAAATCTCTCGGTACGATATTTTCACGATATACATCTCACGGTACGATATTTATTGCGATATTTTGTGGAGGCTAAAACTGTTAATATGCTACTTTTTTCTCTTAAAATGCCTTGACAAGACTTAGTCCAAAGACTTAAAAGTGCCTAAAACTGTTATTTCTTCATGTAGTCTGCACTGAAATGAAGCAAAGGATCATGGTCTATGTAGTTCCCTCTGTCTTTTTTTTTTTTAGCTATTGCTGCACCATAACTCTTAATTTAAGCAAAGAGACTTGTAATTCGATATATTGTGACGGTCCACGATATTATTGTGAGAACTTTGACGATACGATATCACGATATTTCGGTTATTGTTACATCCCTAGTCACTACCTAAACCCGAGCACCTGCGACCAAACATGAGCCGGTGCTAGTGCAGCGTCTGCAGCTCGGTGAGTGAATTCTGGAGGTTTTGAGCTTTCACATGAGGCCTGAACATAAACTGAGAATGAGACAAACTTGGATGTGTCTCTGTCTGCAGATTAAAGGTAAATTGTGTTTGTAGTACCTATTTTAAAACTGGAATAGAGCAAGATACACACAGTTCCTTTAAAGAGGAAAATAATGTGAAATGTACTTAATATATAAAATGTTAACCATATTATACCAGTGTTTTTTCGTCATTATCTTACTCAAAGTTATATTTCAGTTGACTAATACATGTTTGAGTAATCTCGTATTATCCTTTCACCTACCTCCTATCCCCGCCCACTGCTCTGTACTGATTATTAAAAACATTCAGACTCTGGGTGATAGGTGCAGAGTTAAAAATGTCACGTATCCACTTTTCAACAATAAAAACACATGTATAAAAACCTGCTGCTTGTTCCAGTGAAATGTCTTTATGAAGAGGCAGGGCTTCATTTCTACAAACGAGTGGATGAATCAGGATTTCAGAACCACTCATTTTAGAAGCAAACACATTATTTAAAAGTATATTATGCCACTTTTTCACTCATCTCCATGGATTATAATTACTTTGCCGAGAATGTGCCACAGTCAGATGTTTGATTAATCTGTATAGGATTGAATTACAGAGGTTATTACTCAAAATGTATTCATATGAGCAGACTCGCCTCCCCACAGAAGTGACCTGTAACTTGGCCTGGTGGCGTCACATGCTTGTCTCTATGGAGATAAATACATTTAATACTATTAGTGTGTCTTGATAGTCTTTTCCCATTCGATTTTGATATTAAAGAATGGATTCGATACTCAACAGTCAAATAAACCTGTTCAGGAAAGGTCCAGTTTTATCCAGTTGTGATTTTTTACAGTATTGATATTTGCTTAAATGAGTCTGTAGTTTCAATACTGGTTTTAGTATTGATTAGTATTAGGATCGGGCACGTTAACGCGTTAACGCATCTTGCTTTAACTAATTCATTCATTATCGCCGACAATTATTTTAACGCCATTAACGCAGTTTTTATTATTATTATTTTTTATTGTAAACATCTGTTGCTCAGTGACTTTTATTTTGAAAAAGTCCACAGACCGTAGCTCCGACCGGGCTGCGAGCTCCGGTTCACGGAGGCGTCCAAATAGAGGTGTCCAGAGCAGTTTTCGTTGCTGCAGTCTCGCTTACATTTGCAGGGTATTAGCGAAGGCCCGGAAGATTTCGTGATATGATTCCGCCCATAACTCAATGACTGGGTAAGACAACTGTCAATCTCAAACTTGGTTCCAGCCACCGAAGGCCCTGCAGGTGTTTAGTTCAGTGCTGCAGGGGGAGTCACTGATTTACCCAGATACCACTGGAAGAAAAACTGTGATTGGTCCATTTCCATTCCATTATATTAACCCTTTGTTTCCCAAGAACTATTAGTCCAAGTTTATAACAATGATCTAGAAATTATTACTAGTAGTAGTGTTTATTACTCACTGAATAAAAAATATTGAAAAAAATATATATATATTAGGAGCACAAAAATTCATTCAATATTTTTTCTTGAGCCTTCAGAATACCTTGAAGGCTCTGAGCATTCCCCTCTGAAAGAAATGCTGTTTGTACAACAAATATATGCCTCTTTTATTTACATTTCCAATAAAAGTGCGCTATACGCTACTTTTTAATTTATTAATTGGTTTTGCGTATAAAATACGATTAATCGTGATTAATTGCACTCAAACTCATGCGATTAATGCGATTAATATTTTTTAATTTTTGCCCAGCCGTAATTAGTATCTGATTTTTTATATTTTTGAGAACCGTGCTACACTGTGGAACATTCGCGGCAAAGCAATATCTCCATAGAGACCAGCAGGCAGTTAAAAGTGTACATAAGCACTGGCCGAGCATGTGGATAAATCTTTACATCATAAAGTGACATCTGGACTCTATGACGGAGCGCCTGTGTTGCCCCGTCATCTCCCGACTGGCGCGTCTGCATCTGGCCAAAGAGCGCACGACGCTTCCTTCCCTCCCCGTTTTGCGGAGCTAAGCTCCGATAGACTGGTTTATGCAGGACCGCTCGTGTGTCTCGCGGTCCTGTTTTCCCCAACATCTGAACGGTTTCCCGGCTAGTGCGTTCGAGGGTGCACACTCGACGCCGACGCTGCTTTCCTACCTGCAGCAGCCTCCGCGCCGTTCTTGAGTTTAGGGCCAAGCCGAGGCACTTCCTGGTTGTGCTTTAAATAGCGCATAGTGGCGCGCTCAAGGGATCGTGTGATCGTGGATTGGACTCGACCATTGTGGTCTATTTGGGGTCATTTGTGGGTTTTTGAAGTTGTTTAATGAAACTTATGTTAACCTTATGAGGGGTTCTTTAAGTTATTTTTATTATGTTTATTTCCAAGTTGATTTGTGTTCCTCAATACAATTTTGCTTATGTTAATTCCTTAAAACCCCATTTTCGTTAATTGGTTAGCCCGGGGGGAGGGGCTAAGGGGGTATAAAAAGGAGGGAGCTCCAGTCATTTGGGGTGGGTATTTGGCCTGACTACGTGGGTGCTGCAACTGTAAGTGATTAGTGTACATATGTTTGTAAATACTTCTGTCTACCACCTCATTTTTCTTTGTCACTGTAAATATTTCACTCTGCACTTGGAGCTGTGGTGCGAATAAAAACCCACTTAAGTGAAGTTTTTTTGACTGAGCCATCATTTTTACATTTATTTCAGACGAACCCGTGACATTTGGTGGCAGTGGTGGGATGGCCAGTCGACGGAAGCGCACACAGCTCCCTGGAAGACGTACAGGACTGCGCTCGCAAAAGCAGGAAAGGGCACAGGAATTAGCAGTGGATGATGGAGCCTGGGCGACAGAGGAAGAAGACGAAGCGGGTGCTGCTGCTCCAGTCCCCCGCAGGCAGCATTAGGCCCAGGAGAGGAGCTGCTGGCTGTCATGAGGACCTTCCTGGAGGGACAACAGAGGAGAGAGGAGGGGTTTCTGGCAGAGCTCAGAGGTCTCCGGGCTTCGTTGCCAGCCCAACAACTGGAGCAGCTGGAGACTGAGCGGAGGCCAGCTGCACCTCGCTCTGCACCAGCCAGCACCGCGTCACCATCTGAGGGGTCTACAATGAGTCTTAGGCTGGACCTACCCACACCAGCTCCTCGGCGTCGCTGCAGCTCGTCCATGAATGTGCCAAGGGCAAGTGCGAGCAGTGAAGAACATCCACGAGCGGAAAGCAGACTGTATGGGGACCCTAAGATCCCACAGTACCTGGCGGGAGAGGATATTGAGAACTACCTGCTGCGCTTTGAGCATATCGCCAGAACATGGGGTTGGCCGGAATGTGAGTGGGCATGTCGTTTGGTGCCTCTACTCACTGGAAAGGCGCTGGAGGCATATACGGCTATGGACGAGGAACAGGCACACTCCTACCCGGACCTGAAGGCAGCCCTCCTTACCAAGTTTGACGTCTCCCCAGAGACTTATCGGCAGCAGTTCCGGTCCATGGCAATCCCACCTGGAGAGAACCCAACAGAGACTTACCACCGTTTAAAGGGGCTCTACCGACGATGGATCCGGCCAGAAGCAGCACACTAAGGAGCAAAATCGGGGAGCAGATTATCTTGGAGCAGCTGCTACGGGTCCTCCCGGCAGACATTCGCACCTGGGTGAAGGAGCACGAGCCAACAGAGGGATTAGCTGCGGCCAAGCTAGCGCTGCAGTACCTCAATGCGCGGAGGGGAGGCCCAGCTGCCTACCCAGGGGCCCTGGTTGGCAGCCTTCTCAACCCAGACCGGCAACCAGAGTCAACTCCCACCTGCCTGGAGATCCCAGCCCTGCACCCAGCCAACGTGGTCCCGGTAAGGAACTTGTTTGTTTCTACTGTCAGCAGTCAGGTCATAAACCTTCCCTGTTCCCGATCAAAGAAGCTAAACTTAGCGGGGCATGTTATACCCCACGTGCTGAGGATGTCAGTGCTGGAGAGAGGCGGCAGTGTTTACAAGGAGGTTACTATTAATGGTGAACCCGTGACAGCTCTGGTTGACTCTGGTAGCTTGTTAACCCTGGTCCGAAGGGACGTCGTGCCTACAAGCATCGTAGATTACAGCAGGCAGGAAACCATTTTGTGTGTACATGGTGACTGCCATTCCTACCCTACTGCTGATCTGACAGTGACTGTGGATGATCAACCGTATTTGTTGTCGGTGGGGGTGGTGGAGAAGTTACCAGTAGCTGCCATCCTGGGGTGGGATCTACCTGTGCTGATCGATGTGTTGCAGGAAGGGGGAGCTAAAGTCAGTGACTGTGGCAGGGGGTTTTCAGGTCCTGTGATCACCCGTGCGCAGGCAAGGACAGGGGTGACATCCCTCACAGGGCAGGAGCAGGGGTCCAGTCTCGAACCTTTTCTACCCTGGACAGTGAGTTGTTTGAAGGGGGCACAAATGGGCCTAGGAAGTCACGCCGCCAGCGGCGCTTTGAAAAGGGACTAAAGTCGAGGGAGCCAGACTTTAAGGCAGGATTGATGTGGGAGGTGCCAGAGGACATTGGGGCCTTACAAAGGCAGGATGAGACTTTGCCAGCATTTGCCAGAGTAGTTGAGAGGCCCGACATGGCAAAAGGAAGCAGGGAGTGCTATGTTATTGACAATGATATCTTGTATGCAGTGGCTGACGGTGCCAGGCGCCTCGTGGTTCCCATGTCGTGTCGACCACTGGTCATGCACCTGGCACACACCGTGCCTTGGGCTGGTCATCTGGGTCGACAAAAGACTTACTTGCGCATAGCTTCTCGCTTCTATTGGCCCTCCATGTATGCGGATGTACAAAATTTTCTGTAAAACCTGTCCCACCTGTCAGAAAACGTCCTATGTCCGCCAATCTGACCATGCCCTTCTCCAACCTCTGCCCGTGATTTCCAACCCCATTTCGCCGTATAGCCATGGATATTTGTTGGCCCATTAGTGCGGAGTAGTGGCGGACACCAGTACATCCTGGTGCTGTGCGATTATGCCACCCGGTTCCCCGAGGCGTTCCCCCTGCGCACCATCACTGCCCCGGCGGTGCTGCGTTGTCTTGTGCAGTTGTTTTTCCAGGGTTGGTGTTCCGGATGAGATCGTGACTGACCAGGGGACGAACTTCACCTCCAGACTGCTGCAGCTCTTCCACCGGCAGCTGGGAATCTCAGCAATCAAGACCACTCCATACCACCCGCAGACGGATGGCTTGGCTTGGCGAAGCGGTTCAACCAGACCCTAAAGAGGATGCTGCAGAAGTTCGTGGCTGATACCGGACGAGACTGGGACCAGTGGCTGCCCTTTCTGCTGTTTGCCTACCGGGAGGTTCCTCAGGCGTCCACTGGTTTCTCCCCGTTCGAGTTACTGTATGGCTGGGATGTCCAGGGACCATAGACCTGCTGCTAAGGGGCTGGGAAGCTCCCACAACCACCAGTGATCGCAGTGTGGTCCAGTTCGTGCTGGAGAATGAGGGACTGCCTGGCCAAATACCGGGAGGAAGCTGAGGTCAACCTACGAGAGGCCCAGCAGTCCCAGAAGGCATGGTTATGACCGTCAGGCCAGACACAGAGAGCTCCAGCCTGGCCAGAAGGTTCTGCTCCTCCTGCCATCCTCCACCAGCAAGCTACTTGCCAAGTGGCAAGGCCCCTACACAGTTCTCCGGAAGATGGGCCCTGTGACCTACGAGATTCACCACCCGGACAAGAAGAAGGCAAAGCAGACTTACCATGTTAACCTGCTGAAGGAGTGGAAGGAAGCTCCAGTAATCCCGGTGCCCGTGGCGTCCCTGCTGGCGACGGAGGTGGACAGCGAAGGGGAGGGGAGTCCACTCTAGCCGACCTCCGCCAGCCTGCTGAACCGGCCCTCAACCATCTCTCCGCTGACCAGTCCAGCCAGCTGATCCAGGTCTTCCAGAGAGTCTCCAAGCTGTTTGCTGCCAACCCGGGGAAGACGGTCCTGGTCGAGCACGTCATCCGTTTAAAGGACAAGGGCCCGGTCCGCCAGAGGTCCTACCGGGTTCCACAACATCTGGTGGCACAGCTCCTGAAGGAGGTGGAGGAGATGCAGCGCCTGGGGGTGATCGAGCCATCACAATCGGAATGGTGCAGTCCGGTGGTCATCGTGGTGAAGAAGGACGGCTCACTCCGCATCTGCATCGACTTCCGGAAGCTCAACGCGATGTCTGAGTTCGATGCCTACCTGATGCCCCGGATTGACGACCTGCTGGAGAAGATCGGTCAGGCCAGGTTCATCACCACCCTTGACCTCTGCAAGGGCTACTGGCAGGTGCCTCTGGAGGTGTCCAGTCGCCCATACACGGCCTTCCGGACACCTGCCGGCCTCTTCCAGTTCACCGTGATGCCCTTTGGCCTCCATGGAGCACCTGCCACCTTCCAGAGACTAATGGACCGTGTCCTGCAGGGGTGTGGCGACTGCAGTGCTGCCTACCTGGACGATGTGGTCATCTACAGTGACACCTGGGAACAGCACCTGCATCACCTGGAGCGAGTCCTTGGCCAGATCCAACAGGCAGGTCTGACACTAAACCCTGCCAAGTGTCAGTGGGCCAAGCAGGAGGCGACGTACCTGGGCTATCGTCTGGGAGGAGGTGAGGTCCGGCCTCAGGTGGACAAGGTCGAGGCCATCCGCAGCTGCCCACGCCCTCGCACAAAGGAGGTGAGGTCCTTCTTGGGCTTGGCCGGCTGGTACCGGAGATTCGTCCCGCAGTTCGCAACCATCGCCGCCCCTCTGACAGCGCTGACGACGAAGGACCAGAGAAATCCTGTCTCCTGGACTGAGGCCTGCGAGACAGCCTTCCAGACCCTTAAGAACTGCTTGTGTTCCTCCCCAGTGCTGAGAAGTCCCGACTTCAGCCAGCAGTTTTTGGTCCAGACTGATGCCTCCGCAGTGGGACTGGGGGCAGTCTTGGCCCAAGGTGAACCTGGAGAAGAACGTCCCGTGCTATACCTGAGTCGCAAGCTGTTGCCACGTGAGACCAGGTACTCCACTGTGGAGAAGGAGGGCCTGGCCATCAAGTGGGCGCTGGAGAGTCTGAGGTATTACCTGCTGGGGAGGGAGTTTGTCTTAGAGACTGATCATCGTGCTCTGACCTGGATGAACTCTATGAAAGATCATAACAGCCGTCTCACCCGCTGGTATCTCTCTCTCCAGCCGTTCCATTTCCAGATCCGCCATCGAGCTGGCAAGGCCAATGTGGTGGCGGACTATCTGTCCAGGTTGCCGCACATCGCCAACCTTGGGGAGGAGGGGAATGATGTGACGGAGCGCCTGTGTTGCCCCGTCATCTCCCGACTGGCGCGTCTGCATCTGGCCAAAGAGCGCGACGCTTCCTTCCCTCCCTGTTTTGCAGAGCTAAGCTCCGATAGACTGGTTTATGCAGGACCGCTCGTGTGTCTCGCGGTCCTGTTTTCCCCAACATCTGAACGGTTTCCCGGCTAGTGCGTTCGAGGGTGCACACTCGACGCCGACGCTGCTTTCCTACCTGCAGCAGCCTCCGCGCCGTTCTTGAGTTTAGGGCCAAACCGAGGCACTTCCTGGTTGTGCTTTAAATAGCGCATAGTGGCGCGCTCAAGGGGGACATGTGATCGTGGACTCGACCATTGTGGTCTATTTGGGGTCATTTGTGGGTTTTTGAAGTTGTTTAATGAAACTTATGTTAACCTTATGAGGGGTTCTTTAAGTTATTTTTATTATGTTTATTTCCAAGTTGATTTTGTGTTCCTCAATACAATTTTGCTTATGTTAATTCCTTTAAAACCCCATTTTCGTTAATTGGTTAGCCCGGGGGGAGGGGCTAAGGGGGTATAAAAGGAGGGAGCTCCAGTCATTTGGGGTGGGTATTTGGCCTGACTACGTGGGTGCTGCAACTGTAAGTGATTAGTGTACATATGTTTGTAAATACTTCTGTCTACCACCTCATTTTTTCTTTGTCACTGTAAATATTTCACTCTGCACTTGGAGCTGTGGTGCGAATAAAAACCCACTTAAGTGAAGTTTTTTGACTGAGCCATCATTTTTACATTTATTTCGGACGAACCCGTGACAGACTCGATGGCTCTGCTGACTCAGGTCATTTTCACGTGATATGAGTCGTTGTGTCCAGTGTTAATCACAGATGTTTGGAGAAGATCTTTTTCACCCAAACACATTTTATTGAAAAGGAAAAATGCACAGATGAGTTCAAACAGAGCGTCTACAGTTAATAAGTAAATGAACCTCCACAAAAGTTTAAACAAATCACACAAAAATAAACCAGAATAAAATACTGTTGTAATGGTTGGCGGTTCAAATAAGGGAGACAAAAAGTTCAAAAAAATTAACAGGATTTAGTGATGATGAAAATGTTGCTGGACCAGAGGCTGAGGAAGAGGTAGAGAGCAAAAAAACAAGTCGCATGGGATAAACTGTTGATCTGGCGAGGTGTGCATGATTGAGCCAGTCTTTAATAACGGAGAGGTCTGTAGATGATTGGTGTGTAGTGGGTAGACCAGAGGTGAGGGTGGGACTTTAACAGCACAAATCAGCTCACCTGTTGTAGTTTGGCTAAATCTGTTCTTTATGGTCAGATTGCGTTAAAACAAAACTCAGATTAAAGTCTAACTTGAGTAACAGAGCTTCAGACAGAGCAGTGCCTACAGTTAGCATCACACCCTCAGGAAATGTTGGTGACATCAGCAGCAAAGTGTCAATAAACGACTCGAGTGCCTTAAGAAACCGACTCCAGTCCTAAATATGTAGTGTGTGTGGTTAAGGTGCTCCAGTGGGGCTGATACAGCTACAGTTTGATCCCAGTAGAAAACAGACGATCTGCAATAACGGTGTAAAACAGTGTCTCTGGGTTTGTCCGAGTGAATCTCACCTGTGAACAAACACAAGAGTCAGAAGGACAAATACAGACACACAGGGTCTAGATGGATGGCATAATCTCTGATGGAGACCAGGGGTCTGTAGAACTTTACACTACAGTTTTTGAAATAAATTTCCAAACTTCTGATCCACAAATGTTGAACTTTCCCATTATTTGTTTGGGATCAGCTCTACAAATTTGTTTTTAGGATGGTGCCAAAAATCGAAAGATCAATAGATCACGATCTCTACTTTGGTCGATCTCAATGATAAGGCGAGCGCATTTTAATCAACAGGTCAAACACCAATCATATGTCAGTAAGAGTGTGTGGTGCTGATGGATTTACACTCTCGTTCATGAAAAAGCATCTGGGCCACAGCGTGTCCCTTTGTCTCCTCACATGATCACAAGATTTGATTTAAATCTGCAGAATTTGACTTAAAGTCCAGTGTCTCTCAATATGGGGGGATCTTTTTTTTCCAATATCACCCAAACTCCTTTCTACTGACAACAGTCACGTCTTTGGGGCTGAATAATGGCACCAGGCTCTGAAAAAATCATTCCAACCAAGTTAATTTGTGCAGTTAAGACTTGAACAGTTAAGAAGTGAACTTTGTGTCAGTTTTTGTTTCATGTGGACAGTTCCAGTAATTACAGATTTATTGACCTGGTTTATGGTTCATATCTGTTCCAAACTCCACCTGAGAGTTCTGACCTGCAGCTCAGGTTAAACTAGAGGGATTCTACAATGTGCTGACGTCACATGAACCTCACTTTGAGCAAGACACTTCTGTAGACTTAAAGGAGCAGGTTTGGAGCAGATGATAAACACAGAGTAAAGTGTTAGACTCACCGTGGCTGAGGGTTCAACTCCTGCAGCACCTCCGGCTCACTCGGAGCTACAACACAAAAGTACAGCTCATTACACACAATCAAACACTGCTTCTGCTTCTAGTTTTACTCTGTGAACTCCAGAGAAAGAAGAAAAATCTAATCTGGAAATCAACTAAACACCATTTCTAACTTCTAGTCGTCACAGTCCTGTAATAGTCGCAGTATTAGGAGCAGTAAATGAAAGTGTTACTTACGAGGCGAGGGCTGTTTGTCTGAAACAGAAACAAAAAAAAAACTGTTAGTTTAATGTTTGAAGTTTGTCCAAAATGAGAAGCACATGACTCGATGTTGTGTTACCTCTAAATCTCCAGTACAAGACGAAGGCGACCACAGCGAGGACAACAGCAGCGAGAACAACAGACGCAACAGAGATGAGAACTGTGTGACTCTTCTCTGTGACAGACAGAGGACAACACCACAACACGTCAGTCATGATAAAACACACACACACACACAACACGTCAGTCATGATAAAACACACACACACACAACACGTCAGTCATGATAAAACACACACACACACAACACGTCAGTCATGATAAACACACACACACAACACAGTCAGTCATGATAAAACACACACACACACACACGTCAGTCATGATAAACACACACACACACACAACACGTCAGTCATGATAAAACACACACACACACACAACACGTCAGTCATGATAAAACACACACACACACAACACGTCAGTCATGATAAAAACACACACACACACAACACGTCAGTCATGATAACACACACACACAACACGTCAGTCATGATAAACACACACACACACACAACACGTCAGTCATGATACACACACACACACAGTCACAGATAACACACACACACACAACACGTCAGTCATGATAACACACACACACACACAACACGTCAGTCATGATAAAACACACACACACACAACACGTCAGTCATGATAAAACACACACACACACACAACACGTCAGTCATGATAAAACACACACACACACAACACGTCAGTCATGATAAAACACACACACACACAACACGTCAGTCATGATAAACACACACACACAACACAGTCATGATAAAACACACACACACAACACGTCAGTCATGATAAACACATGATAAAACACACACACACACAACACGTCAGTCATGATAAAACACACACACACACAACAGTCATGATAAAACACACACACACACAACACGTCAGTCATGATAAACACACACACACACACAACACGTCAGTCATAAAACACACACACACACAACACGTCACATAAACACACACACACACACAACACGTCAGTCATGATAAAACACACACACACACACACACACGTCAGTCATGATAAAACACACACACACACACAACACGTCAGTCATGATAAAACACACACACACAAACACGTCAGTCATGATAAAACACACACACACACAACACGTCAGTCATGATAAAACACACACACACACACGTCAGTCATGATCACACACACACACACATCAGTCATGATAAAACACACACACACACAACACGTCAGTCATGATAAAACACACACACACACATCAGTCATGATACAACACACACACACACACACAAACACGTCAGTCATGATAAAACACACACACACACACAACACGTCAGTCATGATAAAACACACACACACACACAACACGTCAGTCATGATAAAACACACACACACACAACACGTCAGTCATGATAAAACACACACACACACAACACGTCAGTCATGATAAAACACACACACACAACACGTCAGTCATGATAAAACACACACACAAACTTTTCGAGTTATTAATATGTAAAGATTTAAACTGTTTAAATGTATTTGTTTATATCACTTCAGTTGTACCAATAAACATTTGGACGAAGAAACCAAATTTGAAAGAATATTATAGATTTAAAGTCTTAAAATGTCATTCAGTGAAATGGGTCACTATTTGCACAAATTATAAATATTGACAAAATCATAAACTTTTCTTTGTGGCATAATTTTAAAAGCCTCGGCATCAACATTTGAAATTATTTTCAGAATTAACACAAAGAACAACTTTTAATGTATTAAATAAAGTCTATTTTATCAATGTCAATGTGTTAAAAGGCCAATTTGAACAATAATCTGAGATCTTTCCTCATGTATCACCTGATGACATCACTGTGTGGACCCTGCAGGACTCTCAAGTGGAAACAAGATTCAGATTTGTCTCTTAGTTTTTGCTGGTGACACTTTTGTCACGAGAAATACAAAAGCCACAGTTTTGGACGACATTTGGTGCAACGTTCAAAATGTGTTTAAAACTGTTATAATTTCAAAAATAAATCTGATATTGGTGTGAACAGTCGACACTGATGCTTGTGTTTTCTCTTTGATGGAGAAAGTATAAACCAGTTTAGAATGAAAATGTTTGAAAAATGTTGTGTTCATTTATTAAACATTTAACTCAAAAATATCTGCATTTCTTTTATAATTTATTTGTATTATTTACTATTCAAATAAAACTATAGATGTTACTATATTAGAGTCATAATTTTCATTTGAAATGTAAAATAATCACACAAATAAAGGAAATTAGGTTTGGTACATTCATGAGTAATAATTCAAAATGCAAATGGACAATAAATATATTAAATGTACAAATATTTAGTGAGATTTGGTTGATTTTTTATCAAGTTAGTTTCAAACAAAAGGACTTTTTTTTATATTTCAGTTGAACCGTTATTCAGTAAAATTGTGATATTATAATGAAATGTATTTTTAAAAGTCTGTTTTTGACATAAAAAAAAAAAAAATTTAAGTAAGAACTTTACAAGAACTTTTAAATGAGGGAAAGTGCTAAGTTTTATCCAGTTTTAAAGTTTTAAAGTGTTTGGGCAAATTTGAAATTCTTCAAAACTTTAAAAAAAAAAAAAAAAAAAAAAAAACTGGCCTACTGTTTATTTTTTGTAGATCTCACGATGTTTTTTCATCATTTTCAAAACTATAGTTTATTTTAAATCTAATTAAATTTTAACAATATGTCTGTTGCACTGAATGACATTTTGAAGACGTCTTTGGCTTTAAATACATTTTCAAGAGGCAAAAAGGATAAAATATACACTTAAATAAACCCAAAAAATCTACACATTTTGCATGTCATTATATTTTCATTTTTTTGAGCATTTGAAAATTGCAAAACGTCACTGACCAATTTCTGTCATTATCTGGTTTATCCAGTTTTCTAAAATCGTCCTGGAATAACTGAGTTAAATGGTCGATATCAAGAACATCGACTGCAGCGTAACAGGGCTGCAGAGTTTGACTAAATACAGGTCACAATATAATGGTAAAAACTAAAAAAATATAACTTTAATTCATCTTTTACTCTAAATGGTAAATCTGGATATAAAGTGTTTTCACCTGTTTTTATCATGTCGTCTTTTATTGTTTTGAAAATATTAAATTTGCTGGTAAAATGCAAGATTAAAACAGCGTCAAAAGTCCCTTTTTTATGTCATGGATGATCTAAAACCTGTTCAGACATGTTTTTGATGAGGGAACAACGTTATAACATGAGAGAAAGATTTAAAAAAGCTGCTCTCACCGTTGGTCAGGATCTTGGTCCGGTCCAGTCTGGTCACATAGTCGTCTTTGACCCCGGACAGCTGGAACACACAGTTGAACTTGTCCCAGTCCTCAGGGGGGACAGAGGACAGGTCCAGGGACACACTGGTCTGGAAGGTCCCGTCTCCGTTGGGCAGGATCTCTCCAGGGTCCACGTCCTCCGTCACCTCCACTCCGTCTTTGGTCCAGAACAGCATGGCTCTGTCGGGGTAGAAGCGTGTGGCGTGGCACGTGACTGGGGCTGAAGAGGACTTCTGCAGCAGGGACACCAGGGGGAGCTCTACACAGCAGCACAACAGTTACACAACCACTCACACATTTACACACAATATACAACAAATATGTAGAAAACTAACGTCCATGAACAGTTTGGACAATTCATTAGAAGACATCAGATACAACAAACACATTTAAGGATTTGACAGAAACTCAAACAAATACTTTCCATCCTCCTGTAGTTTTTATTGTTTTATTCCCTCCAGAGTGAATTACAGGAGACACAAAATAAAGATCTGTTACAGTGTTTTAAAACAACTCGTCTGTTACCTGTCCTCTTCAGAGCGCTCTCTCCGTTGTGCACATGTTTCTTCAGATACTCAGCACAGATGTGAATGATGTAGTTTTTCTCTCTGGCACCCTCTCCTTCCCTCTCCCATTTCTGTTTGGTGACAAAGGCCTGTTGTTTTGGAGCCACAAATGTGTCAGTCTCAAAATCAAATGAAATAAAATCTTCTCCATCAAAAGCGACTTGATCATATCCTTTGATCTCATTAGTCTCATCGTCCCAGTCACAGCCGTACATCATCTGATCAAGATGTTGACCTGAAACAGAAACAAAACAGTTTAAAAGATTCAAACTTCTTCAGGGACATTTATGTTTCTATTTCATTTTTATAAATCACAACTTGTATTTAGGAGTGAAATATTTCCATTTTACAGCTTCAGTTGGTCTGTGTGTGTCTTTTCTCGACTGTTTCATTGTTGTTTGTGTTAAATCTACAACTGTGTGAAGCTCTGGGAGGAAACTGGTGTTGTGATTTTGGGCTCTGTACAAAAAGTGATAAAACAGAATCTGGAAAACAAGTGAACGTAACACAGCCCTGATCCCTGACCAACAAAACTCCACTGCTGCAAACACACACAAAGATTTACATCAAAACTACTTTTTTCTACTTTCATTACAAGGACAAAGAAACTGTCCATAAATATTTCACACTAAATGTGTTTCATTCATAAAAAGATGTTAAATGATCATCTGAAAAGTTCAGATCACACAAACCTCCGGTCACGTTGAGGCGTCGTTTGACATTGTCAATACTGACTTTTCCCACCTGCTCATTCACCAAACTGTTCTGAGTCTGTCTCTCCCAGTACTGAGGATCCTCCTCTGTGATTTTGTTCATCCACTCCTGTTTGGGGACAAATTTCTTTGTGAAACTGTCGTAGTGACAGATCTGGAGGTCGTCCACATATCCAACTGAAATGAACTCTGGGAAGTTTGGGACTTGAGATGAAGACGTCTCAAAATATTTCAAAGTGTGAACCGCTGTGAAAACAAAACAACCATTTCAGAACTCAGTGTAAATGACAGTTAAGATTCTTAGTGAATATTATTAATCACGTTAATTTCAATGAACTCTGCAAAGTTTTGAGATGAATTTACAAAGCAGTTGAGTTTCCAATAATATAGAAGAGCCACCCTCTGATTTTCTGCCTTTTACTCCAAAAACAAACTGGACGATCCGTTACAAAAAGGGCTGTGCGATTAATCGAACCGATATTCAGTCATTTCTAATCCTCAATGATCAGACTGTGTGTTTTTAATGGAGATTTTTGGTGTTAAATGGAACTGATTAAAAGTCTGTATTATTTATATTTATTCAAATTAAGATTAAAGACGTTTGTATTTATTTTAAAGAGACAAAATACAACTGAATCTGATCAATATGAAAAATATATTCATGGAAACACTAAGTAGTATTGATCGTAATTTGTTTTATTGCTGAGTTTAGATTAAAATAAAATAAAACACCACAACCTTAAAGCAACTTTAAATATTACACTATTGTCTGATCTTTGTTCTAATGTTGTTTCCTCGTCACAAACAGACCTGGACTTGTGTTTTGTTTCATTCACACAAGTTTAACACACAAACCTGCACATTTAGTGACTCTATGCACCTTCACTAGAATCACTGTGATGATTTCAGCCTTTGACCATCTCTACTGAACAAAAGTTAAACATGTGGATGAAAACTACCACTTCATGACATCACAAGGTGGAACAGAGCATTTTGAGCTTTTGAGAAGTAGACAGACTAATAATAAATGATTACTAAAACATGTGTGAATGAAACAAAACTAAAATTCCAGGTGTTTTTGAGGAGGAAACAACATTAGAACATTAAGATGGCGGCCAAAATATTAAATTTTTCTTTATTTTAAATCAACGCTGGCAACACAAAATACATTGTTCAACAATGTCAAAGGTGCAACTAAGTTCAAACATTTTTTTTCTTCACAATAATAAACTAAATAAATAATAATAAAATATGATTAATACAAAATGCAGTGCAAGAGGCAGAGCTGCTCGATTATGGAAAAAATCATTATCACGATTATTTTGGTCAATATTGAAATCACGATTATTCAAACGATTCTTTTTTAGTTACATGATGCATTTATTCAGCATGTTACGTGCTGGTGCCCTTTGCGCATCTCATTGCGTGTATTCTTATATTTATGTGTGTTTTGTGGCGTGGTTGTCCGGGTATAAATAGGCCGCCTATCAGTGGCGCGTGCTCTTGCTCCTGCGCTCTCGCTGCGCGCGGCCTCGCCCTCCGCGCACCTGGGCGCGCGCTCGTCGCTTTGCGCGCTCCCTTGTCTTGGCTGCTCGGCGCATGCGCAGACCGCACCTGCCTGTTCGCTGCTGTGAGTCTTTTTGTGTTTGACCTGGTGGGACCGTCTGTTCTGTTTTCATCTTTTGTTTGGTGAAGTTAGTTTTGGGGACATTTTTTTCCTTTAGTTTAGTGATGTCGGTACCGGCTCCTACGGCCCTGTACGGGGTTGACCCGGTGCCACATCCTTTTGTTCTGTTTGGTGCTCACCAGGTCCACCTTTCTGTTGATACTTTGTTTTTGGACACGGGTAAAGTAAATTAAAATTAACTTAAAAATAAAAACAGCTTTTACTTCTGTAACCTTTTCATCTCCTGTGTCCTCTTTAATATGTTTGATCCACCCGGGTCGTAACAAGCATTTCTCTCTCAAAAACAACACTTTGTTACTGATAATTTAAGCAAAACTTTCAAATTGAAAATAAATACAGGAAATATGAACCTTAGAGCAGTTTTGTGATGTATAAAACATAAAATGAATAAAATAAACTTTGAACATGAAATAAGGCAGAAAAACATAAATGTATAAAAAAATAAACCATATATCCAGCTGTTCTACAACCTCTATATTTAAAAAAATAAATAAATAAATATACTTATTTACATAAAAAATATCCCAAAATAAACTTGTTAAGTTAAGTTAAATTGTTTCAAATTGATGATATGAGTTTGAGATCGTTTGACACAAAAATCTAAATCCCGATGAAAATTCAATGAACTGCACAGTCTTAGAAAGAGTCTTTCACATCTGCATAAAATGATTCATTACAACAGTTTGTTTAGATTTAATATGACACAAGACTCTTAAATTACAAAAATCCATTAAGATAAATTTGGAACAAGGGTTTTATATTTGAGAATTTACATTTATGAATAAACTGTTGCTCTGGTAATAAACAAGAATTATAGAAAAGTTCCTTTTTGTTGTCTTGTAAAATGACTCCATATTTTACCTTCTTCTTGGTGACATTTGGTTAAATCTGTGTCATTTTCCACCATCCACATTTGGAACGAGTCCCAAATCGTTCTAATACAGCCACAATAAAAGAACAAATGTTCAACAGTTTCTATTTCACTGGTACAAAATGTGAACTTATTGGTCTCCAAATTAAAACAACTCTTCAAAAAATCATTGCAGGGATAAATATTATTTAACATTTTAAAGTGAGTTTCTTTGACTTTAGGAGAAACTGGAAATAAGAGGTAATTTGTTCTTTTTTATGATATTAACTGGAAAGTTTTTAAGTGCACTAATTCTTTTTAATGGGAGAAGACACAATTTGGTAGTAATAATGTTTCTTAATATTTTATTTGAACATTTTTTTGTCGTTAAATTCATCTATGGTGAGTGAAGAGAATTTTGGTATAATCTCTGTGTCTTTTTTTTTTTACCTTTTTATTATTTATTGGTATTCTTGCTCTTATTTGACTAGTTTTATTGTTTTAATGAAGACTAGTGGAGTTAAGTCGAGCTTTATTTCATACTTCTTTTGGATATGTTTTATTTGTATTGTGCAGCACTTTGGAAACTGTTTTGTTTATGAAATATTTTATATAAATAACGTGGATTGGATAATTCTGTCACAGCTCAACATGTCATTAACTAGACTGAACAATTCCAATGGGACATGGAGGCCAAAACATTTCCCTGCGTAACGAGCCCATGAACTAGTCCAACTAAAGAGTGAACAAGAACAATATTAACAGCCCATTATCCTTTATATGAACAATTTTAATCAAATTTAAGTTGAATAAACAAATATATTTAGTTTTCTGTTCAATTTAAACTGTTGTTATTCTGCGTCTCAAATTGGAAAGTGAAAGTATTTTTATTTTAACTGCGCAATCACGACTGCACAAAACCCAGACTGAACACACAAAAACCCTGTAGAATCTCATTAAAGCTGAACACTAAACTGAACACGGACGCAGTAAACACTATGATAACTCTATTTGTGCTTTTCTAAATCCACGTTTCTTGCTTCTTCTTGGACAAGTGAACGCACAAAAACAGCTTTACTCACTGGCTGTGGCTCCGTGTAGCAGTGTCCCCAGGAGCAGGAGCAGCGCACACGAGTTCATGTTGAAAATCAAATCAAAAATGTAAATAAAAATGTCTCCTGTGTCTGTGTCTCTCTCTCTGTCTCTGTCTCTGTCTGCGGGCTCGACTCAGACACGGGTTTATATAGGCAACTGTGACGTCACGTTTTCGGACCAATCAGAAAATAGAGTCACGTGTTGCTAGGTAGAACAGGTTGGAAAAGGTTGTGGAGCAGCGAAAAACGGAGGAAGTCAAAGTAAAAAAGACGATTAAAACACACAAAAATAAGAGGTCACGTTCGGATAAAGTGACAACACGCGTGATGAAAGTCAGACTTATGCTTCTGTGAGTCAAACTGAGAAATATGAGGTGATTTTTGTCAATTTTTAACGAGCTTAAAGTTGAAATGTTGGTGAGGTTGTGTCTCGATGTGCCACAGGTTCTACTGTGTTTTTAATCCGTGTGTCATTCGTTCATTCGTTTTTCAAAATAAAACCAAAAGTAAGAAAACGAAAAAAACAAAAATTTTCTTCATTATTTGGCTCCAAAATCTAAATGAAAAAATGGATAATGATTCGTTTTACAGTTTTTCGATTTTGTGTTTAAATGAAAAAATGAAAAAAAAAAAAAAGGATTACGTGACTTCCTGTGTCTGCGATTTCGAACTGAACCAGGACTGAACCAGGTCCGGGACCAGACTGAGACCAGGATTGAGATCGAGAACAGGACCAGGACTGAGACCAGGATTGAGACCGGGACCAGGCCAGGACCAGGACCAGAACTGACACCAGGATTGAGACCGAGAACAGGACCAGGACTGAGACCAGGACTAAACCAGGTCCAGGACCAGACCAGGACTGAGACCAGGATTTAGACCGGGACTAGGACCAGAAATGTGACCAGGACTGAGACTAGGACTTAAACCGGGACCAGGACCAGAACTGAGACCAGGATTGAGACCGAGAACAGGACCAGGACTGAGGCCCGGGACCAGACCAGGACCAGACCGTGATTGAAACCAGGACCAGACCGGGACTGAGACCGGGATCAGACCGGGACTGAGACCGGGACCAGACCGGGACTGAGACCGAAACTGAGACCAGGACTGAGACTGGGACCAGACTGTGACCAGACCAGGATTGAGGCTGGGTCCAGACCAGGACTGAGAACAATTTAGTCCTGGTTTAGTCCTGGTTCTGTCCAGCATTGCAGTTTAAGTGGCATAAATGGGAAACGGACGTTATCTGTTTTTTCATTTTTGGTTTTGGAGACAAATAATCAAGAAAATAGGTGTTGGGTTTTTTTTGTTTGTTATTTTTTCTAACTTTTGGTTTTATATTAAAAAAACAAATAAACGAATGATGCACAGATTATGTTCGTCTGGTCTGGTCCTTTAATATTTTTCCTCCCAGCAACGCGCGATACTCACATTTGTACTGAGTAAAANATTCTCACTCGTTTCTCCCTCGCGGTTTTAAACCAATCAGAAAATAGCAACGAGAGGCAGCGTCATGTGTTACTAGGTAGAAGAGACTGGAAAAGGTTGTAGAGAAAGTGAAAGTAAAAAGCAGAGGTCGTACAGGAGGCAAAAATTCTCCTGTAATGTTACTTCAAAATAATATTACTCAAGTAGAAGTGCAAAGTAGTGGGCTGAAAATCACTCAAGTAAGAAGTAAAAATATATTTGGGTAAAGCACTACTCAAGTAAAAGTAACTTAAAGAGTAACTGTCTGGACGTAACATCTGATTTATAATTTAAAGTGAATGTTCAAATCATTTCATATTGTCACATGAAGCTTTTGTCACTTCAGACTCACTCACAGTGGGAAGAGGAAGCACAACTTTTACTCGAGTAAGAATACTGTTACTCCAGTTAAAATATTACTCAAGTATGCTGCTAGAAAAGTACAATTTCTTTTAAAACTGACTCAAGTAAATGTAATTCATGTTTGGATAAAGTCCTTGCACACGTTATGAAAGTCAGACTTCTGCTGTTGTGAGTCAAACAGTGAAATGTGACGTTATTTTCTTCAACTTTAATGATCTTAAAGTCGATTTTCTTCCACCTTTTCTCTTTCAAACGCTCCTCTTACTGGTCCCGTCGCTAAATGACCTCCTCAGACGAATCTTTTCACGGTTCAGGACTTGATCTGGACTGTTTTACCTCACGGAGAACTCTTTGGCTGGTTCAGTCTTGGTCTAGTTCTGGTCTAGTCCTGGTCTAGTGCTGTTCGAGTCCTAGTCCTGGTTCTGTCCTGGTCTAGTCCTGGTTTGGTCCCGGTTCAGCCCTGGTTTCGTCCTGATCTAATCTCGGTCTAATCCTGGTTCAGGTTTGGTCTGGTCTTTGTCTGGTTCTGGTCTAGTAATGGTTCAGTCCAGGTCCAGTACTGTTGTAGTCTTGGTTCGGTCCTTCTTCAGCCCTGTTTTAGTCCTGATCTAGTTCTGTTCTAGTCCTGGTTTAGTCCTGGTCTAGTCCTGGTTTAGTTCTGGCATAGTCTTGGTCTAGTCCTGGTTTACTTCTGGTCTGGTCCTGGCGTAGTCCTTGTTTGGTCCTGTTTCAACCCTGGTTTAGTCCTGATCTACTCGCGGTCTAATGCTGGTTATGGCCTGGTCTAGTCTTTGTCTAGTTCTGGTCCAGTCCTGGTTTAATTCTGGTCTAGTCTGTCTTTAGTCCTGATCTAGTTCTGGTTTAGTCTTGGTCTAGTCCTGGTCTAATCCTGGTCTAGTCTAGTTCTGGTCTAGTCCTGATCTAGTTCTGGTGTAGTCCTGGTCTATTCCTGGTCTCGTTCTGGTTTAGTCCTGGTTTAATTCTGGTCTAGTTCTGGTCTAATCCTGGTCTAGTTCCGGTTTAGTCCTGGTTTAATTCTGGTCTAGTTCTGGTCTAATCCTGATCTAGTTCTGGTATAGTCCTGGTCTAATTCTTCTCTAGTTTTGGTTTAGTCTTGGTCTAGTCTTGCTCTAGTCCTAGTCTAGTCCTGGTCTAGTCCCGATCTAGATCTGGTCTAGTCCTGGTCTAGTCCAGCTCTAGTCCTGTTTTAATCCGGCTCTAGTCCTAATCGAGTACTGGTCTAATCTGGCTCTAGTCCTGGTGTAGTCCTGATCTAATCTGGCTCTAGTCCGGCTCTAGTCCTGCTCTAATCCTGGTCTAGTTCTGGTTTAGTCCTGGTCTAGTCCTGCTCTAGTCCTGGTCTAAGTCCTGGTCTAGTCCTGGCCTAATCTGGCTCTAGTCCTGGTCTAGTCCTGGTCTAATACTGCTCTAGTCCTGGTCTAGTCCTGGTATAGTTCTGATCTAGTCCTGGTCTAGTCTGGTCTAGTTCTGGTTTAGTCCTGGTCTAGTATTGCTCTAGTCCTGGTCTAATCCTGGTCTAGTCCTGCTCTAGTCCTGGTCTAGTCTGGTCTAGTTCTGGTCTAGTCCTGGTCTAGTTCTGGTCTAGTCCTGGTCTAGTCTAGTTCTGGTCTAGTCCTGGTCTAGTCCCTAGTCTGGTCTAGTCCTGGTCTAGTCTAGTCCTGGTCTAGTCCTGGTCTAGTCTAGTCTGGTCCTGGTCTAGTCCTGGTCTAGTTCTGGTCTAGTCCTGGTCTAGTTCCTGGTCTAGTCCTGGTCTAGTCTAGTCCTGGTCTAGTTCTGGTCTAGTCTAGTCCTGGTCTAGTCCTGGTCTAGTCCTGGTCTAGTCCTGGTCTAGTTCTGGTCTAGTCTCTGGTCTAGTCCTGGTCTGGTCTAGTCCTGGTCTAGTTCTGGTCTAGTTCTGGTCTAGTCCTGGTCTAGTCCTGGTCTGGTCGTGTGGATAAATCTTTACATCATAAAGTGACATCTGGACTCGATGGCTCTGCTGACTCAGGTCATTTTCACGTGATACGAGTCGTTGTGTCCAGCGTTAATCACAGATGTTTGGAGACGATCTTTTTCACCCAAACACATTTTATTGAAAAGCAAAAATGCACAGATGAGTTCAAACAGCGTCTACAGTTAATAAGTAAATGAACCTTCACAAAAGTTTAAACAAATCACACAAAAATAAACCAGAATAAAATAAAACCCACAAACTGATCACAACGATTTTGAAATAAATTAAAAAAGAAAATCACAACTTTTTCACAACGGAGAAAAACAGCATTGACGACTGATGACGCATGGATGTCTATGGTGGAATGTTCAGCGGTTACCGTGGTGACACAACGCACACATCAGCAAACACTGTCGAGAAAGATTTTAAACGGTGTGAAAACTCAAGAAAAAAATAAAACAAAATGGATTTAAAGAGCAAATTTTCAGGAAATACGTGTGTCATTTGTTCATTCGTTTTTCAAAATAAAACCAAAAATAAGAAAATGAAATAAAACAACTATTTTCTTCATTATTTGTTTCCAAAACCAAAATGAAAAAATGAATCACGGCTGTTTCCCGTTTACGCGACTAAACCAGGACTTGAACCAGGACTAAACCAGGACTAAACCAGGACTGAGTGTTGGGACGGACCCGGAGGTGCATCTACACAGACTGTTAGGTGATCAGGACTGAGACCGGAACCAGACTAGGACTGAGACTAGGACTGAGACCAGGACTGAGACCAGGACTGAGATCAGATCAGGACCAGTCTGTGATTTGAGACCGGGACTGAGTGCGGGACCAGGACCAGGACTGAGACCGGAACCAGATTGGAACCAGGCCGGGATTGAGACCGGAACTGAGACCAGAACCAGACTGGAACCAGACCAGGACTGAGACCGGAACCGAGACCGGGACCGAGACCGGGACTCAGACTGGAACCAGACCGGGATTGAGACCGGGATTGAGACCAGAACCAGACTGGGACTGAGACCAGACTGGAACCAGAAAGGGACTGAGACCGGAACCAGACCTGGACCAGACCAGGACCAGACAGAGACCTGGACTGGGACCAAACCAGGACTGAAAACTGTTCAGTCCTGGTTCAGTCCGTATGCGGTGCAAAAGTCCATTATCCATTTTTTCCATTTTTCATTTAAACACAAAATCGAAAACTGAAAAAACGAATCATTATCTGTTTTTTTCTCATTTTAGTTTTGGAGACAAATAATGAAGAAAATAGTTGTTTTTTTTGGTTTTCTTATTTTTGGTTTTATATTGAAAAAAGAATAAACGAACGACACACGGGTTGAAATTTGCTGCGATCTTTCCAAATCTCTTCCACATTTCACATCAGCCCCAAAGCAAAAGAGCAGAGATCATGAAGAACCTGATGCCCCGCCCTGTCCCCAGGTTTAACTTTAACATGAATGAGGCCTTTAAACAACCGCTCCAGGAAAAGTCCAAGGAAAGAAACGTGTCCTCTGCATTTGACCCATCCTTCAGTGTCTCTGGGTTAAACCTGTCAGGATCCTGGTGTGGAGAACACAAACACATTCTAGATCTGAGCCAAGAGCAGTGCTAACCACTCTGCCACACAATAATGTCACATTTATAAGATTTAACAAGGAGAAAGTTTGGATTTCATATGAAAGCGAGAAAACCCATGAAGCGTCAGGACGGAGCGCTGATTTGTCCGATTTGTCCGAGTGAATGTCACCTGTGAACAAACACAAGAGTCAGAAGCAGAAATACAGGTCACTAGGGATGCAACGATATTCGATATAATATTGAATCGTTCGATACTGGTCTCAAAATTCAGTCCACGTGTTCTTTCGATACACGTGTCGCTCCATGCCCACTGTCATTTATAGGGATTTATAGCTGAAATATTCTAACAGAGGAGGGTTTTATGTTTCAGTCACTTTTTATTTTACGTTGATAGACCCACGAATGACAAAGATATTCACTTTTAAACACTTTAGAACAGGGGTGTCAAACTCATTTTGGTCCGGGGGCCGTATCCAACCGACTTTGATCCCCAAGGGGCCGGATCAGAAAACTCATGTTAGATAAACCCCAAAAATAACAATAAGTTCAAATATTTTTGCAGAGAAACACAAATCTATTACAGAAATCTTTTTTAATTGATGAACTCTTATTTTTTTATTTATTTTTTTTTAACATATATTATGAACAACCTGAAACTTTAAGAAAAATGTAATTTCAACACAATGTTTTAACAAGAACTTGTATGTAAATAGGAATAAATCAATTTTTCTTGTAAAATTCTGCACTCGGCTCCACTTTTCTCATGTTTGACATTTTTCTGATGAGGGTGTCACGGTCAACAGTCAAAACGATCGTCCTTTAAGAGCGTTTGGAAAGAGACAAGTCTTCATTTGTGCTGCTCTGGTGGGAGGGGCCACGTACAGAGACGCTGGAGACGCTGCTGTGATAAACACCACAGAAAATTAACAAGATTTTAATAGAAAATATAATTAAAATATTTTAGTAGAACATCAGCCGAGGGCCAGATTAAAGGTGTTGGAGGGCCGGATCTGGCCCCCGGGCCTTATGTTTGACACCTGTGAGTTAGAATCAGCTTGAATTGAATGTACATGCACACCAGAAGTGACTATTTCTCACTCTATCTCATATGTTTTACTCAGAAAATGGTCTGAGACATTTCTGTGTAATATAACACAGGCACCGATTTTTTGGCCCCTATGCTCCTGTATCTGATCTTTTAATGACAGTCTGAACCACACAGATCCGATTTTTTTTCAAATGTGACCCAGGACACTTGGATATGTGCTCCTAAAACCGATACATATCTGATCTTTTGACATGCGACTTCAGTCTGAACGGTCAAAGTGCATTCATCCACCTACACGTTATCAACAAGACACAAACGTCACTATTCTGCGTTGAAGTAGGCGGCTGTTGTGCGGTAACAAGCACCTGACGTCACATGGACGTCACTTTGAGCAAGACACTTCTGTAGACTTAAAGGAGCAGGTTTGGAGCAGATGATAAACACAGAGTAAAGTGTTAGACTCACCGTGGCTGAGGGTTCAACTCCTGCAGCACCTCCTTCTCACTCGGAGCTACAACACAAAAGTACAGCTCATTACACACAATCAAACACTGCTTCTGCTTCTAGTTTTACTCTGTGAACTCCAGAGAAAGAAGAAAAATCTATTCTGGAAATCAACTAAACACCATTTCTAACTTCTAGTCGTCACAGTCCTGTAATAGTCGCAGTATTAGGAGCAGTAAATGAAAGTGTTACTTACGAGGCGAGGGCTGTTTGTCTGAAACAGAAACAAAAAAAAACTGTTAGTTTAATGTTTGAAGTTTGTCCAAAATGAGAAGCACATGACTCGATGTTGTGTTACCTCTAAATCTCCAGTACAAGACGAAGGCACCACAGCGAGGACAACAGCAGCGAGAACAACAGACGCAACAGAGATGAGAACTGTGTGACTCTTCTCTGTGACAGACAGAGGACAACACCACAACACGTCAGTCATGATAAAACACACACACACACACAACACGTCAGTCATGATAAAACACACACACACACACAACACGTCAGTCATGATAAAACACACACACACACAACACGTCAGTCATGATAAAAAACACACACACACACAACACGTCAGTCATGATAAAACACACACACACACAACACGTCAGTCATGATAAAACACACACACACACAACACGTCAGTCATGATAAAACACACACACACACAACACGTCAGTCATGATAAAACACACACACACACACAACACGTCAGTCATGATAAAACACACACACACACAACACGTCAGTCATGATAAAACACACACACACACAACACGTCAGTCATGATAAAACACACACACACACAACACGTCAGTCATGATAAAACACACACACACACAACACGTCAGTCATGATAAAACACACACACACACACAACACGTCAGTCATGATAAAACACACACACACACACAACACGTCAGTCATGATAAAACACACACACACACACAACACGTCAGTCATGATAAAACACACACACACACAACACGTCAGTCATGATAAAAAACACACACACACACACAACACGTCAGTCATGATAAAACACACACACACACAACACGTCAGTCATGATAAAACACACACACACACACAACACGTCAGTCATGATAAAACACACACACACACACAACACGTCAGTCATGATAAAACACACACACACAACACGTCAGTCATGATAAAAACACACACACACACACAACACGTCAGTCATGATAAAACACACACACACACACAACACGTCAGTCATGATAAAACACACACACACACACACGTCAGTCATGATAAAACACACACACACACACAACACGTCAGTCATGATAAAACACACACACACACAACACGTCAGTCATGATAAAACACACACACACAACACGTCAGTCATGATAAAACACACACACACAACACGTCAGTCATGATAAAACACACACACACAACACGTCAGTCATGATAAAACACACACACACACAACACGTCAGTCATGATAAAACACACACACACACAACACGTCAGTCATGATAAAACACACACACACACACAACACGTCAGTCATGATAAAACACACACACACACAACACGTCAGTCATGATAAAAACACACACACACACAACACGTCAGTCATGATAAAACACACACACACACAACACGTCAGTCATGATAAAACACACACACACACACAACACGTCAGTCATGATAAAACACACACACACACAACACGTCAGTCATGATAAAACACACACACACACACACAACACGTCAGTCATGATAAAACACACACACACACACAACACGTCAGTCATGATAAAACACACACACACACACACACACACGTCAGTCATGATAAACACACACACACACAACACGTCAGTCATGATAAAACACACACACACACACACAACACGTCAGTCATGATAAAACACACACACACACACACAACACGTCAGTCATGATAAAACACACACACACAACACGTCAGTCATGATAAAAACACACACACACACAACACGTCAGTCATGATAAAACACACACACACACAACACGTCAGTCATGATAAAACACACACACACACACAACACGTCAGTCATGATAAAACACACACACACACACAACACGTCAGTCATGATAAAACACACACACACAACACGTCAGTCATGATAAAACACACACACACACAACACGTCAGTCATGATAAAACACACACACACACAACACATCAGTCATGATAAAACACACACACACAACACGTCAGTCATGATAAAACACACACACACAACACGTCAGTCATGATAAAACACACACACACACAACACGTCAGTCATGATAAAACACACACACACAGACACATAAACGATTATTTTATTTTTGGGTAAATGATGTGACGTTGGCATTTTTCTAGTTATTAATATCTAAAGGTTTAAACTGTTTAAATGTATTTGTTTATATGTATTTGTATTGTATGTATATGTATGTATATGTATTTGTTTCATTTGTACAAATAAACATTTGGATGAAGAAAAAACAAATTTGAAAGAATTTTATAGATTTAAAGTCTTAAAATGTCATTCAGTGAAATGGGTCACTATTTGCACAAATTATAAATATTGACAAAATCATAAACTTTTCTTTGTGGCATAATTTTAAAAGCCTCGGCATCAACATTTGAAATTATTTTCAAAATGAACACAAAGAACAACTTTTAATGTATTAAATAAAGTCTATTTTATCAATGTCAATGTGTTAAAAGGCCAATTTGAACAATAATCTGAGATCTTTCCTCATGTATCACCTGATGACATCACTGTGTGGACCCTGCAGGACTCTCAAGTGGAAACAAGATTCAGATTTGTCTCTTAGTTTTTGCTGGTGACACTTTTGTCACGAGAAATACAAAAGCCACAGTTTTGGACGACATTTGGTGCAACGTTCAAAATGTGTTTAAAACTGTTATAATTTCAAAAATAAATCTGATATTGGTGTGAACAGTCGACACTGATGCTTGTGTTTCTCTTTGATGGAGAAAGTATAAACCAGTTTAGAATGAAAATGTATGAAAAATGTGTTGTGAAAAATTTCATTTATTAAACATTTAACTCAAAAATATCTGCATTTTCTTTACAATTTTATTTGTATTATTTACTATTCAAATAAAACTATAGATGTTACTATATTAGAGTCATAATTTTCATTTAAAATGTAAAATAATCACATAAATAAAGGAAATTAGGTTTGGTACATTCATGAGTAATAATTCAAAATGCAAATGGACAATAAATATATTAAATGTACAAATATTTGTGAGATTTGGTTGATTTTTTATCAAGTTAGTTTCAAACAAAAGGACTTTTTTTATATTTCAGTTGAACCGTTATTCAGTAAAATTGTGATATTATAATGAAATGTATTTTTAAAAGTCTGTTTTGACATAAAAAAAATAAATAAATTTAAGTAAGAACTTTACAAGAACTTTTAAAGAGGGAAAGTGCTAACATGCTTAAGTTTTATCCAGTTTTAAAGTGTTTTACTCTTTTTATGAAAAAAATTAAAATAAAAATTGGTTCCAGAGTCAAGAGTTAATTATTTGGGCAAATTGTGAAATTCTCCAAAACTTTAAGAAAAAAAAAAAAAAACTGGCCTACTGTTTATTTGTAGATCTCACGTGTTTTTCATCATTTTCAAAACTATAATTTATTTTAAATCTAATTAAATTTTAACAATATGTCTGTTGCACTGAATGACATTTTGAAGACGTCTTTGGCTTTAAATACATTTTCAAGAGGCAAAAAGGATAAAATATACACTTAAATAAACCCAAAAAATCTACACATTTTGCATGTCATTATATTTTAATTTTTTGAGCATTTGAAAATTGCAAAACGTCACTGACCAATTTCTGTCATTATCTGGTTTATCCAGTTTTCTAAAATCGTCCTGGAATAACTGAGTTAAATGGTCGATATCAAGAACATCGACTGCAGCGTAACAGGGCTGCAGAGTTTGACTAAATACAGGTCACAATATAATGGTAAAAACTAAAAAAATATAACTTTAATTCATCTTTTACTCTAAATGGTAAATCTGGATATAAAGTGTTTTCATCTGTTTTTATCATGTCGTCTTTTATTGTTTTGAAAATATAAAATTTGCTGGTAAAATGCAAGATTAAAACAGAGTCAAAAGTCCCTTTTTTATGTCATGGATGATCTAAAACCTGTTCAGACATGTTTTTGATGAGGGAACAACGTTATAACATGAGAGAAAGATTTAAAAAAGCTGCTCTCACCGTTGGTCAGGATCTTGGTCCGGTCCAGTCTGGTCACATAGTCGTCTTTGACCCCGGACAGCTGGAACACACAGTTGAACTTGTCCCAGTCCTCAGGGGGGACAGAGGACAGGTCCAGGGACACACTGGTCTGGAAGGTCCCGTCTCCGTTGGGCAGGATCTCTCCAGGGTCCACGTCCTCCGTCACCTCCACTCCGTCTTTGGTCCAGAACAGCATGGCTCTGTCGGGGTAGAAGCGTGTGGCGTGGCACGTGACTGGGGCTGAAGAGGACTTCTGCAGCAGGGACACCAGGGGGAGCTCTACACAGCAGCACAACAGTTACACAATATACAACAAATATGTAGAAAACTAACATCCATGAACAGTTTGGACAATTCATTAGAAGACATCAGATACAACAAACAAATTTAAGAGAGAAAATCACACAAATATTTTCCATCCTCCTGTAGTTTTTATTGTTTTATTCCCTCCAGAGTGAATTACAGGAGACACAAAATAAAGATCTGTTACAGTGTTTTAAAACAACTCGTCTGTTACCTGTCCTCTTCAGAGCGCTCTCTCCGTTGTGCACATGTTTCTTCAGATAATCAGCACAGATGTGAATGATGTAGTTTTTCTTTTGAGCAGCAACTCCACTGCTCTCCCATTTCTGTTTGGTGACAAAGGCCTGTTGTTTTGCAGCCACAAAAGTTTCAGTCTCAAAATCAAAAGAAATAAAATCTTCTCCATCAAAAGCACGTTGATCATATCCTTTGATCTCATTAGTTTCATCGTCCCAGTCACAGCCGTACATCCACTGATCAAGATGTTGATCTGAAACAGAAACAAAACAGTTTAAAAGATTCAAACTTCTTCAGGGACATTTATGTTTCTATTTCATTTCTATAAATCACAACTTGTATTTAGGAATGAAATATTTCCATTTTACAGCTTCAGTTGGTCTGTGTGTGTCTTTTCTCGACTGTTTCATTGTTGTTTGTGTTAAATCTACAACTGTGTGAAGCTCTGGGAGGAAACTGGTGTTGTGATTTTTGGCTCTGTACAAAAAGTGATAGAACAGAATCTGGAAAACAAGTGAACGTAACACAGTCCTGATCCCTGACCAACAAAACTCCACTGCTGCAAACACACACAAAGATTTACATCAAAACTACTTTTTTCTACTTTCATTACAAGGACAAAGAAACTGTCCATAAATATTTCACACTAAATGTGTTTCATTCATAAAAAGATGTTAAATGATCATCTGAAAAGTTCAGATCACACAAACCTCCAGTCACGTTGAGGACGTCGTTTCTCAATTTCTATTTGGGACTTTTCCCACCTGCTCATTCCCCAAATTGATCTGAGTGTTCCTCTCCCAGTACTGAGGATCCTCCTCTGTGAGTTTGTTCATCCACTCCTGTTTGGGGACAAATTTCTTTGTGAAACTGTCGTAGTGAGTGATCTGGAGGTCGTCCACATATCCAACTGCAATGAACTCTGGGAAGTTTGGGACTTGAGATGAAGAAGTGTCAAAATATTTCAAAGTGTGAACCGCTGTGAAAACAAAACAACCATTTCAGAACTCAGTGTAAATGACAGTTAAGATTCTTAGTGAATATTATTAATCACGTTAATTTCAATGAACTCTGCAAAAGTTTTGAGATGAATTTACAAAGCAGTTGAGTTTCCAATAATATAGAAGAGCCACCCTCTGATTTTCTGCCTTTTACTCCAAAAACAAACTGGACGATCCGTTACAAAAAGGGCTGTGCGATTAATCGAACCGATATTCAGTCATTTCTAATCCTCAATGATCAGACTGTGTGTTTTTAATGGAGATTTTTGGTGTTAAATGGAACTGATTAAAAGTCTGTATTGTTTATATTTATTCAAATTAAGATTAAAGACGTTTGTATTTGTTTTAAAGAGACAAAATACAACTGAATCTGATCAATATGAAAAATATATTCATGGAAACACTAAGTAGTATTGATCGTAATTTGTTTTATTGCTGAGTTTAGATTAAAATAAAATAAAACACCTACAACCTTAAAGCAACCTTAAATATTACACTATTGTCTGATCTTTGTTCTAATGTTGTTTCCTCGTCACAAACAGACCTGGACTTGTGTTTTGTTTCATTCACACAAGTTTAACACACAAACCTGCACATTTAGTGACTCTATGCACCTTCACTAGAATCACTGTGATGATTTCAGCCTTTGACCATCTCTACTGAACAAAAGTTAAACATGTGGATGAAAACTACCACTTCATGACATCACAAGGTGGAACAGAGCATTTTGAGCTTTTAGAAGTAGACAGACTAATAATAAATGATTACTAAAACATGTGTGAATGAAACAAAACTAAAATTCCAGGTGTTTTTGAGGAGGAAACAACATTAGAACATTAAGATGGCGGCCAAAATATTTAATTTTTCTTTATTTTAAATCAACGCTGGCAACACAAAATACATTGTTCAACAATGTCAAAGGTGCAACTAAGTTCAATACTTTATTTTTCACAATAATAAACTAAATAAATAATAATAAAATATGATTAATACAAAATGCAGTGCAAGAGGCAGAGCTGCTATTATGGAAAAAATCATTATACGATTATTTTGTCAAATGAAATCACGATTATTGAAGTTACAGAGCAATTCAGCAGTTAGCATTGCGTGATTATGGAAAAATTTATCACTGATTCATGGTCTTATTTGAATCAATTACGATTATTTAAACGATTCATTCTTTTTACATATTTTATTCAGCATGTTTTTTGCATTGCATGTGTGCTTGCGCATCTGCCTTTGCGTGTATTGCGCATCTATTGCGTGTATTCTTATATTTATGTGTGTTTTGTGGCGTGGTTGTCCGGGTATAAATAGGCCGCCTATCAGTGGCGCGTGCTCTTGCTCCTGCGCTCTCGCTGCGCGCGGCCTCGCCCTCCGCGCACCTGGGCGCGCGCTCGTCGCTTTGCGCGCTCCCTTGTCTTGGCTGCTCGGCGCATGCGCAGACCGCACCTGCCTGTTCGCTGCTGTGAGTCTTTTTGTGTTTGACCTGGTGGGACCGTCTGTTCTGTTTTCATCTTTTGTTTGGTGAAGTTAGTTTTGGGGACATTTTTTTCCTTTAGTTTAGTGATGTCGGTACCGGCTCCTACGGCCCTGTACGGGGTTGACCCGGTGCCACATCCTTTTGTTCTGTTTGGTGCTCACCAGGTCCACCTTTCTGTTGATACTTTGGACACGGTTTTTAGCACGTTTTAAAGTAAATTAAAATTTACTTAAAAATAAAAATAACTTTTACTGTTGTAACCTTTTCATCTCCTGTGTCCTCTTTAATATGTTTGATCCACCCGGGTCGTAACAAGCATTTCTCTCTCAAAAACAACACTTTGTTACTGATAATTTAAGCAAAACTTTCAAATTGAAAATAAATACAGGAAATATGAACCTTAGAGCAGTTTTGTGATGTATAAAACATAAAATGAATAAAATAAACTTTGAACATGAAAAAAGGCAGAAAAACATAAATGTATAAAAAATAAACTATATATCCAGCTGTTTCCATATTTAAAAATAAAATAAATATACTTATTTATATAAAAAATATCCCAAAATAAACTTTGTTAAGTTAAATTGTTTCAAATTGATGATATGAGTTTGAGATCGTTTGACACAAAAATCAAAATCCCGATGAAAATTCAATGAACTGCACAGTCTTAGAAAGAGTCTTTCACATCTGCATAAAATGATTCATTACAACAGTTTGTTTAGATTTAATATGACACAAGACTCTTAAATTACAAAAATCCATTAAGATAAATTTGGAACAAAGGTTTTATATTTGAGAATTTACATTTATGAATAAACTGTTGCTCTGGTAATAAACAAGAATTATAGAAAAGTTCCTTTTTGTTGTCTTGTAAAATGACTCCATATTTTACCTTCTTCTTGGTGACATTTGGTTAAATCTGTGTCATTTTCCACCATCCACATTTGGAACGAGTCCCAAATCGTTCTAATACAGCCACAATAAAAGAACAAATGTTCAACAGTTTCTATTTCACTGGTACAAAATGTGAACTTATTGGTCTCCAAATTAAAACAACTCTTCAAAAAATCATTGCAGGGATAAATATTATTTAACATTTTAAAGTGAGTTTCTTTGACTTTAGGAGAAACTGGAAATAAGAGGTAATTTTTTATTTTTTTTTATGATATTAACTGGAAAGTTTTTAAGTGCACTAATTCTTTTTAATGGGAGAAGATACAATTTGGTAGTAATAATGTTTCTTAATATTTTATTTGAACATTTTTTGTCGTTAAATTCATCTATGGTGAGTAAAGAGGTATAATCTCTGTGTCTTTTATTTTCATGTTTTTTATTATTTATTGGTATTCTTGCTCTTATTTGACTAGTTTTATTGTTTTAATGAAGACTAGT
Organism: Boleophthalmus pectinirostris; assembly: GCF_026225935.1. NCBI lineage: Eukaryota > Metazoa > Chordata > Actinopteri > Gobiiformes > Gobiidae > Boleophthalmus > Boleophthalmus pectinirostris. The sequence continues at coordinate 37,882,084 of NW_026571353.1, read as the reverse complement.
GGAGTTAAGTCGAGCTTTATTTTATACTTCTTTTGGATATGTTTTATTTGTATTGTGCAGCACTTTGGAAACTGTTTTGTTTATGAAATATTTTATATAAATAACGTGGATTGGATAATTCTGTCACAGCTCAACATGTCATTAACTAGACTGAACAATTCCAATGGGACATGGAGGCCAAAACATTTCCCTGCGTAACGAGCCCATGAACTAGTCCAACTAAAGAGTGAACAAGAACAATATTAACAGCTCATTATCCTTTATATGACCAACTTTAATCGAATTTAAGTGGATTAAACAATATTTTAGATTTTCTGTTCAATTTAAACTGTTGTTATTCTGCGTCTCAAATTGGAAAGTGAAAGTATTTTTATTTTAACTGCGCAATCACGACTGCACAAAACCCAGACTGAACACACAAAAACCCTGTAGAATCTCATTAAAGCTGAACACTAAACTGAACACGGACGCAGTAAACACTATGATAACTCTATTTGTGCTTTACTAAATCCACGTTTCTTGCTTCTTCTTGGACAAGTGAACGCACAAAAACAGCTTTACTCACTGGCTGTGGCTCCGTGTAGCAGTGTCCCCAGGAGCAGGAGCAGCGCACACGAGTTCATGTTGAAAATCAAATCAAAAATGTAAATAAAAATGTCTCCTGTGTCTGTGTCTCTCTCTCTCTCTGTCTCTGTCTCTGTCTGCGGACTCGACTCAGACGCGAGTTTATATAGGCAACTGTGACGTCACGTTTTCGGACCAATCAGAAAATAGAGTCACGTGTTGCTAGGTAGAACAGGTTGGAAAAGGTTGTGGAGCAGCGAAAAACGGAGGAAGTCAAAGTAAAAAAGACGATTAAAACACACAAAAATAAGAGGTCACGTTCGGATAAAGTGACAACACGCGTGATGAAAGTCAGACTTATGCTTCTGTGAGTCAAACTGAGAAATATGAGGTGATTTTTGTCAATTTTAACGAGCTTAAAGTTGAAATGTTGGTGAGGTTGTGTCTCGATGTGCCACAGGTTCTACTGTGTTTTTAATCCGTGTGTCATTCGTTCATTCGTTTTTCAAAATAAAACCAAAAATAAGAAAACGAAAAAAACAAAAATTTTCTTCATTATTTGGCTCCAAAATCTAAATGAAAAAATGGATAATGATTCGTTTTTACAGTTTTTCGATTTTGTGTTTAAATGAAAAATGAAAAAAAGGATTACGTGACTTCCGTGTCTGCGATGCCGAACTGAACCAGGACTGAACCAGGTCCGGGACCAGACTGAGACCAGGATTGAGATCGAGAACAGGACCAGGACTGAGACCAGGATTGAGACCGGGACCAGGCCAGGACCAGGACCAGAACTGAGACCAGGATTGAGACCGAGAACAGGACCAGGACTGAGACCAGGACTAAACCAGGTCCAGGACCAGACCAGGACTGAGACCAGGATTTAGACCGGGACCAGGACCAGAAGTGAGACCAGGACTGAGACTAGGACTTAAACCGGGACCAGGACCAGAACTGAGACCAGGATTGAGACCGAGAACAGGACCAGGACTGAGGCCCGGGACCAGACCAGGACCAGACCAGGACAGACCAGGACTGAGACCGGGATCAGACCGGGACTGAGACCGGGATCAGACCGGGACTGAGACCGGGACCAGACCAGGACTGAGACCGAAACTGAGACCAGGACTGAGACTGGGACCAGACTGTGACCAGACCAGGATTGAGGCTGGGTCCAGACCAGGACTGAGAACAATTTAGTCCTGGTTTAGTCCTGGTTCTGTCCAGCATTGCAGTTTAAGTGGCATAAATGGGAAACGGATGTTATCTGTTTTTTCATTTTTGGTTTTGGAGACAAATAATCAAGAAAATAGGTGTTGGGGTTTTTTTGTTTGTTTTTTTTTTTCTAACTTTTGGTTTTATATTAAAAACCGAATGAATGAATGATGCACAGATTATGTTCGTCTGGTCTGGTCCTTTAATATTTTTCCTCCCAGCAACGCGCGATACTCACATTTGTACTGAGTAAAATATTATATTTTTGTCCCTGTAATGCCACATTACTGCGTTACAGCAAAAAGCAAAACATTACAGTAATTCATTACTTTTATAACATGTTACTCCCAACACTGGATATAAGACACATGAGAATAGAAAAGAAAGTTCGAACATTTAATACTGAAAATCACATTCTGTTGTCTAAATAAAGAGTGTTTTTGTATTGTCATCGTGATATCAAAACAGTATTGAGTCTGTCTGTGGTATCAAAATTGAGTTTAAAATGTTAGTATCGTGACTACACTATTGACTAGAACCAAAAACTTAACAAGAATTCCAACAAGAATCAGCATTTAACAGTATTAGTTGAGCTGCTGCCTCATGTGTCTTGATTGTGATGAGTCTACAGAACGTTGTGGTGTCATGCGAAACCAGATTAAACCTGGACGACTCGGAGCTGTAGATGTGAAAGCAGTCGGCCTCTGCACTTCAGGTTTGACCCCCGCTTCAGTTTCAGCTGCAGACGCTGGTTTCTGCACATTCACACAGTTTGGTCCAAAGAGTGAAAGTGGAGTAGATGGACTGAAACCAACGGAAAGTGTCTCAGCATTGAGCTCAGATCAGTTTTACACACTGCTGTTGCTTGGGTCTTGGGTTTCAATGCTGTCGTGAATCAGCTCGTGTCGACTGGCCACCCCCAGACAAACAGGCAGGTGGAGCGTCAACAGCAAATAATAAGATGAGATAAGATAATAACTCAACACGTGTTCAGTTTACGGTGTGGAGCATGATATAAAGTATAATGCAACAAAGAGAGTGGTCATGATCTGTAGGACCAAAGAAGATAAGCACATGAGATTTCCTGACTTTTGCCTGTCCAATGTTGTGTTGTCTGTTACAACAAAAATTAAATATCTTGGGCAGATCATCAGTGTGGACATGACAGATGATGATTCAGATTCAAGAAAACTTTATTGATCCCATAAGGCAATTCATTAGCAGCATCTGAGCAGTTCTCACTTCTCACACACACAAACACAAACACACACAGTGGGTCAGTCCATTACAGTCCACCAGTGGAACTCAAGTAATAAACTACAAATTACAGTGCGTAACATTCAGAAAAACTGTACCCTTAGAATTTAACAACTTAATAGCAGAGGGCACAAAAGAATTAGAAAACCGGTTAGTCTTTCATATCGGAGCATAAAACCAACGCCCTGAAGGCATCAGGATAAAATCAGGAGCCAGAGGATGGAGCGGCTGAGCCAGGAGACACTTGGCTTTAGCTCAGCACCTGCTCCTCCCACAAAGAGTGCAGCTCCCTCAGTTTGACCCCTGTGATTTTTGAGCAGGTTTTAACAATGTTCTGAAGTTTGTTTTTATCCTTCACAGACAAGGATTGAAACCAGCAAATAAAAGAAAAAGTAAGAAGACTTTCGATAAAAGAACAATAAGTTTCCTCAACAAATATAATCTTTACTGCCCTCATTTGAAGATGATTTCAGTGTTTGGGTCAAATTTCAGTTTATTGTCCATCACGGTGCCCAGATATTTATCCACTATTTCAACATCATCACCGTGGATGACACTAACACTGTTGGAAGGTGCACGTCTAAAATCAATTACCATGTCCTTAGTTTTGGCAACGTTCAAATCCAGGTAGTTGTCCTCACACCACTGGACAAACTGCTCCAGCGCAGGACCATGATTTCCCTCAGATCCTGAAAGCAGCGACACCAGGACCGTGTCATCCCAATATCTGATCAGGAGTCTGATGACATGTACAGACAGTGTAGGACAATCTGTGCTCAGGTAAATACTCTTATGTGTAAGTTTGGTTCTTGTATAAATGATGTAAAGTTGTTTTTGTTTAGATCATATTGTTCACCGTTGTACACAGCTCACCTCTGGACTCATTATAAAAAAGCCAGTTTGCAGGTGTCTACAGTGACGCTTTACGGAGCTTTCGAGGAGCCACGATGGACGAGCGCGACTGAAATGTTTGTTACTGCACAAGTGAACACTCTGCAAGCAGCACTTAGAACTTTAATGTACAGTTTTATCTGCAGACTGAACAAATCAGACAATGAAATAATAAATGTCACTCACAAATATGAGATTCAGAGCAATAAAATCTCAGTCCAACATGTGGAGACACTGGTGTGGTTGTCTTTTAAAAACATAAATGTTTATTGTTTTGTATTGTAACTGTCCCTGTCTGTTTTAAAAATGGACCATGAGTCGGTGATGGTGATGATGATGATGATGATTTTAAACATTTTATTATACATATTCCTGGGTAGAGTACTCTGTAAACAAAGACTCATTTCTGTTCCAGAGTGACAGCTCTGTGGAGGACTCTTTTGAAAGGAGAGTAAATAAGAGGAAAACACTGTGTACTGGACAAATATACAAACTCACAGGCCCATAAGAACTGTGTGGTTAAAAGGGAAAACTTTACAGACAGTGCATCCTCAGGATCCACCTCAGCCGGGGTTTCTGTAGGTCACAAAGCTGCTGTAGAGAGGAACAGGTCACACATGCGAACAGCAGAGAACGTGTTTAAACTGGGGTTGATTTTCTGTGGGCATTAGGGAAGAAAATCATTCACAATCAACTGGTTAACTTGAGAAATGAACCTTTCTTGAACAGTTTTAGAATGATCTTGAGCTGTGTCAGAGCAAGTATAAGAGCACACAGACTAGTATAAACCCATGGACCACTGAGGACGACACAGATAGAAGTGAGTTGGGAGAAGGAGAAAGTGAAGCCAGTTTTTTTGTTGTATTCTCCTTTTTATGATGAAAGTCTTTTGTTTTTATGAAATGTTCACCCAGTGCTCTGACATGTCCTGGTGTAATGATGATGTTAAGATGAAATGGTGGTTTAATTCTAATATTAATAAATTGGCATTATTTCTGTGTAAAGCCTGGAAGAAACGGCACATTAGAGTGTTTCAGTGAATTCATTTGTGTTTGTAACATGTCTGAGAACTGGACGGCTGTATTGTGTTTGTGTCTCATGTTTTATTGTGTCTATTCCTTAGTATCAAAATCCAAATCCAGTTCCAGTTTTTTCTGTATTGTAACAACACTATAACACAAATTCAGTAAGTTGAGGTAAGAGTCTGCTCAACAGAGGAGGGCAGTGCTCTGTTACATTTACTTGAGTAATGTTTTTAGATCTGACTGTGGTATACGGGGAAGTCTTAGCGCACTGTTAGGACGGGCCACAGCTCGCTCAGCAGGAGGTAGTCCTTGAGGGCGACGGGTAAGTCCAGGGTCCAGACCTTAGGCTCCAGAGGCCAGGGTCTCGGCGCTCTGCGGATCACCCCCCGACAGAGGCTCTGCAGTGGGGCCACGCTCAGCTCCTGGGCCCTGGTGCTGCTGTGGAAGAGCAGAGACGTGACGCCCGCTGTAGTCCAGAGGAGGAGAGGGGCCAGTCCCTCAGGGTGTCCACATTATTGGGTTAATCCTAATTATGGTCTAGGGCTGTCAAAATACTGATACTAACTGATACTAAAGCCACTATCAAAACTAGATACTCATTTGAGCAGAATCGATACTACAAAAGCCACATTCACAGGACAGAACTGAATCTTTCCTGAAGCTGAACCTGAATTTATTATCTGAATATCACAACACGTTTAACAAATAACATGACAGAAAAAAACCTGATAATGTAAGACAGGTTACCATAGCAACGGGATCTGTGTCAGCTGACCGAGGTGGGACAGGTTTATGGCTTTTCAGAAAAAAAACCCCAAAAAACTATAGCCTATCCCATAAAACAATCAAGTGGGACTTAGTAAAGAAAAACCTTCATTCTGTCGTTTTCAACTTATTTAAAAATAAAGAACAGTGAAATCAAAGGCAATTTAAATTGATCTGAAATTTCAATGAATCACAAATCTGGTCACGGTCATCAAAAAAGGACAGTTTATGGGCAAAAAAAAAAAAAAAAATGCAATGTACTTTGTTAACAGCGGATTTCTGTTTGTTCTGTGTTTAAATATTGTGAATCCGGAGGTCTGGGTCTTTTATTTCTTTTCCAGCAGATGGTGCAACTGCTCTGTGGACTTGGTTTTTTGGTTTTCCTCTGTAAAACTCAGTCAAAAGTAAAAACTCTAAAAGTATAAAGTCATAATTTTGAGATTTTTTTGTTTTTTTGTTGTTCTTTCTAAATTCTACACACATTACATTTTATTCAACATTACGATATTTACAGAATAGTTTACAGATTTACTTTTTATTCTAGCAGCAGGACCCTAACCTTAACCCTAAAAATAACTTATTAAAGCTGCAAGATAAAACACAGATTTAAGTTGGTACAGTCGATATTTTAAAGTGCATATGGCATGTCAGCAATTTCTACTCATTTTGTTTCCTGGTTGAATATGGACAGCAGATACAGAGACAATTTCATAAATTTTACCTGTGGAAAAGGGGTCAAGATTTGCCTAAATGACACAATAGTTCAATTATCCCTGCATTTGAAAGTTTTAACAGATGTATTCCTTTTTAGAACCACTACATCCTTGATTTTTGTGCTTTTCTTTTCAACTTTTCTCCAGAAACTAACACAAAACTGATGTAAAACTATGATAAATATTCACCACAAGTGCCATCCGACCAAACCAAGTACAAATAATTAAAATTTAAAGCCGACAGCTCGTCCAATAGAAAAATTACATAGTGTACCTTTTATATTGGATAAAGTGAATGATTCTAGAGGCAGAGTATAGAAACTAAGCCACAGGTCACGTGACTTTAATGGTCAAGAGCACTGTCACACTAAGACTGTGCATGAAAACACATCCTCCACCAGAAAAGTTACGTAGTGTGCCTTTAAATTTCTCAAAAGTGAAATGATTCTAGAGGCAAAAGTGTAAAAACCAGGACATAAGGCTCATTTCCTTTAATGATCAGGAGCATGTCAGTGAATGTTCTGCAAAGTTTCACAAATGAGCGTAAAAGTAATTTTATTTCTCCCCATAGAGAAATAAAATTACTTTTACGCTGGTCCTGTTTTAGTCCTGCTTTAGTCCTGGTTCAGTCCTGGTTTAGTCCCGGTGTAAAAGTTTCAAACTACAAAATTACCCCCTGGTAATTTGAAAACGGTTTTTACATGCATTTATTTAATTTACAATGAAGTTTTATTTTTTCTACAATGACTGAACACCTACTGTATGTTTAAAGAGTTGTGTATTTAGATAATAATTAGTTAAATTGTAAAATTAATAGTTAAATTAATTAGTTAAATTAAATACACTCAAAAAAAGGTTGCTGGATGTGCGTAAAAAAGTTATGGAAAGCGGTTGCATGCAATAAAATTATGTTTAGGCTTTGAAACTTATTTCGATCTCCTTTACGCAAATGTTTCTCAGAACATGATGTTGATGAAATTTGATCAAATCTTGCTGAATATGCATATTTATCTTATGTTACCTTATCGTGAAATTTATAAGTATGTATAATTTAATTTAATTGATCTAATTCTGTAAAATAATACAAAAACAGTCTTTAGTTTTCCACAGTTCTGTATTGTCTTAAACAGAATCAAACACACAGAGAGACACAAGTACAGAGACACACAGTTTGGAGCTGGACAGTGTGAAGATTTATTCCAGTGAAGAAGCTCTGGTCTCTGTGGACACAGAATAACACATGATGATCACATTCTGATGATCTACTGTGTTGTATATGTTCAAATACATTTAAAGTACTTCTACTACAATAATGGACCAGAACAGAATCACAAGAACATTAGAACTGTATCTGCAGAAACTAAACTCACTGTGTGTTGCGTTTCTTCTTCTAAATGCAGTAACAGGGAGGGCATCTGGTATAAAGTCTCCTAGTGCCACATCACCTTGTACAAGTACGATAACAGTTTCAATAGGAAGTTAATTTTGAAAAATTATTTTAAAATAATTTTAGTTGAGTTACTTACTTTGTTCATCTGTGGTCTGTGTTTTGTTGGTTCTTAAACATCTTCCTTTTTCCTGAAACATCAGCTATAACATTCATGAACCTCCCCACAGCTCCAGCAGAACCTGGACGTCACTCTGTGTTTGTAGACGACTCTGGAACAAACACATTCAAATCTGAGTTCAACTGTCACAGTCTTGTAGATGGACAGTCAAATACAATTTGTTTCATGGAAACAGTCCTTACATTAACTCTAATTTCAAATAAAACACCACAAACATGTTTTAACAATGACGTCATTCTAGGCCAGAGAAACATATAAAATCTTTGAAAAGTTTTACCTCCAGATCAGCTCTGATAATCCTCCTGCTCCACACTGTGTGTCCTCTGCTCCTGGAACTCTCCTGTGTCATGTTACGTTTGAATTTTCCCTCCAAAAGTTTTGGGGAGGAGAATTCCAGAGGGAGGAGCCTCACCAGAGATTATAATAAAGTCATGTTTCCTCAACCTGATTGATGCAGATCTCACATCGGCCACAATCAAGCGACCTTTGTAAGATTTAAACATGCTGGACAGAGAAACATAAAAAAGTCAAGTTATTGTTGTCAAATTAGTTTTTGCAATTTGAGCAACCCCTCTCGGACCTTTTTTTCAGTGTAGTAATTAGTTAAATAGATTAAAGAAAATATGCACTCCATTGAGTACAACACTATGATTTACTCAAGAAATGAAGATTGCGATTAGTACTACAAAGAATTTAATTGTCTGTATATATACGGAACTTGCAAAGTATTCTGCACCATACGTCTGATACCCCAGCATAGTGTGTGGTACTGCCCGTCTGACTTAACTTTCGCGGCGTCTGAACTTGTAAATGTACTATGCCAGCGTACCAGATGTATGGTCAAAATGGATAAGATTTCAGAAAAAGAAAAGGTTTGAATGATTTCATGGAAAAAGTAGGATACGGTTTCAAAAATAAAGAAGAAAACGTTGTAATGATTTCATGATAAAGGCTGTGCACAATAAAGACTTTGCTTTGATGATTTCATTTATTGTACTGGTTCTGTGAGTTTGTTGTTGATGTAATAAATTTGATTGTGCACAATAAAGACTTTGCCCCTGCACTTTATATATTATGCTGATTGTATTCTCTTTATAATGTGTGTGATATGAAGCAATAAAGCAGTATAAAGCTATAAAACACTGTATCAAATATATTCTTTTAAGTATTGATCAAGATGGGGGGTAATCTGAAAACAGAGGGGGTAATTTTTGAAGGGGGTAGTTTGAACACCCTGGTCCCTCATGTCTCAGGTCTCTAGGACAGTAGAGCAGATATCATGAGCCTGTGCAGGTTGTTTCCACCACTGCCAGTAGCTCCGGTTTTCACATTTGTTTTTGACAAGAGGCTGTTGTTTAATGTTTACAACCAGTGGCAGGCGTTATTGATTTAAAAAAAAAAAAAAAAAAAAACTCAACCTTTTATCATCGTCTTGTGTGTGTATCGTCTACAGGTGACTTTTAAAATGTATTCCCTTACAGATTACAGATTACATACCCCAAAATGTAACATAATCCATTAAATTACTGAAAGTGAGTAATGTAATCTGAATACTTTAGATTACTTGATTTGCTGTAGAGAAGCAAAGACGAGGAAATCTTCACATAAAATGTTTTGTCTGCTAAAAAAAAAATGAAAAGCCCAGACTTTACTGAACCAAATAAAAAATATTATTGATAGAAGAAGAGGAGACATGGTCCAAACAGCATGGTTTAGTCCTGTTAAATCCTGTTTAGACCTGGTTTAGTCTTGGTTTACACCTGGTTTAATCCTGGTTTTGTCCTGGTTTAGACCTAGTTTAGACCTAGTTTAGACCTGGTTTTAGACTTGGTTTAGACCTGGCTTGGACCTGGTTTTAGTCCTGGTTTAGTCCTGGATTAGACCTAGTTTATACTTGGTTTTAGACCAGGTTTAGAATTGTTTTGGACCTGGGTTTAGACCTGGTTTGGACCTGGTTTAGTGTCCGGTAATGAGTGGAATTACCGAGAAAAAAAAAAAAAAGGGAATAGCCCAAAATGTGAAAACAGGAAAATACCGCTGTGTAATCCAATTATTTCAACAAAGTAACTGTAATCCAATTACCACTCACTGAAACAGTAACTGTAACTGAATACAGTTACTCATACTTTGTACTCTGATTACGTAACTCCGGTACATGTAATCCGTTACTCCCCAACACTGATCGTCTGTCACAGCCTCAACAACCCACGCCCCTCCAGTCGATGTGCTCTGACCCCGACTCTGCCTCCCCACGAACGTTTTGAAGAGACTCTGTGCAGTTTGTCACGTGCCAGTGCATTTTAAGGTTTATAAAGCCTCAGCTCAATAATATAAACCTTTACAAATGTCATAGGTTTAATTTTCCTGCAGTGTCAGCTAAAAACAGAGAGAACTACATAGACCATGATCCTTTGCTGTTTCAGTCCAAGCTACACTGTGAAGTCACTGTTATTGAGCACTTTAAAATGTACTTATTTGAATTAGGACAGAAAAGTCTTGTCGTAAATATCGAACTGAGAGCTTTGGCTATCGCTCCATCTCCAGTTTAGAGTAAAGATCCCATCATCAGCTCGTCACACAAGTGTTCGTGCAGTGGTTCATCTGTGGTGAGTTCTGTTCATCTCCTCATCTCCTCATCTCATCTGTTCATCTTCTCACTTGCACGTTTTTTGTTTTTTTTTTAATATCAAATGCAACCTAACCTGAATGAACTGAGTGATCTCTACTAACAGTGTTGGGGAGTAACAGATTACATGTACCGGCGTTATGTAATCAGAGTACAAATTATGAGTAAATATATTCGGTTACAGTTACTGTTTCCATGAGTGGTAATTGGATTACAGTTACTTTGTTGAAATAAATGGATTACACGGCGGTATTTTCCAGTTTTCACATTTTGGGCTGAACCAGGACTAAACCAGGACTGAACCAGGACTAAACCAGGTCTAAACCAGGACTAAAACCAGGACTAAAGAAGATCTAAAACCAGGACTAAACTAGGACTAAAGAATATCTAAAACCAGGACTAAAGGAGGTCTAAACCAGGACTAAAGAATATCTAAAACCAGGACTAAAGGAGGTCTAAACCAGGACTAAACCAGGACTAAAGAATATCTAAAACCAGGACTAAAGGAGGTCTAAACCAGGACTAAACCAGGACTAAAGAATATCTAAAACCAGGACTAAAGGAGGTCTAAACCAGGACTAAACCAGGACTAAAGAATATCTAAAACCAGGACTAAAGGAGGTCTAAACCAGGACTAAACCAGGACTAAAGAATATCTAAAACCAGGACTAAACCAGGACTAAAGCAGGTCTAAACCAGGACTAAAGAATATCTAAAACCAGGACTAAACCAGGACTAAAGGAGGTCTAAACCAGGACTAAACCAGGACTAAAGAATATCTAAAACCAGGACTAAACCAGGCCTAAACCAGGATTAAAGAATATCTAAAACCAGGACTAAACCAGGACTAAAACCAGGACTAAACCAGGACTAAAGAATATCTAAAACCAGGACTAAACCAGGACTAAAGGAGGTCTAAACCAGGACTAAACCAGGACTAAAGAATATCTAAAACCAGGACTAAACCAGGACTAAAACCAGGACTAAAACCAGGACTAAACCAGGTCTAAACCAGGACTAAAGAAGATCTAAAACAAGGACTAAACCAGGACTAAATCAGGACTAAAACCAGGACTAAAACCAGGTCTAAACCAGGTCTAAACCAGGAGTAAACCAGGACTAAACCAGGTCTAAACAAGGTCTAAACCAGGACTAAAGAAGATCTAAAACAAGGACTAAACCAGGACTAAATCAGGACTAAAACCAGGACTAAAACCAGGTCTAAACCAGGTCTAAACCAGGACTAAACTTGGACTAAACTTGGACTAAACTTGGACTAAACTAGGACTAAAACCAGGACTAAACTAGGACTAACTCAGACTTAGAGAGACTTTACTGATCCAGAGGGAAATGACTCGGACACAGAAACTCACAAATCACAATATATTACAATAACAAAGAGTAAAAAAACACAAGTAGTAATAATACATTCTAAATAAGGAGCAAAAATAACACAAAATAATGCAGAATTATATAAAACAATCGTATAACATGTCTTAAAAGTTACAAGAGTCCGTTTGTGTGACGGAGGAGCTGAAATCCTCTTACTGACCGTTTTATAAACAGACCGATTTAGGGAAACGCTTTTTGAAGTAAAGATTACATACACTTTAGTTTTGTCTTGGTTTTAAAATGTGAAGATTCAAACACAGATTAGAGTCTGAAGAAACATCTGATTATGGCAAATTTTTTATATATTTTTTTTGTTTTAAGTGAGAAAAACCACAATCGATGAAGAGATAAAAATGTGTCTAAAGCATGAAACCCTCAAAGACCAGCCTCAGACCTGGTGCGGTCCTGGTTTGCTTCTGGTTCAGTCTTGGTTCGGTCCTGGTTTGGTTCTGGTTCAGTCCTGGTTCGGTCCTGGTTTGGTTCTGGTTCAGTCCTGGTTCGGTCCTGGTTTGCTTCTGGTTCAGTTCAGTTCAGTCCTGGTTCAGTCATAGTTCAGCCTTGGTTTGGTCCTGGTTTGCTTCTGGTTCAGTCTTGGTCCGGTCCTGGTTCGGTCCGGGTTATGGCCCTCAGAGGACTGCTCCTGCTCTGGTCCTTCTACAACACGGGTGAGTGAATTTTTGTATGGAGGTAGATGAGCGTCTTCATTATCAAATAAATATCAGGCCATTCACAAATACAACAACGTTCACAAATATAATTCATGACACAAATAAATATAAGAAATATAAGAACATTCTCGACTCAAAAGAAAATGTTACACGATTCACAAATGTCAGGGCAGTTTATTTATTTGCAAAGTGATGAACCTGCATTTACAAATCACCATACATATTTGTGTCTATCCCTGCATTTATTTGTGGATTTTTGAGACCTTCCTGACACTGTTCCATGCACAAATTTTTATTTTTATTTTTTTTAAACAGCCACTCGGACTTCAGCTGATATGATTGGCTGTTTTAAAAAAAACAAAAACATTTGTACATAAAACAGTGTCAGGAAGGTCTCAAAAATCCACAAATAAATGTAGGGATAGACACAAAAATGTACGGTGGTTTGTAAATGCAGGTTCATCATTTTGCAAGTAAATGTAACTGCACTTTTGTGAATAGTGTAACATTTTCTTTTGAGTCAAGAAATGCTTTTGTGAATGTTCTTACATTTATTTGTGTCATGAATTATATTTGTGAATGTCATTGTATTTGTGAATGGCCTGATATTTATTTGATAATAAAGACACTCATCTATCTCCATATTCTTTTTAGATTTTATTAAATAAATAAATAAAAAGACACAAACACACACCTGAACAGACTCACACAGCAGTACTGCAGTACACACACAACGGTACTGCAGTACACATACAACGGTACTGCAGTACTCACACAGCAGTATAGCAGTACACACACAGCGGTACTGCAGTACTCACACAGCAGTATAGCAGTACACACACAGCAGTACTGCAGTACACACACAGCAGTACTGCAGTACTCACACAGCAGTACAGCAGTACGCACACAGCAGTACTGCAGTACACACACAGTGGTACTGCAGTACTGCAGCTGCGTGTTCTTATCTCCAACAAACTCTCAAACAGTGTGAATGTTAAACACTGCTCTCTGTGCAGGATTTTATACAGGACTTTTAACAGTGTAAAGTACTGAGCAGTGTGTGTGTGTGTGTGTGTGTGTGTGTGTGTGTGTATGCATGTGTACGTGTGCGTGTGTGTGTGCGTGCGTGTATGCATGTGTACGTGTGCGTGTGTGCGCACGTGTGTGTGTGTGTGCGTGGGTGTGTGCGCACGTGTGTGTGTGTGTGCACGTGTGTGCATGTGTGTGTGCGTGTGTGTCTGTGTGTGTGTGTGCCCACATGTGTGTGTGTGTGTGTGCACGTGTGTGTGTGTGTGGGTGTGTGCATGTGTGTGTACACATGTGTGTGTGTGTGCACGTGTGTGTGTGTGTGTGCACGTGTGTGTGTGTGTGTGTGTGTGTGTGCATGTGTGTGTACACGTGTGTGTGTGTGAGTGTGTGAAGCTCTGGGTTGTGTGACCAACAGAATCCATTTTGTGACATGACTCTTGTGTGCAGGGGTCCTGGCAGAAGACAGCTCAGGTAAAGACACTCACACCAGGCTAACCACTCTGCCACAGAAATACAAGGTATTCAAGTAAAGGGGCGTGGCTTCACTCTGTCTCTCATCTGTTCAGAGCTGTTCAGGCTGGTGGGAGGGGCCAGTCGCTGTGCTGGGATTGTGGAGGTGAAACTCGGCGGAGAGTGGAAACGGATGAGGTCCGTTGGATTCTGGTACCAGGAGAACACAGCTGCTGTGTGCAGAAACCTGGACTGTGGCTCTGCTCTTTATGGAGAAGAAAGAGATGATTTTCCACAGAGTCGTGTGTGGAGCATCTCATCTGACTGTGTGAAGAAGTCTTCAATGGGAGGATGTCTCTATGGCTCAGAGCTTTCCTCTCCCTCAGGTGTGGAGGTGAACTGTTCAGGTAAAAGTCTGATTTTGGTGGTATATATATATATATATATATATATATATATATATATATATATATATATATATATATATATATATATATATATATATATATATATATATACACACACACATATATATACACACACACACTATATATATATATATATATATAGATATATATATATATATATATATATATATATATATAGATATATATATAGATATATATAGATATATATATATATCTATATATACACCACAGATATAGAACTGCACTACAGCGGTGATGTCACACTTGTGTCCACAGAGTCGGTGCGGTTGGTCTCAGGGTCTGGTCTGTGCTCAGGATTAGTGCAGTTCTGGGACGGGTCCTGGACTGGGGTCTGTGATGGGGACTTGGACCAGCAGGGGGCAGAGGTGCTGTGCAGGGAGCTGGGGTGTGGGGCTCCTTCTCTCCTCCAGGGGGCGCTCTCTCCTCTGGGGCAGACGTTCCACTGTGAGGGCCATGAATCTGCTCTGATGGACTGTCCCCGCTCTGGCTCAAGGACCTGCTCCTCTGGAGCCACTGTCAACCTCACCTGCTCAGGTAAAGGGGCGGGGCCTCACTGCTCAGGTAAAGGGGCGGGGCCTCACCTGCTCAGGTAAAGGGGCGGGGCTTCACTCTGTCTCTTCTCCGTTCAGAGCTCAGGCTTGTGGGAGGGGCCAGTCGCTGTTCTGGGACTGTGGAGGTGAAATTCAGAGGAGAGTGGAGACGGGTGTGGCCATTTGGACTCTGGGACCAGGAGAACACAGCTGCTGTGTGCAGAGACCTGGACTGTGGCTCAACTCTTTATGGAGAAGAGAGAGGTGATTTTCCACAGAGTCCTGTGTGGAGGGTCTCAGCTGACTGTGTGAAGAAGTCTTCAATGAGAGGATGTGTCTTTGATTCATCCCCCTCCTCTCCTCAGCGTGTGGAGGTGGTGTGTTCAGGTAAAAGTCTGATTTTACATTTTTATGTCTCTCAGATGTTTTTTGTGTCCCATAGACTGTATATATGAGTGGACAGAGCTAATGCGTTAGCCGCCGCGTGCCAAATAGGAAGTTCACCAGGACGCTCTTCTGGCTCCTTGTGACTCTGGCTCCAATTGACTTACATTAGGATCTGGTGGCTCCTCTCTCTGTACCTGCAGCTGTGAACTTTGTCATTTTGGTCTTAAAATGTTTGTATTTACCCGCTCTACATGATTTTTTATTTTTTTTTTTGCTATTTTGTCTGTCAAAATATCCTATTCATAACAGAATACATAATAGATTCTGGCTCCAGATTGGCTCTTGTAACCGTGAGCATCTCGAGCCTCATTTGAGCGGCGCTGAACACTATGAGTGATGTCACACTCACTTAGTCCACTTCTTTATACAGTCTGTGGTGTGTCCACAGACTCGGTGCGGTTGGTCTCAGGGTCTGGTCTGTGCTCAGGATTAGTGCAGTTCTGGGACGGGTCCTGGACTGGGGTCTGTGACGGGGACTTGGACCAGCAGGGGGCAGAGGTGCTGTGCAGGGAGCTGGGGTGTGGGGCTCCTTCTCTCCTCCAGGGGGCGCTCTCTCCTCTGGGGCAGACGTTCCACTGTGAGGGCCATGAATCTGCTCTGATGGACTGTCCCCGCTCTGGCTCAAGGACCTGCTCCTCTGGAGCCACTGTCAACCTCACCTGCTCAGGTAAAGGGGCGGGGCCTCACTGCTCAGGTAAAGGGGCGTGGCTTCACTCTGTCTCTTGTCTGTTCAGAGCCGCTCAGGTTGGCGGGAGGGGCCAGTCGCTGTGCTGGGACTGTGGAGGTGAAACATGGAGGAGAGTGGAGACGGGTGTATCCCTCTGGATTCTGGGACCAGGAGGACACAGCTGCTGTGTGCAGAGACCTGAACTGTGGTTCTGCTGTTTATGGAAAAGAGAGAGCTAATTTTTCACAGAGTCTTGTGGTGTTGGTCTCAGCTAACTGTGTGAAGAAGTTTTCACTGAGAGAATGTGCCTCTGAGTCATCCTCCTCATCCTCGGGTCTGGAGGTGGTGTGTTCAGGTAAAAGTCTGATCTTACATTTTTATGTCTCTCAGATGTTTTTTCTAGTTGCTCCAGAGGAGTGTATCTCACACACTTTCGTCTCTACAGACTAATCGGTCCAGTCATGTCTCTCCACAGACTTACTGAATCGTCCAATCATCTCAGTGTCTGTGTCTGAAGGGGCGTCTGAGGTCCAGCCTCAGGGGGTGCGGGTGCAGCTGGGCTCAAAGTTCAGGGTCAAATGCTCTGTGGAGCCACAGTACCCGGGAGGCTCCTTCCGGCTCCTCTCTCCCACCGCACCCCCCACTCAGAACCGCACCCTGCCCGCCGTCAGTCACTCCGCCCACTTCCTGTTCTCTGACACTGACCACGCCCACAAAGGAAACTACACCTGTGTTTACCTCCTGCAGGTGTTCGACCACAGCTTCTCCTCTCAGAGCCCCAGCCTCCAGCTCTTTCTGGGAGGTACGTCCAGCTACAGCCTCATATAATGTATAAAGAAGTGGACTGAGCAAGTGTGATGTCACCCACAGAGTTCAGCTCCACTCAGATGAATGAAAAATTAAATGAAAAATAGTGTGAAAAAAAATAATAACAGGATCATGTAGCGGAACAACATTTTAAGACCAAAATGGCGAGGCTCACAGCGGCAGTTACAGAGAGAGGAGCCACAATATTCCAGTGTAAGTCAATGGGAGCCATAGTCAGAAGGAGCCGGAAGAGCCACATGTGAACTTCCTGTTTGGAACGCGGTGGCTAGTGCGTTAGCTCTGTCCATTTATATATACAGTCTATGGTTTCACCCCATCTGAGCGAACCAGTCAGCTGTGAGGACCTACAGGATGTGAGGAACTATAGATCGAGTATAGAGGGTCAGTATAGAGTATAGAGTGGTCAGTATAGACCACAATGCACTGGGAGAGTCGTTCAGAGACACATGTTTAACTTGACACAACACGACTGAATGAAGCTCTAGTGTGTGTCTGTGTGTGACAAAACACACAACAAACATAATACACAATACACACATAAACAATAAACCCATATACAATCTACACACACACTTTGAACAAGTATATTCAATATCTCTGTCCCATTCCCACAATACCCCCTCTCCTCTCTCAGTGCCCTCTGCTCTCTCTATGCCCTTTGTGCCCTCTGCCCCCTCTGTGCCCTCTGCCCCCTCTGTGCCCTCTGCCCTGTCGTTTGTTCCGTTCTGTTCCAGAGAATCCTGATTTGACCTCCAGCTGTTGCATCGCCCCCTGCAGGTGGACTTTCTTCTGTTTATTCCTGTAGAGGTCTTAGTCCTGTTCTTTGTCCAGGTCCTGGTCCTGGTCTTAGTCTCAGTCCTGGTCCAGTCCTGGTCCTGGTCTGATCTGGGTTCTTTTGTGTTGCAGAGTCAGACTCAGACCTGATCATCAGAGTTGTGGTGATGCTTCTGTTGATGCTCCTGTACATCCTCCCAATGTCCTACTGCTACTGCAAGGTACTAACCTTTAGACCTGGTTTAGACCTAGTTAAGTCCTGGTTTAGACCTGGTTCAGTGCTGGTTTGAGGTCTGGATTAGACTTGGTTTTGTGACCTGTGGATGTGCTGTGTCCTGCTGTTTCAGGTCCGGGCCAGAAGGGGCGCTAGAGTGAGGACCTCAGAGGTTCTGGAGTTAGACCTGATGAGATCCCCATGAGACCTGGGCCTAGACTGAACATGTGACATGCTGGCTGATCCTTTAACTGACATATTAATTTAATCATTTTAAGTTTTAATCATAATTGACTATGTTATACTTGTAATCAAATATTGTTCCTCACTTTTGGCTTCTGCTTTATCACCCACAAAAACAGCTGCATCTATTTCTGTTCTTTGTTTATGTAGATATAGTTTTGTGTGTGTGTGTTTTTTTATTAAGAATAAAATGTGATTTTATTATTATCACAGTCTATGGTTTAACTTTAACTCACATTTCAGCTCATTTTCACACTTTTAAATCTTAAAAATAGCTGTATTAAAGAGAAAGGCAGTTGTTTCCAGGCCCAGGCGAAAAAGTTAAGAATTTAGATATGAAAAAAAAAAAAAAAAAAAACAGCCAGAAAGAAGTACATTTCTGGAGTAGCAGCAGCTCCTGTGAGCAGAGTGCATTCTGCATTCAGAGTAGCCAATCAGTGCACAGAATGCTTTTTCTTTTTTTTCTTATATAACAAAAGACAACATACAGAACATATGCCATGACATTGTACAAAGATATTCATATTTCATATGTCAATATGTCTTTTTTGTTTCTGCTTTTAGAAATAATGGATAGGTGGAGTTCTAATTGCTTAAATAAAGCAGGAAAAAACTAAGAGGTATAAGAGAATTTACATTTATGAATTTAAGATTTGCCAAAAATAATAATTCAGTCAATTGCCATTTTTTATCTGTGTCTATATTATTTTCATATATAATAATATGTTACAATTTTAATGAAATGTTAGGAATATTGACCCTTTCCAAAAGTTTTGGTAATAGTGCATTTCCAAAAAAGATGACTTATTGTTTCGGGATATTCTTTACAAAAAATGCAGTTAGGGTCAATTGTTTTAATATATTTAGCATAAATTTATTAGTAGGTAAATTTTGTGCATAAGTTTAAAGGCGACATCCCTCATTTGATTATTTATTATACATTTTTGATTCACAGTCCATCCTTTTTCCCATAAAGTGTGAGGGACAAAATTTCTCAGTAGAAAACAGCAGAGGGCACAGACGTAACCTCCTGTTGGAAAAGAGCACAAACTTTTCCTACCGTGGTGTCAGTTACAGACAGTGAGCACACATTTGTATCAAGAACAGTGTTTTACTCTGTACTAATATGGTTTAAAGCTCACAAGAGTCAGTTTTGTGTTACAGAGGACCTTTTATTATAATCACAGCAGAAGTAGAAGTTGCAGTAGAAGTTAAAGTGCGGGGGAAATGGATAAAGTTGCGTTGAACATCTCTTCAAATTGGCAACAGGTCAGAGCCACTAAAAATGTAATATCATGGTTATTTTATCCAGTGGCCCAGAGTTAGACAGAGTCATTTACCAGTTTGTCACATTATTCCACAGGGAGGGGTTCAAAATGTTACTGTGATATTCAAGTACTTGGTCCATATGATGTTCCTGTGCTGAGGTAGTGACGAAGTCGACCTCTCCTCAAAATAATCCAGAAGAAATAGAGACAGGAAGACGAGACTTTAACACATCTGTCAGTCTTTCTATTAGTCACACAAAACAACAGGACTGAACCAGGAATAAACCAGGATTAAACCAGGACTAAACCTGGACTGAATCAGGACTAAACCAGGACTGAACCAGGGCTGAACCCGGACTAAGCCAGGACTGAACCAGGACTGAACCAGGACTGAACCAGGACTAAGACAGGACTAAGACAGGACTGAACCAGGACTGAACCAGGACTGAACCAGGACTGAACCAGGGCTGAACCAGGGCTGAACCCGGACTAAGCCAGGACTGAACCAGGACTGAACCAGGACTAAGACAGGACTAAGACAGGACTGAACCAGGACTGAACCAGGACTAAGCCAGGACTGAACCAGGACTGAACCAGGACTGAACTAGGACTAAACCAGGACTGAATCAGGACTAAACCAGAACTGAACCAGGACTAAGACAGGACTGAACCAGGACCAAAACAGGACTGAACCAGGACTAAACCAGGACTGAACCAGGACTAAACCAGGAATAACCCTAGAATAAACCAGGACTAAGCCAGGACTGAACCAGGACTGAACTAGGACTGAACCAGGACTGAATCAGGACTAAACCAACTGAACCAGGAAACCAGGACTGAACCAGGACTGAACCAGGACTAAGCCAGGACTAAACTAGGACTGAAACAGGACTAAACCAGGAATAAACCGGCCAATAAACGAGGACTGAACCAGGAATAAACCAGGACCCTTTAGTCCTCCAGACCCCCTCTCCCCTCTGTCTCTCTCCCCTTTAGTCCTCCAGGCACTGCCCAGTTTAGTAGCACTATATGAAAATGCAGTTGTGGGTGGAGTTTAGCTGCTTAGTCCCATGATTTTAAAGACGTTGCTTTACGTTGCTCCTTAAATATAAGCACCACAGAGAAGTCTGGCTGATAAATCTGAATCCGTTTTCCTCTCCCCCGGCTCAGTCTGTGTCAGCTGCTTTCTTCGTTCTTCTTGGAGAACGTTCCCAGCTGTTTGGTGTTGTGGTCTTTGAGTTGCTCCAGCTGCCTCTGTCCTCTCCTGTACAGATACTCAATGTGCATCACGTCGGATTTCTTGATTTTAGCATTTTCTTTGAATTCGTCCTTAATCCTGGGGACAAATCCTGGTTTGGACTTTCCCGCGCGGAGAAACTGGCGATACAGAGAGAGCACCTGCTTCTGGAGTTTACTGTGGCGGGACATGGTTCAGTGGAGGTAGACGCACAAGGCTCTTATTGTGAAATTCTCACGCAGACAGGAAGAGAGAGCATCCTTAAACGGTGTTCTGTAGTTTATCGGCTCCAGGTGTGATTGTGACCAAACAATTTTGAACCTGCTAAAACAGAAAGAAGATAAACAATGTTAAAAGGCATCTTATGGAAATCTATGGAAATATCTGGGGCTCCTCTAATAAAAAAATTTAATAATATGAGTAATTTGGATTTGGCAATATACATTTAATTTTCCTTATGCTGTTGTGGTGGCTCAGAAACCAATGTATTATTTTGTGTTATTTTTTGCACATACACTACCTATTTTTGGTCTTGGCTTGAGCCCAGTTTAGTCAGTCAAGGTTCAGTTCCAGATTTAGCCCAAGTTAAGACCATGGTTTATGCAAACGTGAACTGACCAAGTCTAAAATTCAGTCTAAACAGTCTAAAAATAAGTTACACTACACGCTGGCATCACAAAATCACACTTTGTAGCCCATTCTTTTATCATTACGCACCTAGTAACAATTCTAGGATAAAAACAACTGCTCACAGATTAAATATCTAGAAAATAAGCGACAATACTGGAGGAAAGAACTAATGTTTTTAAGGACAGATGAGGAGGTGTTAACTATTTAAAGATGGAAGAATAAGGTGACCAGACCAGGGACAACCCCAGTTTTGAGCCCTGTGTCCCCTGTCCCAGCAGATTTATCCAAAACCATTGATTTTTCCCAGTTTTATACAAGAAATGTCCCAGGTGTCCCTATTTTGGACCAATCTGAATCTCTAAAGAGAGGCATAAATTGACATTTGCTGAGGTAAAATATAGAAAATCTGCTGAAAAATGGCCAAAACACAGAGAAAATGTGACTAAACTGACTCACATATTAGTCGTGAATGGTCCAAGTGCTGAACAATTTTATTATTACCAACCACCACAGACTAGAGGTGTCATAATTTCTTGTATTTTCATTGAAAGAACAATACTGCCTCGTTGCACTGCTTCGTTATAAAGGATAAATTCATGTCCTAACTTAATTTGGCACAAAAAAATCTGAAAATCGTGAGCTATTATAGATGCATTATAAAACCAAAAGGAGTAGTTTTGGGTGAAAATGAATGGACAAGCTCACAAAATGTTATTGCTTTAGTTCGGGAAAAGAACAAAGGAAATATATATAAGGTACCTTTGTGAAATAGATGGATAAATGCCCGTGTCGAGCAGATGTTTAAGTCCAAAACTCTTCACGTGTGTCCTTTGAGTCTGATGTAAACACGACCTTACCCAACGGCGGAAGCAGCGGCCGATTCACCAAACACACACTTCCGGGTTATTCATTATTATTATTATAATGCTTAACACTTTATGCAATTTAAGTCCCTACTGTTAAGGAATATTAATATATAACAAAAAAAAAATAAAATAAAATAATAATAATAAAAATAGAACGTCTTGCTTGCTTACGTGATGACGCAGTTCCGCCTGTGCACGTAAGCGTCAAATATCACAACAAACCCAGTGGATGCGGGGATTAGCTGGAAAAAGCGCTCAGGTTCGGGTTAAAATGCGTTTATATTAGCTCAGAATGACACTCACAGATACTACTTAAAGTGTTCTTTCATATAAAATAAATTTATGTCACAGATGTTGAATGTTTCTGTCGTTTTGAAGAACATGCTAATCTGCTAATGGCCACTGACAGGGCTTTTCAGGGATAATAACTAGTTACTTACCCACAGTGTTGGGAAGGTGACTTTTAAAATGTATTCCCCTACAGATTACAGATTACATACCCCAAAATGTAGTTTGTAACGTAATCCATTAAATTACTTAAAGTGAGTAACGTAATCTGAATACTTTGGATTACTTGATTTGCTGTAGAGACGCAAAGACTCAGATTTCTTCACCTAAGATGTTTTGTCTGATAAAAGACAATAAAAAGCCCAGTCTTTACTTAACCGTATTAAAAATATTATTGATAGAAGAGGAGGAGACACGGTTAAATCCTGTTTTAGTCCTGTTTTAGTCCTGGTTTAGTCCTGGTTTTAGACCTGGTTTAGATCTAGATTAGACCTGGTTTTAGTCCTGTATTAGTCCTGGTTTAGCTCTAATTTAGATTTAGTTTAGACTCGGTTTTAGTCCTGGTGTAGACCTGTTTTATTCCTGGTTTAGTCCTGATTTAGTCCTGGTTTTAGACCTGTTTTAGATCTAGTTTAGACCTGGTTTTAGTCCTGGTTTAGACCTGGTTTTAGACCTGGTTTAGATCTAGTTTAGATCTAGTTTAGACCTGGTTTTAGTCCTGTATTAGTCCTGGTTTAGCTCTAGTTTAGATTTAGTTTAGACTCGGTTTTAGTCCTGGTGTAGACCTGTTGTATTCCTGGTTTAGTCCTGATTTAGTCCTGGTTTTAGACCTGTTTTAGACCTGTTTTAGATCTAGTTTAGATCTAGTTTAGACCTGGTTTTAGTCCTGGTTTAGACCTGGTTTAGAACTAATTTAGATCTAGTTTAGACCTGGTTTTAGTCCTGGTTTAGCTCTAGTTTAGATTTAGTTTAGACTTGGTTTTAGTCCTGGTTTGTCCTGATTTAGTCCTGGTTTTAGACCTGTTTTAGACATGTTTTAGATCTAGTTTAGACCTGGTTTTAGTCCTGGTTTAGACCTGGTTTAGATCTAGTTTAGACCTCGTTTAGTTTACAGCAATGAGTGGAATTACTGGAAAAAAAAAAAGGGATATAGCCCAAAATGTGAAAACAGGAAAATACCACCGTGTAATCCATTTATTTCAACAAAGTAACTGTAATCCAATTACCACTCATGGAAACAGTAACTGTAACTGAATACAGTTACTCATAATTTGAACTCTGATTACGTAACTCTGGTACATGTAATCTGTTACTCCCCAACACTGCTTACCCATGACATTTACTTCCACTGTTTCCTTAAACGTTTTGCTTTTTGTGACTCTTTTTGTACAGGCCACTTAATAAAGTAATTTTAAATAGGAATAGTGTTATATATGATGTTTACTTAATGTTTACTAAGCTTTAGGGCTTAATTATTGGAGGTTTGGTTCAGGAAACAGGACTAAATCAGACTTGAACCAGGACTCAACCAGAATTCTGAAACAGGACTAAACCAGGATTCTACAAGGACTGAACCAAGACTAAACCAGGATTCTACAAGGACTGAAACAGGACTCAACCAGGATTCTACAAGGGCTGAACCAAGACTAAACTAGGACTTGACCAGATTTTCAAAATACAAATCTTGAACATCCCTGGTTTAGAGTGGTTGGCATAAATAAAATTGTGAAACGAGTGCGTAATTAAGGAAAACTGTTCTGCACTTGGCACTAATGTGAGTCAGTATAGTTATATTTTCATTGTGTTTTGGTCATTTTTAAGAATCTTTTCTATATTTTAACTGAACAAATGACAATTTATGCCTCTCTTTACTGTTGACAGGTATGAGATTGGTCAAAAATAGGGACACCTGGGACATTTTGTGTATAAAACTGGGACAAATCACTGGTTTTGGATAAATCTGCTGGGACAGGGGACACAGGGCTCAAAACTGGGACTTTACCGAGTAAATAGGAACGTCTGGTCACCCTAACTTAACTTAATAAATGAGGGTTTAACCAGGACTAATGCAGGACTGCACCAGGACTATGCTTGAACTAAAACAGGATAAATCAGTACTGAACCAGGGCTAAAACAGGACTAAAGCAGCATTAAAGCTGAACTAAACCCTCAAGTGTTTTTTCTTTTTGTTTCAGTGATGGAGGTGATGGAGGAGCTGGAGGAGCAGGTGGAGAGGCTGCTTGAAGGAGAGGGGGCAGAGGTGACGGGTTGTGATGTGGGTTTGGACCAGAGTAAACCGGCCACACTCCGGAAAAACGTCACCTACATCGTGGGTGCGGTCATTTTCAACGACAAGGTACTGCATAATGTTCTAGGCCTGTTTGGTTTGGGCAGCATTCACACACTTGAAACCAGAACTAAACCTGGAACGAAACATGGACAAAGCCAGGACTAAACCAAGATCACACCCCTAGTTTTACTTCTTAGTTTTAGATCTGATCTCCTTCACTCTTAATGTGAATAAAACAGAAAATGCCTTTGATTCATATTTAGGGTTTATAAAGCATCTTTCTGGTAATATTATTGTGTGCCCTCACAGGTCAAAGAGGCAGAACAGATGTAACAGTTTTACTTGCCTTTTATAAGATAGTTAGGTTTAGTGAATAAAGATTTGAGTGGTAGACCTGATTTAGATCTGATTGCGTCCTAGTTTAGGCCTGGTTTAGATCTGGTTTAGACTGGGTTTGATCCTGGCTTATTTCCTCTGTGAGGATGTGTATTGTTATATCTGTTATATTTGATTTATTTGTTCACCAGGAGGAGGTCCTGATGGTGCAGGAGGCTAAGTCTGAGTGCTATAAACAGTGGTACCTGCCGGCCGGTCGTGTAGAGGTGGGAGAGAGTCTGGAGGAGGCGCTCAAGAGAGAGGTGAGAGCCGGATATTTGCATTGAAATATGAACATGAACGTGCTTCAGTTAAAAAACAAAAAACATCACATTACAATATTTCTTATTTCTTATGCGTAACAGTAGTGTCGTAGTACTTGAGACCAGTCTTGGTCTTGGACTTGACTGCATTTGGACTCGGTTTTGTCTTGGTCTTGAGGTCTGACACTCGACGAGTGACACAATGGAAAGAGATTTATAAAAACATTGATATATAAAATAACTGTAAAATACAAATAAGTGTCGAAAATGACAAAGATGGTCTCGATTTGATTTTGATCTTGATGGGCCATGGTCATATGGAGAAAGTACAACGCATTCTCTGGCCTGGCAAAACAGTGGCTCCTCTCAAACCAAACCTGCGCCCATAATGTGAACAGATGAGTGTCTGGAGAGAGTCTGATGTTCTGGAGTGAATGAACTGAATGATGATACTGATAAAGGATGAGGATTTTAAGGTGCTTAGAGAACTGGGTGTGAATGATGTTACAGAATTGTTATGATGTTCCAGTCATTATAAAGACATTCTCTTTGTATGTTTGATTTTATGAACTATAACATCAACCTGCCCAGAGACGACAGGTGGAAAATCTCACCTGTTAAGGTTAATGTATATTGTACTCTGTCTCTGTCTCATTAAATAAATAAACTAAACTAAACTTAACTTAACTAAACTATTGTAATGTGCCCTCCCCTCTGTCCCACTCCTTGTCTTTCCCTCCTCTCCCCGTCCCTTCTCTGCCTCCTTCTCTGCCCCCTCCCTTCTTCCTCCCTCTCCCTCTTTCCCTCTCTCCCCTCCTCCCTCCCTCACAGGTCAAAGAGGAGTCTGGCTTCGACTGTGAGCCCATCTCGTTGCTGCTGATCCAGGAGCAGGGCCCTCAGTGGATCAGATTCATTTTTCTGGCTTCAGTCACAGGTCAGACTTCACCCAGTGACTCTGCTTTAAAAGGCCTAGTTTATTACTTTGTCATTATTACTTAGGGTGTGTTCAAATTTGTCCTGATTTGGTTCAGTTTGAGCTCATCTTGGCCTTTGTACGCTTTGTCCTGCTGTAGGGTGTGATGCATATTTTGAGCAATAAATATTAAAAACTTTTATTTTAGTGTTACAAGATTACCATTATCTACAAATTTAGAATTACATTTAAAAGCGATCAAACTAAAATAAAAATACATTGTAATTAAATACAAATTTTTTATTTTCCAAAGTCACGGGGAGCCACAACAGAAGGATAAAAGAGCCACATGCTGCTCTAGAGCTGCAGGTTTAATTTATACTGTGGAACATTCTAGACAAAGCAATAAAAATTCCATGGAGACAAGCCGCTGATGGACCCTCCACCTTTAAATCATCCCACCCCTGTTTCATTATTCACCTCCCAAAATACTGAAGTGTCCCTTGCTCATATATTTATTAAAAAATATTTCTTTAATGACATAAAATATTACAGACTCGGAATGTTCTGAATGTTTGTTGTTCATATACTGCATTTGAAGTGCCTGGAATTGTAATTTAAGTGTTGTAATAAAGTTTAAATAATTTGCTCTTTCAACGGCCTTTATAAAAAGCATTGTGTAAATCTGTGTTCTGTGCAGGGGGGCGCTTGAAGACTCTGTCCGGGGCTGATCAGGAGTCTCTTCAGGCCTGTTGGTGGGACAGACACAGCCCCCTGAACCTGAGGGGCCGAGACATCCTCCGCCTCATCGACTCCGGCCTCAAGTACGTCTCATGTTTATCAGTTCATCACGCTGTTTTCTGATCTACAGCATGTTCTAATCCTCTTTCCTCATCACAAACAGACCTGGAGTTGTGTTTTGTTTCATTCACATGTTTAAAACTCAGACCCTGCAGATTTAGGTTGAGTTCCTCTCTCAAAACTGAAAACACTCATCATGTCACGCACAGGAAGGACTAAAGAGGGACTAAACCAGGACTGGACCAGGACTGTATGACATTAAACATTTATTCATTACAGGTATTTCTGTTGCTCAAAAATACTACAATTCCTTCTGTGAATAGGGGTGACTCTCCACAGATCGGAGTTGTAAGGTAGCGTAGAGCTGTAATCTGCTTGTCTCCCTTGTGATAGATTCTAGACCAGGGATCTTCAAACTACCACGGCCCACCATGCCTCTTTGACCGGCCCCTCAGCCCCTTTGCCCCCATCACTTGAACTGCCCCTATGAGTCAATCCTCAAAAATTGTCATTTTAAAATTACTTTTTGGAAGATAATAAGACATCTGCATCTTATATTTTGTTGATTTTTTTTCAATAAAAAAATTACATTTATATGACGTATTTATATTTAAATAATTATATGACGTATTTACTTTTGCCACCGAGTTTTTGTCACCTGACAAGCTCGAGATCAAACCGTGACAGTCGACGCACGTGCACAGTTCTATAGTGCAGTTAAAGACTAGTTAATGACACTAGTAAGAACAGCTAGTAACGATAAACAAATATGTGTCAGGAATTATGTGTTGATAGAGTACTTAATTGTGGATGGCTGTGCCAGGCTGGTAGTTTCTACTACACAATGACGCCTGCTGGTGGTCATTTTGGTCTGGGTCATGTATAATGTTGTGGAATCTTCGTCAGGCCGTATACAAAGAACAGGACACAGTGTAGAGTCAGTCTGCTTTATTCCTGTGATAAACATATAATAGGGTGACTATATTTCCATTTGTCATAACCAGGACACCTGTACGGGGGGTGGGAGGTGGGGCCTCCTCATTAACATTGAGCTACTCTCACCTGGCAAAGCTTTTTAATGTTTTTCGGTGTCCTGGTGCTTTGAGCCCCCCGGACACTGAAACATATGTGCTGCTTTGTACACTATGCATATGGCCTCCCACTTGTCCCGACCAAGACAAAAAGCGGGGAATTTCTTGTACAAGTCATTGTTAAATGTGCAGTTGCGATTCGGCATGTTGCAGACTGACCGACTTTTTGTGTCTGCTCGCTCCTTCTGAGTGCAGAGAGCTATGACAGCCGCTCAATTTAATGGCCCAATGAAAGATAATGAAAACCCGGCCATTTGCATCACTTTATTAAAAAAAAAAAAACCCGGATGGCCAGGACAGAACGTGAAAAACAGACATGTCCGGGGAAAAACGGACGCTTGCTCACCCTAACATATAAAGTCTTAATTAATATGTCTCCACATATCAGGCACTGGTTCCCCTCTGCAGTCTCCAACACCGTGTCACTCAGAGGGGAAGCTTACAGTTACAGAGTCAATAATACAAATCATGTATGAATCACACTGACATTTTCTAACACGTCACTTTTTCTTTGGTTTTAAATGGTGAATGTTTTTTTTTTGTATCTGTGTGTGTTGCGTTCAGGTACCGTGGGGATCCTGCCTATCCTCCCGTCCGGCCCATAGACCTGAGCTGTCAGCACGTGGTCCAGAGACCCGTCCTGCTTTACACCAACACCAAGGACCAAGTCTGGGTCCTGGTCTTAAGAGGTTAGACCTGCTTCAGTCCTGGTTCATTCTTCAGTTCAGTCCTAGATGAATCCTGGTTTAGTCATTGTATTAGTCATTAGTCATTAATCGCTGTTCAGTCTTGGTTCAGTCCTGGTTTAGTCCTGGTTCAGCCCTGGTTTAGTCCTGGTTTAGGCCTGGTTCAGTTCTAGTTTAGTCCTAGTTCACTCCTGGTTCAGTCCTGGTTTAGTCCTGGTTTAGTCCTGGTTCTCACCTTGTATAATCCTGGTTTAGTCCCAATCTTAGTCCTAATTTGTCCTGGTTTAGCCCTGGTTTAGTCCTGGTTCAGACGTGGTTTAATCCTGCTTTAGTCCTGCTCTAGTCCTGGTTTATTCCCTGTATTAGGCCTGGTCTAGTCCTGGTTTTAATCCCTGCATAATCTTGTCTCTTCCTCAGCGCCCTTTGCCCACCTGCCTGTCGTTGCCGCAATCTGGACTCATGCGATCTCGTGGGGGGCCAGCATGGTGGTCCAGGTACGATTCAGTTATCTGCACTAACTTTATCTAAACGATCGTTCATGGTCCTGTTTAGGATAGTGTGACCAGACGTCTCTATTTACCCGGGACAGTCCCAGTTGATTTTATACAAGAAATGTCCCAGTTGTCCCTATTTTTGACCAAATTATTACCCACCAACAGTAAAGAGAGGGATAAATTTTAATTTGTTTGCCAGAGTGTTGGAGACTAAACCGGGACTAAAACAGGACTGAACCAGGACTGAACCCCGACTAAACCAGGACTGAACCAGGACTGAACCCCAGGACTAAACCAGGACTGAAACAGGAAACAGGACTAAAACAGGACTGAACAGGACCAGGACTAAAACCAGGACTGAACCAGGACTAAAACAGGACTGAACCAGGACTGAAACAGGACTGAACCAGGACTAAAACAGGACTAAAACAGGACTGAACCAGGACTAAAACAGGACTAAAACAGGACTGAACCAGGACTAAAACAGGACTAAAACAGGACTAATCCAGGACTGAACCAGGACTAAAACAGGACTAAAGCATTTTCAGTCCCGGTTCTGTTCCCGGTCTCAGCCTGGTCTCAGTCCTGGTCTGGTTCTGATCTGGTCCCGGACCTGGCTTTGTCCTGGTTCAGTCCTTGTTTAGTCCTGGTTCAGTCCTGGTTTAGTCCTGGTTCAGTCCTGGTTTAGTCCGGCATCACAGTTTAAGTTACGGAAATGGGAAACGTTTTTCCCATTATTCATTTAAACACAAAATCGAAAACTGAAAAAAAGAATCATTATCGTTTTTTCATTTTGGTTTTGGCGACAGATAATGAAGAAAATTGTTTCTCGTTCTTTTATTTTTGGTTTTATTTTGAAAAACAAATGAACAAATGATACATGGATTTGAGAGTGTCCCGGTTTTTGATTTTGAGTGCTTTTAGTTAGAATGTTGACGAGAGCAGCTGCAAACGATCAATTATTACTATTACAGTACCTAATAATAATCAAAATACTCCCTGTTTATGAATAACAAAAGTCAACCAAACTTTTTCTGATTGTGCAGGATGCCCTCCCCTCGTCCTATTACGACCATGATGTGAACACTGTGGGCGTGATGTCCCTGCAGCACAGCGGGCGCGAGAACGGGCACAGCGACGGCGTCTGTCTGAACACACTCGTGAGGCTGGTGCCCGAACCACCACAAAGAGACGAAGATGGACTCAAACTGCCCCCGGCCAACACAGAGCGCCCCCCGCAGGTCACAGCCACCACTGCACCATCCTCCTGTGTGTCTGATCCGATCCAATCCACTTTATTTCTATACCACATTTCATGAACAAACTGTTTCCAAAGTGCTGCACAAATACTTAATAATAACAAGTGTAATAAAATGATCAAATAAATGCTCAGTTTTAATCATACTAATCTGAAAACAATAAAACCAGTAAATTAAAGTAAGAGCAAAAACCATAGAATAGCAAAACAAAACCAATAAAATTAAAAATTAAAAATACATAAAAGACACAGAGGACACACAACTCAGTGTTAAAAGCCAGAGAATAAAAGTGGGTCTTAAAATGAGTCTTAAAATGTAAGACTCTTAAAAGTGAGACTTAAAACTCTCTCTCTGTGGGGCTTTTCAGACGTGGGGGGGCAGAGCGTTCTAGATTTTGAGTCCAGCTGCAGAGAAGGTACTATTCCTCTTCGTTTTAAGTCTTGATTTAGGCCCCACGAGCTAGAACTGGCCTTCAGACCTCAAAACACACGCTGGGATGTAAATTTGGAGGAGGTCCGAGACGTACTGTGGGGCCAGTCCATTCAAAGCTTTAAAAACAAACAAGATGCCCTCCCATTCTTGAGAGAAGTTTAAAAACTCAACTTGAAACTAAATATTCATCCATCCATCCATTTTCTTCCACTTATCCGGGGCCAGGTCGCGGGGGCAGCAGTCTAAGCAGGGACTCCCAGACATGTCCTTCATCTCCTCTGGGGGGGACCCTGAGGTGTTCCCAGGCCAGCTCAGAAGCATAGTCCCTCCAGCGTGTCCTGGGTCTTCCCCGGGGCCTCCTCCCGGTGGGACATGCCCGGAACACCCCCTGAGTGAAACGTCCAGGAGTGATCCGGAGCAGATGCCCGAGCCTCAGCTGCTCCTCTTAATGTGGAGGAGCAGCAGCTCTACTCCGAGCTCCTCCCGTGTGACTGAGCTCCTCACTCTATCTCTAAGGGAGCTCCCAGACACCCTGTGGAGGAAACTAATTTCGTTCTCTTGTATCCGCGATCTCGTCCTTTCGGTCATTACCCAGAGCTCATGACCATAGGTGAGAGTAGGAACGAAGACTGACCAGTAAATCGAGAGCTTCGCCTTTCAGCTCAGCTCCCTCTTCACCACAATGGTCCGATACAGCGACCACATCACTGCCGACGCTGCACCGATCCACCTGTCAATCTCACGCTCCATGCTCCCCTCACTCGAGAACAAGACCCCAACCCCGAGATATTTGGACAAAACTGAAACTAAATAACCAGGACTAAACAGGATTAAAACCAGACTTAACTCATTTTCTTGTACCTGATATTTTCTCTTTTTCAGATTGAGAATCCTCGATACATTTGGTACGAAATCCAGAGCATTGAACTAAAGGACAAGCTGCTGCTGAAGCTCAAAAACACAGCCATCCTCCCACTGCACAGCCTGTACTGAGGAGAGCGCCCCCTATGGACTATACAGACCACTGCACAGCATGTACAGAAGAGAGCGCCCCCTATGGACCACTGCACAGCTTGTACTATGAGTGCATGAATACTGTTGTATGTATTTGTACTGTACCAGTCGAGGAAACTATGGCTACGTTCAGACTGCAGGGCTTAATGCTCAATACTGATTTTTTTTGTGAAATCAGATTTTTTTTCACGTTTCCAATTAAATGTTTAAATTAAATAAAACGCCCCAAAAGTGTCCCACATGTGCACTGGAGGACACGACGACGTCACACAACGCGAGCGTGTTCAGTGTTTACGGAAGTCGCCTTAACAAAATATGGTCCAGTTCTTGGTAAAATGTTCAGGTTATATGTCCATGGCCGCTTCGTTTGTTAGGATCTTTAGTCTCCTTGTAATTGATTCGTAGGCTCTTTATTTTTCGTTGACATTGGAGCCAGGACCGTCTGTAGCCATGCTCGGACATTTCTTTGACAATCATTTAAATCCTCCAATTTTGCCTGAATACAGCGATCCCCCCAAATATTAATAAACTCTCTAACCTCGCTTTTTCTCCGTTGACTGGACTCCGAGCCTGACGTGTAGGTGGGGTGAATGTGACCTGCCCGTTCAGACTGAAGTCGCATGTCAAAAGATCAGATATGTATCGGTTTTAGGAACACATATCCAAGTGTCCTGAGTCACATCTGAAACAAAAATTGGATCTGTGTCGTTCAGACTGTCATTAAAAGATCAGATACAGGAGCATAAAAGCGAAAAAATCGGATTTGGGTCACTTCAGGCTGCAGTCTGAACGTAGCCTATGAGTCGACTCCACTTTAATATCATCACTGAAGCTTAAAGAGAGGGTATTATGAATCTGTGTATCATTCGTTCACTCGTTTTTCAGTATAAAACCAAAAATAAGAAAACGAAAAGAACAACAATTTTCTTCATTATTTGTCTCCAAAACCAAAATGAGAAAACGGATAATGATTCGTTTTTCAGTTTTCGATTTTGTGTTTAAATGAAAAATGGAAACAACGGATAACGGCCGTTTACGTGACTTAAACTGTGATGCTGGACTGAACCAGGACTGAATCAGGTCCGACCAGACCGGGACTGACACCAGGACTGAGACCGGGACCAAAGCGGGATCAGACCAGGACTGAGATCGGGACTGAGACTGGGACTGAGACCGGGACCAGACCAGGACTGAGATCGGGACCAAACTGGGACCAGACCAGGACTGAGACTGGGACTGAAACCAGGACCAGACCAGGACTGAAACCGGGACCAAACTGGGACCAGACCGGGACGGAAACCTGGACTCAGACTGGGACCAGACCAGGACTGAAAAACTGCTCAGTCCTGGTTCAGTCCATATGCGGCGCAAAAGTCCCGCATCACAGTTTACGTCACGTAAACGGCCGTTACCCATTTTTTTCCAATTTTTTTTTTTAAACACAAAAGCGAAAACTGAAAAAACAAATCGTTATCTGTTTTTTCATCTTAGTTTTGGAGACAAATTTTGAACAAAATAGTTGCTTTTTTTATTTTCTTACTTTTGGTTTTATTCTGAAAAAACAAATAAGCGAATAATACACGGATTATTATGTAAAATATATATATATATTTTTAGCTTTCTACCATATTATAATGCTGTTCCCTCATCAAAAACTTGCCTGAAGACGTTTTCATCCATGGTTGTTTGAGTAATTTAGCAATCTCTCCCTCGCCCTATTCAAACCCTCCTCACGTTTAGCTGTAATATTCTGTGCTCGGCCCCGCCCACAGCTCTACATCACCCATGCTCTTATACAACAATTCTCCATAAATATACAAAAACATAATAGAAAACTGTACACGCAGGGGAGTGACTTAACATGGAGAGTAAAAGGAGGCGGTGCTCAGCGTCAAAAAAGAAACTGAAACAATTAACAATTTGAATATGTTGTTTTTAGCGATTATAGCATTTGTTGTTTATTTTATTAATACTTTATTTAACCAGACATTAAGAATCTCTTTTTGAGGAGAGTCCTGGCCCCATATTGTAAGTGTTTTTAGTGGTAGGCTACACAGGCACGGGAAGAACATGAAAACGTCCCACCCATTTTCAAAACAATAAGAGGTAACGTGGTGATTTAAATGTTAATACCCCGTAGAAATGTAATACCCGAGTGTAGCAGCAGTAAAACAGGGTTATTCACTGAGTTTACGTTTCAATATATTCCATTATTGAAGACAAACGTACTATGAATGAGCAATTTTAATGTTTAAATGCAAATGTTTTAATGTTTTTGCTATCGGTACTTAAAAACGGTTGTATTATTTATTATGATAACAGAGTATATAAACTGATACTTATCTGAAATAATATATGTGCTCGACAATTCCTTAATTTATGTTTTATACCAACAAATTCAAATGTTAGGTAAGTACTCAGTTACATTTACTCGAGTAACCTTTGAAAGAAATTGTACTTTTCGGAATACTTTTCCAGCAGCAGACTTTACTCCTGCTTGAGTAATATTTTTATTGAAGTAACAGTACTTTTACTTGTCTAAAAGCTGTGGTTCCTCGTCCCACTGTGAGTAAAAAATTGACAATATGAAACGATTTGAACTTTTCTGTTTCTTGCACCACTTCTTCAGATATGATTTTGTTTGTCTCATTTTTGTGTCTGTCCTTTGGAAATTTGATTCTATTTCATGTTTTGTTCTTCAAATTACATTCGCTATAAATCAGATGGTACGTCCTGAATATTTGAGTGTTCGTGAAATCCCTCAGTCTCCCGGGTAGGATCCATAGCAAAGGAGAAATCTGATTCAGTGAATTGGACAAAAGTTTGATTGAAACACACTGAAATTACTCTGAAACTAACACCTACTCGTTTACAGTTTTTGTTTGTTAGATAGGTGTGTTGAACTGCACTAAGTGGGCACTGCAGTAGATGGTGTGAATCAAAAAGCTGGTATTGGTCAGTGTGTGTGGACTTCCTGAAGACCTCCTGGAGTCGCTGGTCTTCTTCTGTCGTTACTGCAAGATCTAAGAAAGCCAATGTTTTCTCCTTGGCGTCTCCATGAGTGAATTTGATGTTTGGATCTACAGCAGCTGTAAAAGGTTTCAAATCGTGCATTTTCATTTTATAAAAGTTATCATCAACATAAACGATACCAATGTGTGGGTGGAGTTCCTGGATAAGAGGCCAAGGCACTCTGTTCAAATTGTTCCATATGGGTCCGGTCAAGATGTAACGGAGGGAAACAGGGTCAGATTTTTTACATTCAAATGTCTCTTATTCAGAAACTAGAGGGACTATTGAAATAAGTAAGGTATCAGAATGTAGGAAAGAGTTAACACTCTAACAGGGTAAAGTTAAACCTGTGATATTCTTTCAAGTTGTTGACAAAAAATTTAAAAAACTCATGTCGGTAACGGAGGGAATGAAATATGCAGCACTTTTTGGGCAATAAATACAAACAGTGATAACTCTTGGTTCTCACTTACATATCCTTAACAAACTGGTTTGAATATTTGCTTCATATAGTTTTCTACCATATGGTACAAGATTAGGTTGAAAAACCTCTTACTTTTTGAGTAATGAGATTTTTTATTAAGAAAGGTCATGGTAACGGAGGGAAAAGTAACGGAGGGAAAATTGTGCAAACAAGTAGAAGGTGCAGGATTTTACATAATTTGTCAACTTCTTTCTTCTGAATACTTTAATATTACTTCAAAATGAAAGGAAACTATTTCTATAAAATATGTCAGTTCTTCCAAGCAAATTTTTATCATTTTAAATACATTTTTTTTTTTAAAATCCTGTACCTTCATCAGCAGTTCAAAGATCGAATAACACAAGATATGATGAAATTTATTTACATGATTTGCAGGTCTTTGAAATTTGGGAAATAATTTTTGTTCCATGTTTCATACATGGTCTGTTTAAAACGGATGGAACTTTAGAACCAAAAATGTTACAGAAAAAAGTTAAACAGTTTCATAAACTAGAGTACATATGTATCTGTTCAATACATTTTTATATCAGATGCATTAACTTGAATTTTTGGCCTTGCTGTTTACTTCTGCTTGACCAGGCTCATATACAAGTTTGCAATGATAGGAGAGAGCAGTGAGCCCAGGGCACAGCTGTGGATTTGCCTGTAGAAGTTTCCTCTGAACTGAATAAACACATTTCCAGCAGTTGGCCTAAAGGTGAAAGTTTGGTCCTCTCTTCTAGCTCAGTATCCTGCAGTAGTCTCCTCCTTGATGTCTCCACCGCTGCTGATGTAGAGATACAAGTGAAAGTTAAACTGGAGATGATTAACTTTGCTCACAGACAGAAACTCTTAACAAATACGGTGCTGTTTCAGTGCAGCTAGCTCCTCCTTCAAACATATTTAAGGCAGTGTTCACCAGTGTCTGACCAGAACTGAAGAAGCAGAATGTGCAAAAGTATTCACTCAAAAAAACCAAACCAAAACAAAAAAAAACAGCTATCTTACTTGAGTAGTACTTTTCCCAATCTTTTTACTCTTATTTACTTGGACTACTACTTTGAACTTCTACTTAAGTGACAGACAGATAAATAGATAGATTTAGATTTATTACATAAGTGCATTTTTGGCTGCATTACCACCTCTGATGCTGATTCTATGTAATAAACAAATTACAGCTCTAAAAGAGGATGATGCTTTTACAAAACAAATTAATTCCATTCATATTTTACACAGCCTTGTGATTGTGACGACTACGGGAGGAACGAGGAGGGAGAGAGGAAGGGTTTGCACGTGATGTAAAACGAAAGCGAAAGTAACTTCACAAAAGACGAGAGTCCATTTTGTAAGACTGCTGCAATGACGCAGTGAGTAACTTTAGCCAGGGTTTTATTGTTTTTGCCCTTCCGTGCCCTGCTCACTGTCCCGCGTGTGTCGGGTCTGCTTGTGGGTTGTGATTATGGTGACGTCGATACATTTTTCTTACTCCTCTCGATCCTCTCGGACTCCCCTTCACGAGGCTGAGGTCGGACTGCGCACTTGCAGTGTTCAGAAAAACTACACTTATAATTTGTATTTCTAGGAGCTATTTGCTTATTTTGTTGATTCTAAAATGTGTTTATTATTTTATTGTTAATATTATGTTTGGTATTGGTATACGTTGATATTATTTACGTTAGCACCTTTTTTGTTTTTCTTTTAATCTGGGTCACCTAGGGGATAAAAGAGGGTGGGCCACGTAGACCAGTGGACACTTGGGTGGGTTTATGGTTTTCACCAGTCGACAGGAGAGGCAGCAGGTGTATTGATTTGTTTGTTTTTTGTTTTTTTGTCACTGCGTAAACCACAAACCCATGGTGCTCAAAAGTGATTATTTGAGTTACATTTATTTCTGAGTTCACTCACCGCTTGTGTTTGTTACTTTTCTTTGACAAAAAATTCACCACAGTATTTGACACCACATTATAAAGTAGATCACACGTTTGAGATACCGTCTGATTATTATACAAGTGATGAGACGCTATGTTATGAAATCACAAACATTTAACACCGTTTAACCATGTCATGCTCCACCCATTTCCATAACGTGGCAGCTTCAAAAATCTAAGGCTGAACGTTCATAACATTCTGTTCCTACTTCTTGTTTACATTGTTCTCGATTTACCTACATTACACGCGTCATTTCACTCAGTGCACATCACGTGACACTGCACAACAACAGCGGGACAGGAAATCGTGTGTTTAATACAAAATAAAACGGCGCGCAAAGACGCAGCGGCTTCAGTATGTCTGCTCCTTTTTTATGATTTTTGTGTGTGTGTTTTTGCATCTTGTACGTAAAATTGACTTTAATATTCGCTACAACCGATAGGAATTTCTCTGAATTTCGTTATGCTATTCTATAATGACAATAAAGGCCTCACTACAGGTCTGAAGTACAGGTCTGAGGTTTAGATATAAAATGTACTGTGACTCTGCTACTACTAACATAATAATAATAATAATAATAATAATAAATTACAGCAAAGCAAAGATGAATAAGATTAAGGTGCCATTTAATGATGCTCTCTAAAGACTCCAAGGTGGGAAAGTGCGAGTGCTTTGTTTGTTACTGCAAATATTCCCATGTTCCAGGCTCTAACGAGGAACCTCACGTATAAATTTATGTGTAGGTTAAAGTGACAACCAATAATATTACTGACATCTAGAAATGTTGGAAGAGCCAGCTGTATGTATTTTAATTCTATCTGACCTTACGTAACTGTAGGTTGTTTGTGTGTGTGTGTGTGTGTGTGTGTGTGTGTGTGTGTGTGTGTGTGTGTGTGTGTGCTGGTGGGTTTATATATGAATGTAGTGTATTGTGGGTGTGTGTCTGTGTACAGTTTGGACCCCGAGTCTGTAAAATAAAGTAATAATAATCACAATCATAATAATAATTATTGTACAACCATAAACGAAAATATGTTTGTGCATGTATGTATATGTGTGTTATGCATATGTGTATAAACATTTATATTGAGTATACGTACTAGATATCTATGATGCGTATATGTATGTATGTATGTACATATGTGTGTGTATAAGTGTGTGTACATGCATATGTATGTATGTATGTGTGGATATATTTTTGTAAGCACTCCAAAGGTGATATTAAAAAAAAAAAACACGTGATTATGTAAAACAATTGGGGTAGGAATCCATTAGTTTTTTAAACTTCATCCTACTCCTTTTGAGCACCAGGTCCCAAATATGTTCATGTCCATATCACTGTTTTTATTATTGTTTTTGAATTTTGTTGTACCTGGCTCAAACAAATAAAATAAATAAAATGAAATGAAAAATAATATAGTAATTTAAATTCTCTGGATATAAGCTGTGGGTTATCTGTGTTTGAAACTTGAATCTTGTTGATTATGCCTGCAGCACTCTACCAAAAACAGGAAGGATACAGAAAAGGAAGGAGAATGAGCGCCAGGAAGCAGCTAAGGGTAGCAGACCTCTTAATGCGTGGCTAAAACCAAGTACGAGCACCAGAATTCATGAGAGAAAAGAACCGAAAATAAATATGCACACATGTTGCTGCTCCTCTATAATCATGCACATCCCTGATCAAAAAACATATGTTGTGTCCAATAAGACTTTATTTTTGGCAGGGCGCAGGGGAACCACGGTCTCTGATTGGCTGGTGACCAACAGTGTCTTCGCTGATTGGCTAGACAACCCTTACCTTTAGAATAAGATTGCACGCCTCACGCCATCTTTATTGCGAAACACGTGCTTGTTTGTTTCCTCACTTGGGTGGCTGACTATTCTAAAGATATTCTGTTGTTTTTTATAGGACTTCATACACTGTCACGTGCTGAAAGGAAATGGATTCAAATAAAAAGTAAGTTCAGAATATTGCTACGTTGCTACAGAGCTGAACACCTCTGGTTCCAGAAGTACAAGTCTCAAATACATCCAAGAAGATTAGAAATGAAACTGATATAAACTAATCAGATTTTATTGGAAAACATGTATCTGTAACATGACAAACACACACTGTTCACATTGTTTCACATTTTTTTGTATTTTCAACAAACACCTTGTTGTTTTCCTAACAACAAGTAACAAAATTCAGTTTAGGATTTAAACAGCAGGTGTGTTTAAGATGCCAAAATCCTTGCCTGGAAAAAACTGAAAAGGCATTTTGTGCATGTGTCCATAGCCAGTGTTCACTTTAGCCTGACCTCTGTGTTATGTTCCAGGAGACAATCAGCAGAGTCTGTGAGGAGTGATGACTCCAAAGGACTGCCCCCAGTTTTCAGTGATTTCATTGACCCACGGTAAAAACAATGAGACTAAACATTTGAGTAGGACCTGTAGTTAAGGTTATTTCTAGCACGTAACATTTCTAATATTCTAAGATCTTCAGGTTTGGAATAGTCCTGTTGTAGACCTGGTTTAGATCTGGTGGTACTTAGAAATCTGATTTCCATCCAAGAAAATTAGAAATCAAAATTTGACAAAGCTAATCAAATTTTATTGGAAAAAAAAAAAAAAAAAACTGAAGCTTGATAAACATACTGTATTGTTCCTATTTTTAGTATTATCATGCAGATTAGCCTCTGGTCTGCTTTTAAAGGAAACTTTTTAAAGAAATGGCCTGGAGTAGTAAGGAATATTTAAATCCTTGTACTATCTACATTGGTAGTAACAACATTAAGTGTAGAATTTGAATATTGTGTCGACACTAGGCTCTGGAGCGTCCCCTGCTGCTTTAGTCGGTGCAGAGAGTTTTTGTTGTTCCTCTGTTATAAATATGTAAAGAGCTGTAGGTTTGATCAGTGGCTTTGTTCACATACACACCGAAATCTGATTATTATCTGATTTCAGGATCTTTAAGATTATTTAAAATCTGCTAAATCTGATCTGAGGGGTCATGATCAGAAAGAAATCAGATGATTTTGCTGTTGTCATTTTCATAATTTTATAACTTCAAAATCAGAGAATAGTCAGATTTTGAGTGTGCATGTGTCTGTAGTCAGTGTTTGCTTTAGCCTGACCTCTGTGTTATGTTCCAGGAGACGATCAGCAGAGTCTGTGAGGAGTGATGACTCCAAAGGACTGCCCCCAGTTTTCAGTGATTTCATTGACCCACGGTAAAAACAATGAGACTAACATTTGAGTAGGACCTGCAGTTTATGGTTATTTCTAATGCTGTAACTGTGTTATGGCACCAGACAAAAAGTGTAGGTTTTGAAAACCTTGTGTAAAAATTCTTACATAAAAGCAACACTTTTTTTTTAATGTTTTTTTGAAAAGGTGCACTGTGTAACTTTTCTGTTGAAGGGTTTGGTTCCTGCTTGTTTCCATAGAGATGTTAGAGGTTTATCTGGAATGTTTCAGTACCCATGGGTGTCCTCCTGTCCTCCTAATGTCCTCACTCATCTCATACTTACACTGCTCTACCTCTTTTACTGGATTTCTACTTTCTCCTGCTTAAACGTGGCAGATTCTTTACATCCCTCTGACAGTTTCATGTTGTGGTTAGGTAGATTGCCAAGAGTTTTTGGGGGGCTGTAGGACATTTTTATGTGTTGTGGTCTTAAAACATATTTCATTAAAGCTGTAGTAAACTGCTCAGAGAAGTTTTAAGACTCAAAATGGGAAATACAACAAGCTTTCACGTCTGAATCATAGACTGTATAAATATGTACTGTTAAAAAAAATTAAAGGAACAATATTAAAACACATCAGATTTCAATGTGAAAAAATATGCTGGATATTTATACAAATATGGACAGGACAGTGTCTTAGGAACAAAAGAATGTCACCTCTTTTAATGGAAGTAATATTTTCAGCATACAGAGGGCTTCATTTCATAGACACTCAGAAAATCAAAGTAAAATAATGATGTGTCCAGTCCATTTTGCCAAAATGTAATTTCTGCAACTCAGAATGTTTCTCAATGTCTTGTATGGTCCTCACGTGCTTGTGTGCATGTTTGACATGCTGCTTTAGTCAGTGCAGAGAGTTTTTGTTGTTCCTCTGTTATAAATATGTAAAGAGCTGTAGGTTTGATCAGTGGCTTTGTTCACATACACACCGAAATCTGATTATTGTCTGATTTCAGGATCTTTAAGATTATTTAAAATCTGCTAAATGTGATCTGAGGGGTCATGATCAGAAAGAAATCAGATGATTTTACTGTTGTCATTTTCATAATTTTTATAACTTCAAAATCAGAGAATAGTCAGAGTTTGAGTGTGCATGTGTCTGTAGTCAGTGTTTGCTTTAACCTGACCTCTGTGTTATGTTCCAGGAGACGATCAGCAGAGTCTGTGAGGAGTGATGACTCCAAAGGACTGCCCCCAGTTTTCAGTGAATTCATTGACCCACGGTAAAAACAATGAGACTAAACATTTGAGTAGGACCTGTAGTTAAGGTTATTTCTAGCACACGTAACATTTCTGATATTTTCAAATATTATTGTTTTTTTGCTACATTGCTTGATCTTGACCTCTCAGAAGTGAAGCTCTTCAGGTTTGGAATAGTCCTGTTGTAGACCTGGTTTAGATCTGGTGGTACTTGGAAATCTGATTTCCATCCAAGAAAATTAGAAATCAAAGTCTGACAAAGCTAATCAAATTTTATTGGAAAAAAAAAAAAAAAAAAACTGAAGCTTGATAAACATACTGTATTGTTCCTATTTTTAGTATTATCATGCAGATTAGCCTCTGGTCTGCTTTTAAAGGAAACTTTTAAAGAAATGGCCTGGAGTAGTAAGGAATATTTAAATCCTTGTACTATCTACATTGGTAGTAACAACATTAAGTGTAGAATTTGAATATTGTGTCGACACTAGGCTCTGGAGCGTCCCCTGCTGCTTTAGTCGGTGCAGAGAGTTTTTGCTGTTCCTCTGTTATAAATATGTAAAGAGCTGTAGGTTTGATCAGTGGCCTTGTTCACATACACACCGAAATCTGATTATTATCTGATTTCAGGATCTTTAAGATTATTTAAAATCTGCTAAATCTGATCTGAGGGGTCATGATCAGAAAGAAATCAGATGATTTTGTTGTTGTCATTTTATAACATCAAAATCAGAGAATAGTCAGATTTTGAGTGTGCATGTGTCTGTAGTCAGTGTTTGCTTTAGCCTGACCTCTGTGTTATGTTCCAGGAGACGATCAGCAGAGTCTGTGAGGAGTGATGACTCCAAAGGACTGCCCCCAGTTTTCAGTGATTTCATTGACCCACGGTAAAAACAATGAGACTAAACATTTGAGTAGGACCTGCAGTTTATGGTTATTTCTAATGCTGTAACTGTGTTATGGCACCAGACAAAAAGTGTAGGTTTTGAAAACCTTGTGTAAAAATTCTTACATAAAAGCAACACTTTTTTTTAATGTTTTTTTGAAAAGGTGCACTGTGTAACTTTTCTGTTGAAGGGTTTGGTTCCTGCTTGTTTCCATAGAGATGTTAGAGGTTTATCTGGAATGTTTCAGTACCCATGGGTGTCCTCCTGTCCTCCTAATGTCCTCACTCATCTCATACTTACACTACACTGCTCTACCTCTTTTACTGGATTTCTACTTTCTCCTGCTTAAACGTGGCAGATTCTTTACATCCCTCTGACAGTTTCATGTTGTGGTTAGGTAGATTGCCAAGAGTTTTTGGGGGGCTGTAGGACATTTTTATGTGTTGTGGTCTTAAAACATATTTCATTAAAGCTGTAGTAAACTGCTCAGAGAAGTTTTAAGACTCAAAATGGGAAATACAACAAGCTTTCACGTCTGAATAATAGACTGTATAAATATGTACTGCAAAAAAAATTAAAGGAACAATATTAAAACACATCAGATTTCAATGTGAAAAAATATGCTGGATATTTATACAAATATGGACAGGACAGTGTCTTAGGAACAAAGGAATGTCACCTCTTTTTATGGAAGTAATATTTTCAGCATACAGAGGGCTTCATTTTATAGACACTCGGAAAATCAAAGTAAAATAATGATGTGTCCAGTCCATTTTGCCAAAATGTAATTTCTGCAACTCAGAATGTTTCTCAATGTCTTGTATGGTCCTCACGTGCTTGTGTGCATGTTTGACATGCTGCTTTAGTCAGTGCAGAGAGTTTTTGTTGTTCCTCTGTTATAAATATGTAAAGAGCTGTAGGTTTGATCAGTGGCCTTGTTCACATACACACCGAAATCTGATTATTGTCTGATTTCAGGATCTTTAAGATTATTTAAAATCTGCTAAATGTGATCTGAGGGGTCATGATCAGAAAGAAATCAGATGATTTTACTGTTGTCATTTTCATAATTTTATAACTTCAAAATCAGAGAATAGTCAGAGTTTGAGTGTGCATGTGTCTGTAGTCAGTGTTTGCTTTAACCTGACCTCTGTGTTATGTTCCAGGAGACGATCAGCAGAGTCTGTGAGGAGTGATGACTCCAAAGGACTGCCCCCAGTTTTCAGTGATTTCATTGACCCATGGTAAAAACAATGAGACTAAACATTTGAGTAGGACCTGTAGTTAAGGTTATTTCTAGCACATAACATTTCTGATATTTTCAGATATTATTGTTTTTTTGCTACATTGCTTGATCTTGACCTCTCAGAAGTGAAGCTCTTCAGGTTTGGAATAGTCCTGTTGTAGACCTGGTTTAGATCTGGTGGTACTTGGAAATCTGATTTCCATCCAAGAAAATTAGAAATCAAAGTCTGACAAAGCTAATCAAATTTTATTGGAAAAAAACAACAACAAAAAATGAAGCTTGATAAACATACTGTATTGTTCCTA
The DNA here is from genome assembly GCF_026225935.1 of Boleophthalmus pectinirostris. Taxonomy (NCBI): domain Eukaryota; kingdom Metazoa; phylum Chordata; class Actinopteri; order Gobiiformes; family Gobiidae; genus Boleophthalmus; species Boleophthalmus pectinirostris. Next base: position 37,837,593 of record NW_026571353.1, on the reverse strand, counting down.
TTTTTAGTATTATCATGCAGATTAGCCTCTGGTCTGCTTTTAAAGGAAACTTTTTAAAGAAATGGCCTGGAGTAGTAAGGAATATTTAAATCCTTGTACTATCTACATTGGTAGTAACAACATTAAGTGTAGAATTTGAATATTGTGTCGACACTAGGCTCTGGAGCGTCCCCTGCTGCTTTAGTCGGTGCAGAGAGTTTTTGTTGTTCCTCTGTTATAAATATGTAAAGAGCTGTAGGTTTGATCAGTGGCCTTGTTCACATACACACCGAAATCTGATTATTATCTGATTTCAGGATCTTTAAGATTATTTAAAATCTGCTAAATCTGATCTGAGGGGTCATGATCAGAAAGAAATCAGATGATTTTGTTGTTGTCATTTTATAACATCAAAATCAGAGAATAGTCAGAGTTTGAGTGTGCATGTGTCTGTAGTCAGTGTTTGCTTTAGCCTGACCTCTGTGTTATGTTCCAGGAGACGATCAGCAGAGTCTGTGAGGAGTGATGACTCCAAAGGACTGCCCCCAGTTTTCAGTGATTTCATTGACCCACGGTAAAAACAATGAGACTAACATTTGAGTAGGACCTGCAGTTTATGGTTATTTCTAATGCTATAACTGTGTTATGGCACCAGACAAAAAGTGTAGGTTTTGAAAACCTTGTGTAAAAATTCTTACATAAAAGCAACACTTTTTTTTTATGTTTTTTTGAAAAGGTGCACTGTGTAACTTTTCTGTTGAAGGGTTTGGTTCCTGCTTGTTTCCATAGAGATGTTAGAGGTTTATCTGGAATGTTTCAGTACCCATGGGTGTCCATTAGGTGTTTAGATCTGGTGGTACTTGGAAATCTGATTTCCATCCAAGAAAATTAGAAATCAAAGTCTGACAAAGCTAATCAAATTACTAAACATTTCCATAGAGATGTTATAGCTTTATCTGGAATGTTTCACTGTACAGCATTAAACTTTACCTTCTCCATGGAGACAAGCAGGTGACATAACCTGGCCCAGTTCACAGGTCTGTTCTGTGGAGACTGTATTTCATTTCATTTGTTTTTCAAATTTACAGAATATAGTATATTTAGAAAAAATGTTTACTTACTGGACACACACACGGAATGTTGAACCATTTTTATTTTATAGGTCTACATTGACCTTGAAGAGTGATGACTCTAAAGGTCTGCCTCCAGTCTTCAGAGAACCACCGTAAGATCAAACATCAGTTCTCATGGGTGTCCATTAGGTGTCCCCCTGTCCTCCTAATGTCCTCACTCATCTCATACTTACACTGCTCTACCTCTTTTACTGGATTTCTACTTTCTTCTGCTTAAACATGGCAGGTTCTTTACATCCCTCTGACAGTTTCATGTCACAGTTGGGTAGTTTGCCAAGTTTTCTGGGGACTGTAGGACATTTTTATGTGTTGTGTTCTTAAAATGTATTTCATTAAAGCTGTAGTAAACTGTCAGAGAAGTTTTAATAGACTCAGAATGGTGGTTCATCTGTGTGAATGTATTCAGCCCTCAGGGAAATATAATAATAATAATCTCCATAGAGACAAGCAGGTGACATAACCTGGCTAAATCGGAGAGGTGACTATGCTTAAACTGCAGATGCATCTTATGTTTCATTTAGGGATTATAGCATAGTTAAAAAGTGTTTACTGGACACAGACAGTGTGCACCTTAAAGAACAGGATTATACATGTCAGATACACCATGAACCTTTTTTTATTTTACAGTTCTACATTGTCGTTGAAGAGTAATGACTCTAAAGGTCTGCCTCCTGTCTTCAGTGAACTACCAGCTCCACTGTAAGCACAGACACAACAAACACAACAAACAAACACCCATGGGTCTCCATTAAGTGGTCCTCTGTCCTCGTAATGTCGTCCCTCACCTCATACTCATACGTACTGTGTCTTTAAATAACAATCAGTCAGAAAAAGAACAAAATGATCCACCACTGGAAACTAAACACTGACCTCAATATATTGCCATTCTAACTATGTTTCAATTATGTTAAGTAATTTCTGCCTTATTTTGTGTTTGGTGTTTTTAATATTTAATGTTTGTGATTTGTTCAGAGATGAGAGCCTAAAGGGAGGGCCTACTCTCACTGAACTGGATGCCATATTCAGGGTAAGTCTGCCCTTTCCTATGTTCAGGACTAAACCAGGACTAAACCAGGACTGGACCAGGACTGGACCAGGACTAAACCAGGACTGGACCAGGACTAAACCAGGACTTAACTAGTGTCATTAGCAGAGTATAAATATATATACACCGCAGCCGTCAAGCTGATCACCTGCGCTGATGGTTTTATGTGATAAATACTCTAAAGTCTCTCTCAGCCTGGTCTGTCCAGGAAACGGCAGTTGTTTCCATGGCAACAGACGCTCTGGACGCACATCAAGTATTTTTCTCCCGTTCATCCGTGGCATTCAAGATGAGCGTCAGGGGCGTCTAAACACAAATGCAAAGGTGTCCAACTAGAGGCGTCCAGTGCATTTTGGTCACTGCCTAAACCCCAGCACCTGCTGCCAGTCATGAACCAGTGCTAGTGCAGCCTCTGCAGCTCAGGGAGGGAATTCTGAAGGTTCTGAGCTTTCACATGAGGCTTGTCCATAAACTGAGAATGAGACAGACTTGTACTAGTATGTGTCATTTATCTGCAGGATAAGACACTGGCAACACAGGTTCAGTTGTGATTGTATTTCCTTATTTTTATATGAATGCTCAAGCCCAGTCTGTAACTCCTCATTTACTCCACAGCCCTGTGTTAGTATAAATAATAACTCTAGGTTTAGTTCAGGCAGATTTATTCAGTCACCACCATGTTCTTGTGCACTGCAAAAACAGTGACTCTCTCATAACATCCAGGCATGTGACAAGTGTAAAAGGAGCTGTAGGGCCCCCTAGCTGTGAGGCAGGTTAGAGCTAACACCCTGCACTAGAAGTACACTCATTCATGGACACACAGCTCACTACAGTCAGGTCACAGGTCACATGGTTTATTTACTCATAATCAGCATGGTGTGTATAAATTGTGCTCAGATAAACCTTATCTGGTCTGTTGGGCTCATTGTTCTCTCTGTTACAGATTCTGGAGCAGCAGGTCCTGAGTTTTGTCCAACAGCAGCTGCAAAGGCTCCACAGGCTACTGGCCTCAGATTACCCAGAATTCTCCGAGGTTGAAGAAGAGGAACTGAGCAGCAGAGAGGCGGTTCTTAACATCACCCTGGACTTCCTGAAGAGGATGAACCAGGAGCATCTGGCCCAGCGCCTGCTAAACAGTAACATGCCTTTTCCATTAGTCCCCACTAAATATAAACTAAATATGCTTATATCAATAACAATGATAATACCATTTGACTATGTACTTCCATTATAAGTGGTGCTATTTAGTTTTAGGCAGAAGAGACACGCTCTGCTCTGTGAAACTGTAACCATAAAAATCATCTTCATATAAACATCACAGCTTCTCCATCAGCTGATGAAACAGAGCCTCAGGAGCAGACTGCTGGGATCTCTTATCATATTGAACTAGGGTATAGCTCATGAATTGGACTAGCGGCCAGTGCATTGTTACTACAGTGAAAAAAAATCTTCTGTGGCCTAGAATTTTTTTTCTTCCACAGAGCCCAATGTAATTTCACTGCTCGCGTTTGGCTGACAGGGACCTACAGTTTTCACGAAGTTTGGATTTTGTGGTGATTTTGGCTTATTCACAGCTCATAAACCTTTTCTCAGCAAAAAATCCTTCAGTTGTCTTCTTAAAAACAGCTTTGTTAGTTTCGGTTCACTCTGCTCTAGCTACTCTTGCTGTGATTGGTCAGGGTGGCCCTGTTTGAGTTCCACTTGTGAATATGGAGCTAGTTCCTAAAGATTTACAGGAGACATAAACTACACTCAAGAGACACCTAAAATAAAGGGTTAAAATACGACTCAGGCCTCCTCCCAGAACAGAGCTGCCGGCGTAAGGTGCCTGGAAGCATCAGAGACAACAATCTCATGGGACTTTCTACTATCACTGATTAAGAAAATAAAACTGGAGAATGTAGTAAGTACAGCGAAGTGGGCGTGTACCGGTGGAGCTAGCAGTTGATCAGTCAAATATGGCGTCTTGAAAATAAACGATTAAACATGACTCAAAGATGCACGAGTTACTCCAATTAAAACTTCTGAGGGTCAATGTGAAGAAACTACCATAACATGGTTCGAGGCTCTGAAAAGTGCATTTTGCAGAGTAGGTGAGCTTTAAAAGAGAAGAGCCAACTGTGTGCATGTGAGTGTGGGGGTGTGCATGCTGAGGTCACGGAGGTGTTTTAGGTGGAGCTAACCCAGCAGCTTTCTGGATATACCGCAGTTGTCTTACAACTCATTTGAAGAGACCAGTGAGAAAGCCATTACAGTAGTTTAACCTACTGGAGACAAACTCATGGAAGTCTGGTTTAGACAGTGTACCTTTATACATTTTATACCTTTATACTTTTGATATTTACAGTGTTATGGCTATGGAGGGACTTATACAGAATGATGAGGCACTAGAAATGTATGAATGAATGCATTTATGTATCAATTTCTTCACATGCACAAAGGAATCAAAATGGGACCTGTCACTCCATCTGTGCATTTATAAACACATATAACATGGGGGTACTAGACATGGACAGGACCGGAAGACAGGTAGCAGAGGAAGAAACACCACAACATAACATGAGGATAGGGGGGAGGAGAAAAACAGCCCCCAGACCATGCTCCTGACGGGGCTTAATATGGAAACAGCACACACACACACACACAAAACACCTCCACGACATCAGCACACAGTCAAAACACAGTACAGGCGCTATGACTAGACTTGCGACTGGGGAGGGTGGGGGGGTGGAGTTGAACCAACATAGACAGGCAGACATCTGGATCCAGTCGTCCATCGTGTAGCCCACCATGAAAGTTCCGGGGGGGGGCACCCAGGTTCGTCCGAGCCTGAGTTTCTTGTTGAGAAAATGGTGTCAGTTGCATTTAGAGATCAACTTATCAAATCCATAGTTAATTTATGTTCAGAGAGCAGAGCGGAGAGAGTCTCTCAAAAGTATAAAACGCTAGACGAGACAGAGAGGCAAAGCAGAGAAGAGATAAGGGCAGGAGAGGAGAGAAAACACGTCCATGTGGGCTGTGCTGGGGGTGGGCAGCCGGTGGAGGTCTCTAAGGACTGAGGTGATGTGTTCACATGAGGAGGTGGGCGGCAGAGTTCTGGATGCACTGGAGTCAGAGAAGAGTTTGAAAGGACTATAGAGCAGATTGGTTGGTAAATCTGCCTGCCAAACACAGGCAGTGGAAATCAGAGGCCCATAAGTCTCGTGTTCATAGGGCCGGTACAGAACAGAACCGCGAGAACCCTGAGGGGTCCAAAGCGGACTGCTTGAGGAACTTCCTTCCAAAGTGCTTGGAATGATTGGGACCTGGGACCGGCTCGTCCTTGGATGCATGCAGTCATTGGATGACCAGCAGCGCGCCAGTAGAGTTGAAGAAACAGTGTGCAGCATGAATGAATTTCCTTCACACAGGATTACCTTAGCCACTGATTTGGTGATTTACAAAAGGTAAATCTTTATGTAATAATTTTTTGTGTTTGTTTTCAGGAAGTTTTGGAGTTTGCAAAGATAAACTGAAGGTGAATCTGCTGCAGAGGTACAGCCGTGTGTTTGAGGGCGTGGCTAAAGCAGGAGACTCCGCCTCCCTGACCCAGATTTATACAGAACTCTACATCACAGAGGGCGGAGCCTCAGAGGTCAACCAGGAACATGAGGTAAGACACATGGAGGCCATGTCCAGCAGACCGGCCACTCCAGAGATCACCGTCCCATGTGAAGACCTCTTTAGAGCCCACCCACAACCACCACAGCCAGTCAGATTTGTGTTGACGACGGGTGTGGCCGGCGTGGGGAAAACAGTGCTGACTCAGAAGTTCAGTCTGGACTGGGCTGAAGGCCGGGCCCATCAGGACTTTCATCTGCTGTTCCCGTTCACTTTCAGAGAGCTCAATGTGCTCAGAGACTCACAGTTCAGCCTGGTGGAGCTGCTGCACCACTTCTTCAGTCCATCCAAAGGTCTCTGCAGCTTCCAACATCTCCGCGCGCTGTTCATCTTTGACGGTCTGGACGAGTGCAGACTTCCGCTGGACTTCAGCCAAACCCGGGTCCTGACCGACCCCACAGAGTCCACCTCAGTGCACGTGCTGCTGGTGAACCTCATCAGGGGGAGCCTGCTTCCCTCCGCTCGCCTCTGGATAACCACGCGCCCCGCCGCGGCCAATCAGATCCCTGCTGAGTGCGTCTCCATGGTGACAGAGGTCAGAGGGTTCACCAACCCGCAGAAGGAGCAGTACTTCAGGAAGAGGTTTAGAGACCAGGCCACAGTTATCATCTCCCACATCAAAGCAAACAGATGCCTCCACATCATGTGCAGCATCCCAGTCTTCTGCTGGATCCTCTCCACAGTTCTACAGAAGCTTCTGGAACAAACAGAGAAACCAGAGCTGCCTCGGACTCTCACACAGGTGTATGTCCACTTCCTGGTCGTGCAGGCTAAAGTCAAGAACATCAAGTATCACCAGGGATCAGGGCCAGACCTTCACTGGATTCCAGAGACCAGGGAGATGGTGCGGTCTCTGGGGAAACTGGCCTTTGAGCAGCTGCAGAAAGGAAACCGGATCTTCTACGAGAGTGACCTGAGCGAGTGTGGGCTGGACGCTGCAGCGGCCTCAGTGTACTCCGGAGTGTTCACACAGGTCTTTAGAGAGGAGCCAGGCCTGTACCAGGATAAGGTCTACTGCTTCATCCATCTGAGTGTGCAGGAGTTTCTGGCTGCTCTTCACGTCCATCAGACCTTCTTCAGCTCTGGAGAGAACCTGCTGAAGCCACCACACTCCTCTGAGAGGCTTGGATCAAAACTTAGGATGATGCATCTTGGATTGTTCAAAATGCCAACAAGAGAGGCAGAATTCTACTGCTCTGCTGTAGACCAGGCCTTACAGAGTCCAAACGGACACTTGGACCTGTTCCTGCGTTTCCTCCTGGGGCTGTCTCTGCCGACCAATCAGAGGCTGCTGCATGGTCTGCTGACTCAGACAGGAAGTGAATGGACCAATCAGGAGACAGTACATTACATCAAACAGAAGATGAATGAAAAGGGTTTGTCTGCACAGGCAAACCTGAACCTGCTCCACTGTCTGAACGAGCTGAACGACCACAGTCTTGTGGAGATACCGAGATACATGACAGAGGGACATCTCTTTGAGAGGTCCTTTCTCTTACTGTCCTCAGGCTGGGATGAGTTTGACCTGAGGAGAAACGGTGGCTCAGAAGAAGCTCTCCTGAAGCTACTGCTGAGCGTTAAATCCTCCACCAAATCCATGTAAGTAAAATAATCAATAATATACAATATTTTTATCACACAAACAGTTTAAATAGCATCTCCTTTTCTGCTGGGAGGTTATTGACACAATGTGAAACTTATCGAATAGAATGAACAGTTTTTAATACTAATTACTTCTAAAAATATTCACGCTTGCATTTTTGAATTCAATGTCAAGTCTTTATCATCCAATTTCAAAATTCATAAATTCATCCATGATAAAAAATAGATTTCTGTGGTGCTCAGATCTCCTCCAAACTCCCAAGAGCAAAGAACTTGCACCCCTCTTTATTAAGTATGTAAAAATAACCAAAATATTGTGATATTGTATTGTCAATAGCCTCACAATAATATCGCAGACCATCACTCTATATCGAATTACAAGTCTCTTCACTTAATGATTTATGAATAGTTATGGTGGGAACAAGATAAACCATGATCCTTGGCTCCGTTTCAGTGCATTTAAGAGAAAAAGTAGCATATTCACAGTTTTGTTAACCTCCACCAAATATCACAATAAATATCGTATTGTGATGTATTGTGAAAATATTGTACCAAGAAATTTGGATATCGTTACATCCCTACTCTTTATACTCTTAGTGTATTCACAACTTACACAACTTATCATATGCAATACATGAAAGCAGGAAGAATTTTTTTTTTTTTGCAATAGTGTTCAGGTTTTTGTTATTTTTGTTGTAATACTAAATAATAGTGGCAGGTGCCATGAAGCCCTTTAAACCAAGTTCATTAATCATCAGTATTATTCATATTCTCTATTTAAGGTATTTAAGGTATCGTTCTTTGTGAAGCCCTCAGACAACAGCAGATTTATCAGCCCATACACTTACACTGACTTATGGTGATATTTCTACTGTGACAAGTTGTTGCATTCTTAGTTTACAGTAGTTTATATGTTTACATTTTAGTATCTGCACTTTATGAAACACACTAATGTTTGCACCAAAGCCACACTTTCTGTTTAATTCTTTGTCATTTCACTGTAACAATGACAATTAGTCACATGGTAAATGGTCACATTTTTCTATAGCGCTTTTCCACCTTCAAGTCACTCAAAGCACTTTACAACACGGAACCACTCACCCATTCACACACACATTCACACACCAGTGTACGCAGACACTGTGGGCAAGGTGGGTTAAGTGTCTTGCCCAAGGACACAACAACAGCATTCATCTGTGGGAGCTGGAATCACACCAGCCAACCTGTGGGTCAGTGGATCTGACCGCTCAACCTGTGATGTTTATGTCGAGAGCTGGATTCGAGTGGGCGAATGCTCTACCAACTGAGCTACTGCCGCCCCGTCCTTGAATCCTGGATCTTAACACATGGCAATAGTCATTATGTCCCATCTGTAACGCGTCTTTGTGACATAAGTCTGTGAAAAGTGCTATTTAGATAAAAACTTACTTCCTTACTTCCTCTGTCCTCAGTCTCTCTGGCTGTGGCCTGTCCCCTGACAGCTGTGCTCCTCTGGCCTCAGTCCTCAGCTCCTCCAGTCTCACACATCTGGATCTCAGTCACAACGACCTCCAGGACTTAGGAGTGAAGCTGCTGTGTGATGGACTCAAGCGCACCCCCTGCAGACTGGAGACACTCAGGTGAGAGTCTTTCATGGCGCACTCTGCCCCCTTGTGTCCACATGAGTGTAATTCTGTGTCTTTAGGCTGTCTGGATGTCTGGTCTCAGAGAGGGGCGGGGCCGCTCTGGCCTCAGCTCTGAGCTCCGCCGCCTCCCACCTCAGAGAGTTAGACCTGAGCTACAACCATCCAGGACCCTCAGCAGAGCTCCTGACCGCTCTACGGGACCAACGCCCCCTGCTGTCTGTCAGGTGAGACCACACTGCCCCTGCTGTCTGTCAGGTGAGACCACACTGCCCCCTGCTGTCTGTCAGGTGAGACCACACCCCCTGCTGTCTGTCAGGTGAGACCACACTGCCCCCTGCAGTCTGTCAGGTGAGACCACACTGCCCCCTGCAGTCTGTCAGGTGAGACCACACTGCCCCCTGCTGTCTGTCAGGTGAGACCACACTGCCCCCTGCAGTCTGTCAGGTGAGACCACACTGCCCCCTGCAGTCTGTCAGGTGAGACCACACTGCCCCCTGCAGTCCATTTGTGAGAGAGTTTTGTGTGTTTCAGGTTGGATCCTGCAGGTGAACGTTGGATGGTCCCTGGACTGAAGAAGTGTGAGTTAAATTTTTACTTAACTTCATTCTATGTTTTTTTTATTTTATTTCTAAAAACAAAAATTGACTAAAGTCACCTCATTTGTCTGTTGTTGCTCAGATTTCTGTGAGCTCACTCTGGATCGAGATATTCCAGACCCAATACTCAGAATATCTGAAGACTGCAAGAACGTGACACTTCTGTACAGCTTTAAGAAGAATCGTCGATTTCTGAGTGATCCTTCGGCTGACAAAAGACAAATGATGCATAAACAAGATTCTCACTCAGAACACATTGTGTTGTGTTCCACGGGACTGACCGGGCGCTGTTACTGGGAGGTGGATTGGGAGTGTGCCGAAAGGAAGGTACATGGTTCTAGGAGATTTAAGTATGCAACCATTGATGATTGTGCTGTTATAGCAGTGGGTTACAAGGGTCAAGTGCACAGAGAAGACAGGATTTTTGGAAGTTATTCTGAGTTCTGGAGTCTGAGGGTTTGTGTTGACAGATTCTCATTTTATCACAATGACAAACGAAGTCTCGTCATCCCCCACAGCTCCTCCCTCCCCCACAGCCCCTTCAGCCCTTCAGGTAGAGTGGGCGTGTTCCTGGACTCAGAGGCAGGTTCTTTGTCCTTCTATCGAGTTCTTTCTGATGGAAAACTGTCCCATCTCCACACGTTCTGCTCCACATTCACAGAGCCACTGTTTCTTGGGTTGAGCCTAAACCACCGTGTGTCAGTGTCTCTGTGCGAGCGTCGTGGAGAGCCGCTCAGGAGGATGCCGAGTGCATTTGATATGATGGAATATGATGTATTTGATATGATGGAAGCAGATGAAGTCCCTTGGTCACGACGCAGTTCATTCGATTTTTGGCTGTGAGTCCGAGGAGCAGACTAGCATGTTGGATATTTACTTCAGGACAGAATTTGTGTAAAACCGCTCCACTGACCACAAGAGGCTTAGCTTCAGATCACACTGTGGAGCCAACACATGGCTCCTGTGCACTTTAAACAGATTTAATCCACACACGTTTGTTAGGGCTGAGGCGAGACAGACTTTTCACGAGACGAGACACAAGAAATCATTTAGATCATCATTCAGATTTTTTATTATTATGTTTGTTTGTTTTTACCATAATGTACCTTACATTTTGCACATTTGCAACCTGCTTTTCTCATTTTTCTCAAAATTCTAAATGAAAAATTCACCTTGCAAATATTCAACTGATATACTTCTGAGTCCTCAAGTTCAACAGCTCAGAGCAGTGAGGATATACCCTGATTCATCAGCCGGTTTCACTTCGTAGAAACCATCTGACCTCGCAGCATTAGGATTCGTTCGCTCAACAGTAGGCAGGTACTTTTTTTATTTAACCAATCGCTGCTATTTGGTCGTGACATATGTAATGCGCCACTAACGGGTCTAACTGGTATATTAAGCTTTTCCCGAATCCCGTAGGAAGAAGGACAATAACGTCTTTCCTCTTGATGAAATTCACTAAACATTCTTTTTGTTTCGGCTTTAAATCCTCAATCTCAGGAATCGTTGACAATACTGAATGTATGGCACTTTAGGGGTTTTTGCGAACTGTCTAAGTGTATTTTGATTCCTGATTTAGTCGCTGGAGAGAAATGAAATTGAGTGGAGACACTAGGTGGCACCAGCCTGACTAGTGGGGATAGGGGGTAGGTGAAAACTGGAATTTTCTCAGCGCTTAAGCCTCAAATGCACGACAATAAACGATTAAACAAACATGTAGAAATCATTGAAAATACAACTTAGTTAACAATGAGCTATTTATTATAGCATAGTTTAAACTCAGTGAACATTAATGCAAATTCAAATAAATGTGATAAAGTTTGTGGATCAGAAGTTTGGAGATTTCCATATTTTCCTAAAGCATTTTTCTGTACAGCTTTACAAGTTAGTCTGTAATTTTTCTGTATATGGTTTATATAAATGATTTTTTACATATTGCAGTGTACATTATCCATTTACATTTCTTTAAGACTGTTACTTTTCAGTCTATCTTTAACACATAAATCCAAAGTTCTTCTCTCCACCTTGTGATGTCATGTGGTAAACCAGGAAATATTATTGTGTTTTTAAACTCCATACACTTTCAATAGAATCATTTCGACAATTTCAGCCCTGGAATTGCCCATCTCTGCTGAACTAAAGGTAAAATGTAGCCGTTAACCCGAAAACTACCACTTCATGACCTCCCAAGGTGTAACAGAGCATTTTGAGAGATCGCTTAGCCGAGCACAAATATGTGATTAGGGTTAAGGACCAGGACTACCCAATCGTTCACCATTTTTGTGAAAATCATAATAGCAATGACACTCTGCTTCACACTGAAGGTACTGAACATGTGAAACTACTGGCAAGAGGTGGAGACAGACTTCAGAAATTAAATCAAAGAGAAGCTTTCTGGATTCATAAACTAAGAGCATGTGAGCATCCAGGTTTGAATGAGGACTTTGATCTGTCCTTTTTTTTTTTTTTTTATAAATGTTACATTTATGACCACTGTAGGCTGTATTATGATGATAATAATGTTGTTGTTGTTTTATGTTTTTTTTTTCTTCATTATATTAGTGTGAATGCCTATGCGCATTTAAATATGGGTATTGTGTATACATATATTTTTTTGCCTGTGCCACGTCCTGTGCTGCTGATTGTGCACGTGTTTTATTTGCCTCCAATCAACTCCAGTCTACTATTGGTTGGTGTGTTGTACTTAAAGTCCATGTCCAGGCTCTGTTTTTTAATTAAGCCCTGATGAAGACCAGTTAAGGTCGAAACATGTTGGCTTTGGCCTTTTACTATATTTTTCCTCGTGTGATTTTTACCTTTTTTTTTTTTTCTTCTTTGGAATGTCTGGAGTCCTGTTGTGTTTGAGTTTTGATCCTTTTTCCGAGAGCGTCCTCTACCTGCTCCCACTGATTGGAACACCTGCAGCAAACAGCCACATTTTAGTTCTTTCTAGAGTATTTTGAGCTTTGGAGATGTAGACAGACTAATGATAGGTGTAAATGAAACAAAACACAACTCCAGATATGTTTTTGAGAAGGTAACAATAAAAAAAAAAGTTGTAAAAGTGATGTAAATGTTGTCTGTCAGTTCCACCTGTAGTTCCTGATGTGACCTCTTGGTGGTAGTGTGTCGTTAGAATCGTTTAAAATGTTGTACGCGTGTCCTTAGGTGCCACTTTCTCAGTAAATTATGCGTGAGTTGTGCAGTCATTCAAATGTAAATCAAATTATGTTGAAATTATTTCAAATTGCCTTCAAAACGAAATGAAAAACTGCTCCAAAATCAGCTTTTCCTCAGAGACTGTAACCCACACACGACTGCTCCTCACATACTTGTTTTGTCTGACCTTGTTCTGTTCTGTTATTAAGTTTATTATTATTATTATTATTAGTAGTAGTAGTAGTAGTAGTAGTAGTATTAAATGTATTGTTGCTAATAAAAGCATGTAAATTGCCAATAAATAAAAACAATCTGGAAAATCTACAACTGTCTATAACGCTTTTGTTTATTATTATTTACCTGCTCGCTCTCCTCCTCTCTCTGGAATGTTCCGCAGTATAGCATTATCCATCTCCATGGCAACAAGCAGGCGACGACACCAGACCGAGCTACAGGTCAGGTCTGTGGAGCGGTGAGCCCCCCTACCCCCAACGTTTTTCAAAGTAGTTTACAGCAAAGAAATCACGTTTAACGGAATAAATGGAAGATATAGTAGATACGGTATGTTTAAAGTCATAATGTGGAATATTCAAAGCAATAAAATCTCCATGGTGACAAGCAGGTGGCGCACCTTTCACCAGAGATACACAGTGAACATAACATGGTCACTTTCACTGTTTTCATAGTAAAGTGCAGCATAAACTTTCATTTAAATGTAAATATTAGCTCTATAGTTTTGAATTTGGCTTTTATTCTGAAAATATTTTATGTTTTATTCTGAAAGTGCATGTAAGAGCTTCAGTGAAATCAATCTTAAGTTTTTATAGGCTTTTTTTTTTGGCTGGTTGTTTTGTTGCTAGGCAGATTACGCTTCTGTCGACCAATGAGAAAAAAGAAATCAAGTGTCACAAAGCATTTTTTTATTTATTTAGAGAAATTACAGCGTTTAATCAACATGAATCTCCACTATGACATACAAGAAACCAACTCAAGTCCTTTACAGGGGACTTACAATACACTTACACACATCCATCTGGGTTAGTCCTGGTTTAGTCCTGGTTTAGTCCTGATTTAGTCCCGGTTTAGTCCATGTTTCGTCCTGATTTAGCCCAAGTTTAGTGCACGTTTAGTCCTGGTTTAGTGCAGGTTTAATTCTAATCTAGTCCTGGTCTACTCCTGGTCTGGTCTTGGTCTAATCTTGGCATAGTCCTGGTCTAGTCCCGGTTCAGGTCTGGTTCTGGTCCGTGGATTCTGTCTTGGGTTTCTTCAAGAAGTTGTCGTTCAGCGTTTTCAGATGTTTGTTTCGAGCCTCCAACCGAACCAACCACTCTCCCCTCAACCTGAAACCACAAAGACACGGACAGGTGAGGTGTACCTGTCCACACACACACACAGACAGGTGAAGAGTCCCTGTCCACGCACACACACACACACACACACACACAGAGACACGGACAGGTGAAGTGTCTGCAGAGGTCCGCAGACACGTGTTCACAGGTGGACTTTGTGGGACAGTAAAATTGCTCTTGAGTCCGTTCAGCAGAAAAGGATCTCAGCCGGACTTAACCAGGATTTAGTTGGGATCAGAACCAGGATTAAGTGTCGACAGCTGCGGGACCCGGACCAAGCCAGGACCAAACCTGGACCCGACACTTCTCAAGAAAAACATCTTAAATAACTGTTTTTACGAAGCGCTATTCTGGGAGATCTTTTTGGGATGAGTGTTATTCCTTCAGGTAGAATATTTGGAGATTCGCTTTCATTAGATCGTAGACAGAACCTGACACATTAACATTAAAATTAAAATTAAATCAACACTGAACCTGGTAACCCAAAAGAGTGAAGCTCGTTCTGCGTTCTGATGGGAGAATTATCTTAAGAACCAAAACTGTAAATTCTAATCAGATCAGCATTGCATTTATTGTCAGGAAAAGTGATACGAACGTGTTTACCTCATATTTTGAAACATGTTTATGGAATTTAAAATATAATTCTTACACACAGTTCCTTAACCAAGACCATAAACCTGGACCAAACTCACCCAGAGAGAATCTATTAATGTTTTGACTGATTTGCACTTTCCTGTTCCCGTACGTAAATGTGTCCTCTGCATTTGACCCGATTTGATCAGTCTCTCTGGGTTAAACCTGTCAGACCCTGTTTAGTACTGTTTTAGTCCTGCCATAGTTTTGGTTTAGATTTGGTTCAGCCCTTATTTATTCTGTGCGTAGACCTTGTTAAGATCTGGTTTAGACTTGGTTTAGTCCTAGTTTAGACCTTGATTAGTTCTGTTTAGTCCAGGTTTAGACCTTGTTAAGACCTCTTTTAATACAGGTTTAGACCTGTTTTAGTCCAGGTTTAGACCTGTTTTAATACAAGTTTAGACCTGTTTTAGTCCTAGTTTAGACCTGTTTTAGTCCAGGTTTAGACCTGTTTTAGTCCTAGTTTAGACCTGTTTTAGTCCAGGTTTAGACCTGTTTTAATACAAGTTTAGACCTGTTTTAGTCCTAGTTTAGACCTGTTTTAGTCCAGGTTTAGACCTGTTTTAGTCCTAGTTTAGACCTGTTTTAGTCCAGTTTAGACCTGTTTTAGTCCTAGTTTAGACCTGTTTTAGTCCTAGTTTAGACCTGTTTTAGTCCTAGTTTAGACCTGTTTTAGTCCTAGTTTAGACCTGTTTTAGTCCTAGTTTAGACCTGTTTTAGTCCTAGTTTAGACCTGTTTTAATCCAGGTTTAGACCTGTTTTAATACAAGTTTAGACCTGTTTTAGTCCTAATTTAGACCTGTTTTAGTCCAGGTTTAGACCTGTTTTAGTCCTAGTTTAGACCTGTTTTAGTCCTAGTTTAGACCTGTTTTAGTCCTAGTTTAGATCTGTTTTAATACAAATTTAGACCTGTTTTAGTCCTAGTTTAGATGTATTTTAGTCCAGATTTAGACCTGTTTTAGTCCTAGTTTAGACCTGTTTTAATCCAGGTTTAGACCTTGTTTAGACCTGTTTTATTCCAGGTTTTAGTTTTGGTTTTAGTGTTACTGTTTTAGTGTTTTAGTCCAGCCTGTCCAGGTTTACCTGTCTTAGTCCTAGTTTAGACCTGTTGTAGTCAAGGTTTAGACAGGATTTAGTCCAGGTTTAGATCTAGTCCTCATTAGGAGCAGGTTTAGTCGGAGGTCCAGTCCTTCATCCATCAGTGTGGGGATTAGCACCTCTGCTTTGGGACGTGAAGAAACCTACACCCAGACCAGAGGTCTTGAGGCAGTCTCTAGTCCTGGTTCAGTCCTGGATTAGTCCTGGTTTAGTCCTAGTTTACTTCTGACCTAGTCCTGGTTTAGTCCAAATTACAAATTTGCACATAATTTCTTAGATTTTTTAAAATTTTATTTTATGGACATTATTTTGAAATCTCACAAAAACATTCAAATGAAACCTCCTATCACAGTCCAGATCTAGACCAAGTCTGGTCCTTGACTGGCTCCGGTCCTAGTCTGGATCTGGTCCCAGTCTGGTTTTGCTCTGGCTCTGGTCCCGGTCTGGTCCCGGTCTGGTCCTGGTCTGGTTCTGATCTGGTCTTGGTCTGGCTGTGGGCCTGGTCTGGCTATAGTCCCGGTCTGGTCTTGGTCTGGCTCTGATCCCAGTCTGGTCTTGGTCTGGCTGTGGTCCTGGTCTGGCTCTGATCCCGGTCTGGTCTTGGTCTGGCTCAGGTCCTGTTGCAGTCCAGTTATGATCCAGGTCTAACTCTTCAGATTGTAACGACTCCCCTGAATCTATTTTGGCTGTGTTTTTAATCCTGAGGTGTGCACAGACTCGCTGCTCTTCTGTCATCACCAGGTCTGGACTCGCAAAGACCGGGGCCAGAACCAGAACTAAACCAGGACTAAGACCGGCCCCACGTGGATCCGCTGAGGTCATCCGGATTTACAGCTGCTGAAAGCACAAATGTTATAATCCACAAACGCGACAAGCAGCTCCCAGCGAGAGCCAGAACAACGGAGCCCAGAGAAGGACACGGGACACGCTCAGGAGACGCTTCGGATGGTTAGACAGGAGCAGACAGGAAAAGACAGGAGAAGGCAGGAGCTGACAGGAGCAGACAGGAGCAGACAGGAGCAGACAGGAGCAGACAGGAGCAGACAGGAGCAGACAGGAGCAGATAGGAGCAGACAGGAGCAGGCAGGAGCAGGCAGGAACAAAGCCAGAGGAGCAGATAAGAGCTGACAGGAGCAGGCAGGAGCAGACAGGAGTACAAAATGCAAGGGAGAGGATCAGGGAGTGCAGAGGAGGGTCAGAGGAGGGTCAGAGGACCATCAGAGGGTCAGAGGAGGATCAGAGGGTCAGAGGAGGGTTAGAGGAGGGTTAGAGGGTACTGAGGAGGGTCAGATGGTGCAGAGGAGGGCATAAAACTATAATAAAATATAGAAAATTAATCTAAGATGGCGTTGTGTTGTTTTCAGTGGCCTGTGCTTATTGGCTCATTGGCCCAAAAATAATTTTCTCTCTCTCCCACCCGTTTGACGTCTGTAACGTGCACGGCGTGGAGCATCTGTGCACGGCGTGGAGCTCTTGGACCAATCAGAGTGAGAGTTGCTGGAGTGGATCAGAGCGGCGAGGCTCAGTCTGACAAACCTAAATTTTAGGCACTTTGAGGTTTAAACATTTTAAAATGTTTATATTGTGAAAATAGAAAAGAATCCCTACAAAATCCAACCTTTGTGAAAGTTGTCGATGTCCTGTCTGAACATGGGCAGTTTGAATTCACAAAAAATACTTTGTGCTTCTGTGGGGGAAATCTTGATGTGCCCAAGTTCCCGGGAGCTGCAGTACCTGGAGCGGCCACACCGTCCTGTCAAAGCCTGATCCCGTCAGATCTCAGAAGCTCAGGACTTGGACGGGAGACAGTGGGACAATCAGGAGCCACAGGGGGGTGGCAGTGGTAAAAACTGTTGTTGTGTCCTTAGGCAAGGCACTTAACACACATTGCCTAGTATGACAGTGGTGTGTGAGTGATGATGGTGGTCGGAGGGACCGATGGCGCTGTTTGGCAACGTTGCTTTTGTCAATCTGCCTCAGGGCAGCTGTGGCTAAAATAGTAGTTTCCCACCACAGAGTGTGGAGTGAATGAGTCGTGATCTGTAAAGTTTCTTTGTGACATATGTACGTATGTTGTGAGTCCCCTCGGCTTCCGCACATTCATCTGTGAAGAGCTTCACTTCACTTGGAGTAGCCACGAGTCGGACAGAGCAGGAGTGTCTTATCCAGTTTTTATTATAGATCCATGAGGAGAGTCAGAGAGGGCAGAGGAGGATCAGAGGGGGCAGAGGAGGGTCAGAGGGGCCAAGGGGGATGTTATGTGAGAGCAGCAGTAATATAGAATGGCCTCTTGAGCCGTGCTTTGATTGGAATGTCTAATGAGAGTGTAATTGTCCCTCTCGGGCCCCTGTAGATCCCTCTGGGCTCACGACGGGTCCCAGCGGCTCGTTATGACGCCACCACTGCCTGATAATGTGGCCATGGGAGACTCGCTTTAAAGGGCTTCAGTTGGACCAGGAATAGTTTATAAATTGGAAGAATGCACATGAGCGCAAAATGATTTGGACTGAATTAGAACTCAACCAGGTCTACAGGAACAGTATGTGCCCTGCACTCCGGTTTAAAGAAGGTCTGATCACAACTGAGCGAACACACCAAGACTCAGCTGTGTTAAAACTACAAGAGTCCAGACTGTTCTGTTTTCTCATTTTTCCTAGATTTTGACAGATTTACAACCACGAACAGAGCCCAAAGGAAATTTTCAAACATCTTCCTGGTTTGTGACGTAAACAGGAGTAGAGCCTAAAGGTCAAATCCTCCAGCTGAAGTGGTCCTGACCAAGACTAGACCAAGATCCCTGAGCGCTGTACGGCTCAGAACACTGCCCCCCACTGGTGTACCGTGGCACAGTGTGATCCATGAAGCACAGATGAACTCGTTATAATAGATAATACTCCCTACAATTTGTACAACAATTCAGCCTTATGTAACAGATAATACTCCCTACAACTGTACAACAACTCAGCCTTATGTAACAGATAATACTCCCTACAACTGTACAACAATTCAGCCTTATGTAACAGATAATACTCCCTACAACTGTACAACAACTCAGCCTTATGTAACAGATAATACTCCCTACAACTGTACAACAACTCAGCCTTATGTAACAGATAATACTCCCTACAACTGTACAACAACTCAGCCTTATGTAACAGATAACCCTATGTCCTGTCAATCATTATATCATTGTTGCGTTGTTTTCCTGTGACCTCTTGTATAAAGCTGTGATTTTATATTTTATTATTTATCTTTCTATTTTTTTTTTTGACTAGTACATTTACATTTATATAATTATGTCTTATTTGACACATGTCTCTTGCTCTTTTTTGCTACTTATTTAGAATTTATTATTACCTTATACCACAGTGATGCGGTCGCTGTATCGGACCGTTGTGGTGAAGAGGGAGCTGAGCCTAAAGGCAAAGCTTTTGATTTACTGCTTAATCTGTGTTCCTCCCTTCACCTGTGGTCATGAGCTCTGGGTAATGACTGAAAGGACGAGATCGCGGATACAAGCGCCTGAAATGAGTTTCCTCCGCAGGGTGGCTGGACGCTCCCTTAGAGATAGGGTGAGGAGCTCAGTCACACGGGAGGAGCTCGGAGTAGAGCCGCTGCTCCTCCACGTCGAGAGGAGCCAGTTGAGGCTCGGGCATCTGTTCTGATGCCTCTTGGACGCCTCCTGCTGGAGGTGTTCCAGGTATATCCCACCGGATGGAGGGCACGGGGAAGACCCAGGACACACTGGAGGGACTATGTCTCTGGGCTGACCTGGGAACTCCACAGGGGTCCCCTGGAGGAGCTGGAGGAAGTGTCCGGGGCGAAGGAAGTCTGGGAGTCCCTGCTTAGACTGCTGCCCCCACGACCCGGATAAGCGAAAGAAAATAGATGAATATTACATTTTATATTTTTACTCTTTGTTATTTTATTATATTGTGATGTGTGAATTATTGTGTCCAAATAATTTTCCTTGTGGATCAATAAAGTTTGTCCAAGTCCAAGTATAAGTCTAAGTTAATGTAACCTGACACAAGCTGCTCTTTATTTCACTGTGTTGACAGGTGCAGTCCTAGCGCCCACTGCTGGGCTTTTAGAATAAATACACTTCTCAACACGTTTTGCCTGGAGGTATTTTATAGATATCACCGTCTTCAAGTATACCACAGGAAATGCCGACGAGGGCCCGAGCAGACCTAATTAGAATGCCTCAGGAGGACTCAAGGACACATAAACATGATGTCATCTCTCACGAATTTACTCACACTCATGTAAACAACACACACACACGCAGACACACACAAGCACGCACACTGCAAATGTCTCTGGCCTGGCCAAGATTTTAAAATGTATATCAGGTTATTCATCTCGTTTTCAGATTTATTTCTTACTTACTTGTTCTGAGATGCTTCATTCTAGTCTAGAGGTCGTTTATTTTAAGATAACAGATAACTTCACTACTTTTCAGTCATTTTCTGATAGATTTAAGTGTTTTTATCTTAAATTTTGGCCAAGCTTTTTGCAGTGCACACACATACACAGAGTTACGAGGACAGCTGAAGACCTGATCTAATCTAACCTCACCACAAAAGGGTACAAGCAAAGAGAGAACAGAGAGGAAGAGGAGGAGGGCTGAAGCACCAAACCTGTCAACAGTGAGCAGGTTTGGGGTTAGGTTCGTACTTTCCGAGTGCGCTCTGGTTCCTCCTCTGCTCCTCGGTCTGGGCGTGCTCAGTGTCATCGTTGATCCTCTTCTCCCAAAAGGACTTGATGTGCAGCCGATCGTGGACCAGAGCCAAGTTCATCTGAAACACAACGCAGCAGGTTTAGCCCGTGGATCTATCATCACAGAAAGCAGAGCCAAAAATAACAGACACGCAAATAAAACACAAAACATATTATATAATTCAAACTACTGTATGTACTGTTCCGCGTTTAGGGTACAGTATGTCACTTTCATGGAGGGGGCATGTCACCAGCAGGGGTGTCAAACTCATTTTGGTCCGGGGGCCGTATCCAACCTACTTTGATCCCAAGGGGCAGATCAGAAAACTCATGTCATATAAACCCCAAAAATAACAATAAGTTCAAATATTTGTGCAGAAAAACACAAATCTATTACAGAAATCTTTTTTAATTGATGAACTCTTTCTTTTACAAAATATTATAATATTATGAACAACCTGAAACTTTAAGAAAAATGCAATTTCCACTCCAATGTTTTAACATTAACTTGTATGTAAATAGGATTAAGTCCATTTTTGTTGGAAAATCCTGCACTCGGCTCCACTTTTCTCGTTTTGGACATTTTGTTGATGAGGGTGTCACGGTCAACAGTCAAAACGATCGTCCTTTAAGAGCGTTTGGAAAGAGACAAGTCTTCATTTGTGCTGCTCTGGTGGGAGGGGCCACGTACAGAGACACTGGAGACGCTGCTGTGCTAAGCACCACAGGAAATTAACAATATTTTAATAGAAAATATAATTAAAATATTTTAGTAGAAAATCAGCCAAGGGCCAGATTAAAGGTCTTGGAGGGCCAGATCAGGCCCCCGGGCCGTATGTTTGACACCCCTGCACTAGATGGTTCACAAAAACCCAGAAGTGTGAGTTCGGGCACCAGCCAATCAACAAAGAGTCATACATTTAATGTTGTCAACGATTCCCGAGATCGAGGATTTAAACCCGGAACAAAGAGAATGTTTGGTGAATTTTATCAAGGGGAAAAACTTGTGATGCAACAATAATCAAAATATTGTGATATTGTATCATCAAAATTCTCACAATAACATCGTGGACCATCACAATATATCAAATTAAAGTCTCTTTGCTTAAATTAAGAGTTATGGTGCAGCAAAAGCTAAAAAAAAAAACAAACAGAGGAAACTACATAGACCATGATCCTTTGCGCCATTTCAGTGCAGACTACAAGAAGAAATAACAGTTTAAGCACTTTTAAGTCTTAGTTCTTTGGATTAAGTCTTGTCGAGGCATTTTAAGAGGAAAAAGTCGCATCTTAACAGTTTTGTTGCCTCCACAAAATATCACAATAAATATTGTACAATGAGATGTATATTGTGAAAATATCGTACAGAGAGATTTGGATATTGTTACATCCCTAATCGTGAGTCTCCTCACAATATCGTGAGCGTTACTGCGATATCACAATAAATATCGTACCGTGATGATATCGTATTGTGAGACTTGGATATCCTTACACCACTTTGACAGACGTTTTTGCTTCGGGATTTGGCGCATTACAAACATCACTGCCAAACAGCAGCGATTGGTTAAATTAAAAAAGTACCCGCCTACTGTTGAGCGAACAAATCCTAATGCCGCAAGGTCAGACGGTTTCCACAAAGTGAAACCGTCTGATGAAACGGACTAGGACATTATAGGCAATGGAACAACATTGCCATGGGAACAAGCAGGAAGAGGCAGGTTTATGGAGATGCGAGCCCGCTCACAGTTTTTCAGCACAAATAAAAACATCCTGAAATGAAAGAAATGAAAACAAAAAAGAACTTTACTCGAGTCAATTTTTTGGCTAAAAAGTGACATACTGTGGGTTTAACACATCAAACAAAAACAGAACTTTTACGCTTTTATTACATATTTTCGGTAAAAGCTGAGGTTGCATCACGTGTCCCATTCGAGTTCAAATGTGCAGTGAAAATGTATTTAGTTACAAAACACTGAATACCTGAATTAAAAATATACTTTATAATGTGTTCTGTTACATGGGCCAATCAAAGTACTATGTTTTGAATACTCTCAATACTTTTACACTGAGTAGTATTGTATTATACAGTAAAAAAAACATGTCATATAATTACAAACAGCTTTATTTTTGTTGCACTGTTTGTTTATGTCCACGGAGAAACTAAAAAAATCACACGTTCACACAGTGTAAGCGCTGCAGCCCGTGTGTCATTCGTTTATTTGTTTTTCAAAATAAAACCAAAAATGTTCTTCATTATATGTCTCCAAAACCAAAATGAAAAAACGGATAAAGATTTGTTTTTTCAGTTTTTGATTTTGTGTTTAAATGAAAAACGGAAAAAATGGATAATGGACGTTTCCCTTTTACAGGACTTAAACTGCAAAGCCGAACTGAACCAGGACTGAACCAGGACTGAACCAGGACTGAACCAGGACTGAGTGTTGGGATGGGCCCGGAGATGTGTCCGCGTAGACTGTTGGGTGATCAGAACTGAGACCGGGACCAGACCGAGACTGAGACCAGGATTGAGATCAGGACCAGACCGAGACTGAGACCAGGACTGAGATCGGGACCAGACCGGGACCAGACCGAGACCATACCGGGACTAGACCAGGACCAGACCGAGACCATACCGGGACCATATCGGGACCAAACCGGGACAAGACCGGACTGAGACCAGGACTGAGACCGGGACCAGACTGGGACCAGACCGGGACTGACCGGACTGAGACCAGGACTGAGATCGAGACCGGACCGGGACCAGACCGGGACCAGACCGGGACAAGACCGGGACTGAGACCAGGATTGAGATCAGAACCATACCGGGACCAGACAGGGACCAAACTGGGACAAGACCAGACTGAGACCAAGACTGAAATCGGGACCAGACCGGAACCAGACCGGGACTGAGACCAGGACTGAGATTGGGACCAGACCGGGACCAGACCGAGACCGTACCGGGACCATACCAGGACCAAACCGGGACAAGACCGGACTGAGACCAGGACTGAACCAGAACTGAATCAGGACTAAAACAGGACTACACCAGGACTAAACCAGGACTGAACCAGTAGTGTCGGGACAGGCCCGGAGGTGCGCCCGCGTAGACTGTCAGGTGATCAGGACTGAGATCCAGACCAGGACCAGACCAGGACGGAGACCAGGACTGAGACCGGGACGGAGACCAGGACTGAGACCGGGACGGAGACCAGGACTGATAACGGGATGGAGACCAGGACACAGACCAGGACTGAGACCGGGACCAGACTGGGACAAGACCGGGACCAGACCGGGACAAGACTGGGACTGAACCAGGACTGAACCAGGACTGAGACCGGGACCCGATTGGGACAAGACCGGGACCAGACTGGGACTGAACCAGGACTGAACCAGGACTAAACCAGGACTGAGACCGGGACCAGACCGGGACCAGACCAGGACTGAGACCGACTGAGACTGGGACTGAGACCAGGACTGAGACCAGTTTAGTCCTGGTTCAGTTCGGCATCGCAGTTTAAGTCACGTAAACAGGAAAAGGCTGGTATCTGTTTTTGTTTTTTTTCAATTTTTCATTTAAACACAAAATTTGAAAACTGAAAAAATGAATTGTTATCCATTTTTTCATTTTGGTTTTGGAGACAAATAATGAAGAAAATTGTTGTTTTTTTCATTTTCTTATTTTTGATTTTATTTTGAAAAACGAATGAACGAATGACACACGGATGTATGAATGTAAGAAAATAAAGAATACAGTTACCAGATTACAATTACTCAAAGTTAGTCTTCAGAATGCATATTTGCGATCCAAAACTGATTTTTCTGGCTGATATTCGACTTCGATTTTTTGTCTTACTGTTATCGTCAATACATTTTCAACATCAGATCGAGGGAATTACATAAAAAAATGAAAAAACAAAACCTATAAGTGCAGATAATAACATATATATTTGAAACAGAAACTTGAAATTCAGATCTGACTGCGTTTCAGACGACATCGCAAGATTCTACAGACAAAAATTACGTAAAGTTCCCAATTTTACACTAGTATTTTCTGATCTGTGTTATAATTTCCTCATCAGAAACAGACCTGGAGTTGTGTTTTGTTTCATTCACACAAACCCTGCACATTTAGGCTGAGTCACTACGCTTTTTTGGATTATTCGGATGCGTTTAGTCTTGGAATTCTCTACTGAACAAAAAGGCAGCTACTAACTTGAAAACTACCACTTCATGACATCGGAAGGTGGAACAGAGCATTTTGAGGTTTGGAGAGGACGCACTAAGAATAAAAAGTTACTCAAACGTGTGTAAATGAAACAAAACAACTCCATCCAATACAATTTATTTCCAACGTGCTGCAAAAATACATAATAATAAAAATATAATGATAAAATAAGCGCTCAGATTTAACCATACTAGTCTTAAAATAGTAAAACGAGAGCAAAAACCATAGAATAGCAATAAATAAATTAAATTAATAATAAATAAAAGACACAGAGGACCACACAACTCATGCAGTGTTAAAAACCATTAAGAATAGAAAAACCAAAACCGAAAAAAATAAAGAGTCACTTTTGGACTTTTAATACAGACGGGAGCAGTAAAAAAAGATTCTAGATTTGTTGTTTTGGTTATAAAACAGTGAGTATTTGGCTTTAGAAACTAATAGAAAAGATCTGGTTCAACATTTTGGAGATTTCATGACAAAAGTACAAAGCGTTCAATATGAAAATCTGTCTCTTATTCGCCGTTTATCTTGGGATCAGCATAAAATCGTCGCGTGTAAAGTGAAGTGAAGCTGCACTCACCTCTGCCTGTGGAGTGGAGCGGGGTCCAGGACAGACTGGAGCTCAGAGAGGCAGAAGAGTTTAACATCACGAGTCCACACCCACAAGAAGACGAGACTCTAATCCGCTCACAGGTACCACCCAATAAAACCACGCTGTGAGGTCCTGTTGTGTAACATGGGCTTTAAAGGTTTTATGTTACGCAAAAATGAACAACTGTGAGATTCAAAACACATTATAAAGCTGTTACATCATCAAAAACAGAGTGTTTTGTTTCATTCACATGTTTGAGTAAATCTTTTAGTTTGTCTCTAAAGCTCAAAATGCTCGGATCCACCTTGGAATTCATGACTTGGACTCGAGTCAGACTTGAGTCACTATTTTTAGGACTTGAGACTTGATTAAATAAACAAAGACTTGGGACTCGACTTGGACTTGAAGGTCAATGACTAGGGGCTTGACTCGGACTTGAGCCCCATGACTTGAGAAAACTTGATGCTGCTCCTAAAATATAAATTATATATATATGTGTATGTATGTGTATATATATATATATATCTTTTCACAGTTGATAAATGCAGATCTGAATTTTACAGGAACAAACTGGAACATGTTGCTCCCACTTCTGTTTGTTACTTTGGATGGAACTGAAGTACTTTGATACTCAAATGTACTACAGTAATATATAGTACAGTGCAGTAACAGACAGTACAATACAATACAATACAATAATATACATTAGAATACAGTAATATACAGTACAATACAGTACAATAAAGTACAATATAGTAATATACAGTGCAGTACAGTGAATACAGTGCAATACAGTACAATACGGTGCAATATAGTAATATACAGTACAATA
The DNA here is from genome assembly GCF_026225935.1 of Boleophthalmus pectinirostris. Taxonomy (NCBI): domain Eukaryota; kingdom Metazoa; phylum Chordata; class Actinopteri; order Gobiiformes; family Gobiidae; genus Boleophthalmus; species Boleophthalmus pectinirostris. The sequence goes on along the minus strand of NW_026571353.1, from coordinate 37,811,337 downwards.
AAGTACAATACAGTAATATACCGAACAATACAGTGCAATACAGTAATATACAGTAATATACAGTGCAGTGCAATACAGTGTAATACAGTGCTATACAGTGCAATACGGTACAATACGGTGCAATACAGTAATATAGAGTGCAATACAGTACAATACAGTGCAATACAGTGCAATACAGTAATATACAGTGCAATACAGTACAATACAGTGCAATAAAATGCAATACAGTGCAATAAAATGCAATACAGTGCTATACAGTGCAATACAGTACAATACAGTGCAATACAGTGCAATACAGTACAATACAGTGCAATACAGTACAATACACTGCAATACAGTAATATAGAGTGCAATACAGTAAAACAGAGGGAACTACATAGAACCTGATCCTTCCATTTCAGTGCAGAATACATTGTAAAATAACTGTTATTAAGCACTTTTAAATCTGAATTATTTCTGTTCTGAATGAGAAACAGTAATTATACTACATATACAATAATCATAATACATAAACATTGTAAACAACAGAAAAGCACATTTCTCAAAAAGGAGCGGGAAGAAGAAAAAAAGTTATATTAACCCGCCTCTATTCATGATATAGTTTCAAAAATAATGTGGTGTTTTTTTATGTACATTGATCATGAACCTTTACAAATATTTACATATCGCAAAATACTATGGTCATACAAACTAATAATAATGGTTACAGCGACCGCATCACACACGACACTGCACTGATCCACCTGTCAATCTCACACTCCATCCTCCCCTCACTCGTGAACAAGACACCGAGATACTTGAACTCCTCCACTTGATGCAAGGACAAAGTACCAAAACATTTTTATTTAAAGAGGAAGGCTGGTTATGCAGGACTGGAGGATCTGTTAGACCATCATCAACATCAAAAGAGAAGGTTGAGAAGATTGTGAAAAACTCTTGCGTAGCCCCAAGAAGTCCATAAGGAGAACAAGCTTGGAAACCCAGATTCCTCAATTGACGGTTTGGCGAAACAGATCCTTTAGTCCTGCATAATCAGCTTTCTTCTTTACATTTTTGGTACCAAGCCCAAATTTGTTCGCCAGTCAGTGAAGTTTTTTCCAAATTTTGCATTGAAGGCTGCACAGTCTCGGGTGAGTGTGTGCAGCAGATTCCAAGATGCAAAATGACTTCTGTTTGGAAGTGAACGGCTCAAACTGAAAACATAACAGAAACAAGCGCAATCAGAGACACAACCTGGTCCCCATGAAGCATCAGTGGGGTCAGTTCATCACCACAGAAGCAGCTTATGAGCTTATATCACATCGTACAGGCCCATGAACATTTGTGTGATATTGGTCACACATGAGAATGTCTGTGTTCACTGGTGTGTAACCAAAATGTCATTTTTCATGAGTTGTGTATGTGTTAGTTGTGTGAGTGTAGATCAGTGTGTTGTGTATCACCAGAAAAACAAGAAATGGAAATTATTTTCGATACAATTAGAATTTTAACAGCTACACTGAAAGAGAAAAGAACTGTTATAATTAGTGATTATCTCAAAAACTATTAATATTTTACTATACAAATGCATAGAATTATAAATAGATAATAATTTTTCTGAGATTTTGAAACACTCCCGTTGCTCTCGCTCGATCCTTCACGGAGTTATGACCAAAAACGCATATTTGACCTTGGTTACCTTGACCTTCAAGTGACCGGTTTCAACCTGTAACATCCAGTGTACCCTGGTGATGTGTGTGCCGACTTGAGTGATGATTGGGTGAATATTTTAGTCCGCAGATGGTTCAAAAATTGCCGAAATTGCCGATCCTTTATAATGGCATGACCGTTCAATTGAACCGTGTGACCTCAAATGACCTCGGATCATCACCAAACTTTTTTTGTTGCATCAGGCGCAGGGGCTTGACCCACGTACCAAATTTGGTGACAATCGGTCCATAAATGGCGAAATTATCATGGGTGGACAGACACACACACAGGGTGAATACAAAACCTGCTCAACCCTTCGGAGATCAGGTAATAAAACATTAAATATAAAATCTTGATCTGTTTCTATAGATTCTGTAAAAAATGTAGGTTATTTCAACAAGAACTGCCAAAATTACTGACCTGCGAAATGATGTCAGATTCTTTGGGACTCCCTGTTTTTGATAAAAGTACTACCCAAGTAACAATGGATTTATAATTTGAAGGACAAAAAAATTAGTATGCTGCTCGAAAAGTACAATATCTTTAAAATGTTACTCGAGTAAATGTAACTGAGTACTACGCACCTCTAATGACCCCACTGACGACATTATAAACTTATCTAGACAAAAGCATGCGGGATCCAAGTTACAAGTCAGATCCGCAGAGAGGCTGTGGAACAAGATCTCCATGGAAACGAGCAGGTGGTTCCAAGTTCCATCTTTAACTAATAATAATAATAACAGAAGTAGAAGCGGTGTAGTTGTGGTATCCTGATTTATTGGCTGCTCGGTGCGATCATAAAGCGCTGAGAGGTGTGAATGACATTATTAATAGACTGTGTTTTATTACGAGCACCAGATACTCCGTACACACTATACTACTGCATACCTGAAGTACATCGTAGTACTCTCAGTATAAGGAGGCGGTGGGTTAGACTTTCTCTGAGCGAGCGTGTGCCTGTCAACTTTAATATATGACAGCCGCAGTAATATATTTTCAGGTCAGTATTTATTGTGTGTACTTTTTTTTTTTTTTTTAAACAGTACTATGAAATGTTTTTAATTTTTTTTAAATAAGATTTATGATGTGAAAGGCTGAATGAAAAACTTCTGTGAATCAGAACTAAACCAGGTCTAAACCAGAGCTAAACCAGGACTGAATCAGGTCTAAACCAGGTCTAAACCAGAGCTAAACCAGGACTGAATCAGGTCTAAACCAAAGCTGAACCAGAACTGAACCAGGACTGAACCTTGTGTAAACTAGGACTAAACCAGAGCTGAACCAGGATTGAATCAGGACTAAACCAGGTCTAAACCAGGACTAAACTAGGATTGAACCAAGGACTGAACCAGGACTCAGTCAGGTCTAAACCAGGACTAAACTAGAGCTGAACCAGGACTGAACCAGGACAAAACCAGGACAAAACCAGGACTAAACCAGGACTGAACCAAGGACTGACCCAGGACTCAGTCAGGTCTAAACCAGGACTAAACTAGAGCTGAACCAGCACGGAACCAGGGCTGAGTCAAGCCTAAACAGGGACTAAACCAGGACCAAACCATTACTAATCTTGGACTAGGACATGGAATCTCTTGGAAGCTCTTTGCGTTGCATTTTTGTAAGAAAAGCACTCTATAAATAAAGTTTGATTTGTTTTTATTTGATCTAGGACCGCCCCTGAGAGAACCCAGAGCCCGTGGAACAGGGCGTCCGCAGAGCTCGATCGGGCGTCGGCTGCAAATCGCCCCATTGAGCGTGGAGTTCTGCATCGATCCTTTCGCTCATGGTCACCCGACGGTCTACACGGGCGCACGTCCGGGCCCGTCCCGACATTTGTAACCGTAACAATGTTGTTTCACTGCTGCTGATCGCTGTGATTTTAGCGAATTTGTATGAAGAAAAACGAAAAACCCACCACTTCAATCCAGGTTAAAAATACATTGTGACACACGTTACTCACATTTGTACAGAGTAAAATATTACTACTCTTTCCCTGTAATGCCGTAACATGACTGCGTTACAGAAATTATTTATTATTATTTATTTAAGCTTGTGGGGTTGTTGTTTTTTTTTTTATTTTAGAATAGTTTTTGTAGCTTTTTATGTTAGTTGTATTAATTAGTTGCAGTATTTTCATTTATCGTCTATATTTACTTCAGTGATAAATCATATGTAAAAATGTGTTATTGTGACAGGCCTAAGTGGGTGTGGCTGTCCTCTTTGTGTCACTATAAGGAGGTTGTGGGTTAGATTCCTTTGAGGAGTGCGCCTGTCCTCTCTGTGTCACAGTGGCAGAGTGGTTAGCCTGTGTCTTCTCAGTATAAGGAGGTTGTGGGTTAGATTTCTGTGAGGGGCGTGCCTGTGCTCTCTGTGTTATTGCTTTAATGGGGGCAGATTGTTTCGTGTTAAATGTCTAGTCATTTTCACACTTACCTCACCGCAGCTGTCTGAGAAAGGTCTGAGAGAATCTGATCCGAGACCCGGACCTGATCCAAGACTGGTCCAGGTCCCGCGTCTGAGGGGGGGACCTTGAACGGAGGAGCACGTGAGTCCGGGATGCTGCGGTTTGACTGTCAAGGAACCACAAAGATTTAAACTCAAACTGTGTCATAATAATATAATCCTATATTTGACTTGTGTATTTCAGTTTGTGAGGAGTAAAAGTCATGTCAACACTTTAGATTGTCTCCTCTAGAGTGACCAGAAGTCCCCGTTCTCCTGGGATCGGTCCAGTTTTGAGCCCTGTGTCCTCTGTCCCTGCATTTATACCGTATTTTCCACACTATTAGGCGCTCTGGATGATAAGGCGCACTGTCATTGAATGGTCTATTTTCGAACTTTTTTCCACAAATAAACCGCGTGGGACTTTAAAGGAAACACAACAGTTGGATGGGTCAGTGGTTTTGTTTGTTTGGCGCGTTCACGGTGACTGCTGGGCTTTGTTTGGGAGGGTGCTGTCTGGGACCGCTGGATTGTCGGCATGTTCGCAGTGACTCAATTGTCTAGAAGTGGCACATCGCACTCGCTTTTTCAGTTTGTTTTTTCGTTCCGTTCCTCGTCGGCGTGGAGTGATGAGTGTGTCCGCGGGTGTTTTTCACCGTGCGGTCGCTGTCTGCTCCGTGTGTGTTTTTGTGGCTTTGTAGTTTACTGAAGTCGTGCTGGGACACCCGAGTGGATTCGTGTATAGGGCGCTCTGGACTGTGCGCGCAGTCGTTTTTTGATTTGGTTGGAAGCTTAAATACGGTACATAACTAGTGATTTGTCCTAGCCTGATTGATCAGCCGGTTTCACTTCGTAGAAACCGTCTGACCTTGCAGTGTTAGGATTCGTTCGCTCGACAGTAGGCAGGTACTTTTTATCATTTAACCAATCGCTGCTATTTGGTCGTGACTAGGGATGGGCATGATTAATCCATTAATCGATAATTGATCTTTAAGAATTTTATCGATTACGTTAATTTTAATCGACAAACTGAATGTAGGTTGATGTGCGTAGTGTGACCAAACAGGGGTCTGTACATGTAGCTCTCTGCACTCAGAAACATTTGGTCAGTCTGCAACGTACTGAAGCACAAATGTGTGTTTAACGATGATTTGTACAAGAAATTCCACGCTTTCCGTTGCGTTCGGGACAAGTGTGAGTCCATGTGCACAGTGTATAAAGCAGCACATCTGTTTCGGTGTCCAGTGGGAAAAAGTTTTACCAGGTGAGAGTTGCTCAATGTCAATGACGAGTCCCCACCTCCCTCCCCCCGTACGGTGTCCTGGTTTTGACAAACGCAAATCTGGTCACACTAACCTGTATTCCACTGAGTCGTGTCTTTTAATCTGACAGAAATTGAACCACATCAGTGACACAAAAGCTGTAGTTTTATCTTCGCTTAGTTTATGCAAATTGGTGATGTGGTTTTAAGTTTTGTTTCTGTGAGAGTTGCACAAATTGAATTAAACACATTATAATGTCAAACAGCTGATGTGGCTCTAGAGTCGTTACGGTTTATATGTCGTAAAGTTGAATTTATTTATGCAGATTAGTAGTGCAGATAGTAATAATAATGATGATTATTTTAATATCAAAATGTTAATGATTAATTGATAATTGATCGTTAATTCTTCCGACGATCGATTAAGAAAATTTCATCGCATGCCCATCCCTAGTCTGGACGTATGTAATGCGCCGCTAACCGGGTTAACTGGTATATTAAGCTTTTCCTAAATCCCATAGGAAGAAGGACAATAACGTCTTTCCCTTTGATAAAATTCACCAAACATTCTCTTTGTTCCAGGTTTAAATCCTCGATCTCGGGAATCGTTGACAACACTGAATATATGTCTCTTTGCTGATTGGCTGGTGCCCGAACTCACACTTCCGGGGTTTTTGCGAACCGTCTAGTGTATTCCCATTCCTGACGTAGTCGCTGGAGAGAAATGAAATAGAGCGGAGACACTCGGTGGATAGATTTGTCCCAATTTTATACAAAAATGTCCCGAGTGTCCATATCCTCCTTGGACCCAAAGAAAAAAAAGTGTATTGCAATATATATTTTTTGTGATTTTTCTGTCTATTTGGAGGTAAATGAACACCTTAGCTTTCAGATTTTTTTTTTTTCATTTTATTTTTATTTATAATTTTGTAACACGGGAGAGTTTTGGTGATCAACTTTTTGACAAGCTTCTACAGTCACCTCGAAACGTTTTTAGACTCCCTTTTCTTGATTTAAAAAAAATATATCATAGTGCCACCACAAACTAACTCCTTTTATCCTGGACATGACAGTGCCTATAATCCCCCAGCACTATTTAGGCAGAGGAATCTAGTCCCCCCATTAAGAGTCTGTCTCAAAACACTTAAAAGATAAAGTGGTTAACTCAGCGTCCATTATAAAGGACACAAATGAATGGACTGGGTCTCAGGAGAATATTCTGGACCGATCTGATCCCGGGCAACAGTGAAGAGGAAATATATTGTCATTTGTTTAGCCAAAAATGCCACCTGTTTGTCATGGAGACACAGTATTTGAAAGTACGACCAGAGAATGTCAGTGTTGGGGAGTAACAGATTAGAGTACAGTTTATGAGTAACTGTATTCGGTTACAGTTACTGTTTCAGTGAGTGGTAATTGGATTACAGTTACTTTGTTGAAATAAATGGATTACACGGCGGTATTTTCCTGTTTTCACATTTTGGGCTAAACTAGGATTAAACCAGGTCTAAACCAAGACTAAACCAGGACTAAACCAGGTCTAAACCAGGTCTAAACCAGGACTAAAATTAGGACTAAACCAGGTCTAAACCAGGTCTAAACCAGGACTAAACCAGGTCTAAATCAGGACTAAACCAGGACTAAACCAGGTCTAAACCAGGACTAAACCAGGGATAAAATTAGTACTAAACCAGGTCTAAACCAGGTCTAAACCAGGTCTAAACCAGGACTAAACCACATCTAAACCAGGACTAAAATCAGGTCTAAACCAGGACTGAACCCGGACTAAACCACGTCTAAACCAGGACTAAACCACGTCTAAACCAGAACTAAACCAGGACTAAACAAGGACTAAAACCAGGTCTAAACCAGGACTAAAGCAGGACTAAACCAGGACTAAAACCAGGTATAAACCGGGACTGAACCCAGACTAAACCACGTCTAAACCAGGAATAAAACCAGGTTTAAACCAGGACTAAACCAGGTCTAAAACCAGGTCTAAAAACAGGTCTAAACCAGGTATAAACCAGGTCTAAACCAGGACTAAACCAGGACTAAAACCAGGTATAAACCAGGACTAAACCAGGACTAAACCAAGACTAAACCAGGTCTAAACAGTAGGTGGACATAATTTAAAGCAGCAGTGATCTCATATAAAAATAATTTCTCTAAGTAATTTAACGGATTACGTTACAAACTACATTTTGGGGTATGTAATTGTAATCTGTAGGGGAATACATTTTAAAAATAACCTTCCCAACACTGCAGTCTGTTTATATAAAGTTCTCCTCACCTCTGTGACTTGACAAAACACAGGAATTTGCAAAATGGCGGTGACAACAAAACACTCAACAAACACGAACAAAAACATTCAAAACGAGCCAATTTGGAGTTCACTTTCTGAACAGAAGCCATTTGAGCGGATCTGGACGGATTTTTACTCAGAAAATTAAGCGCCAATTTTACAAAACGCACGTGTAGTTTAGAAGACTGATGCGCAGCGCCCCCGTGTGGACACAGACAACAAACGCAGGAAATGTTCTCAATTATCCCTCCAGTTTATTTCATTCATTCATTTATTTTATTTTACTAGAGAAATAAGCAAGGGTTAGGGTTAGAAAATACAGTTTAATGTCACTTATAACCAGTGTCGGGGAGTAACAGATTACATGTACCGGAGTTAAGTAATCAGAGTACAAATTATGAGTAACTGTATTCAGTTACAGTTACTGTTTCAGTGAGTGGTAATTAGATTACAGTTACTTTGTTGAAATAAATGGATTACAATGCGATATTTTCCTGTTTTCACATTTTGGGCCATATCCACCTTTTTTTTCGGTAATTCCATTCATTGCCGCTGAACTAGATCTAAACTAGATCTAAACCAGGTCTAAACCAGGTCTAAAACCAGGACTAAACCAGGTCTAAGCCAGGTCTAAAACCAGGTCTAAAACCAGGACTAAACCAGGTCTAAAACCAGGTCTAAACCAGATCTAAACTAGATCTAAACCAGGTCTAAACCAGGTCTAAAACCAGGACTAAACCAGGTCTAAGCCAGGTCTAAAACCAGGTCTAAAACCAGGTCTAAACCAGGTCTAAAACCAGGTCTAAAACCTGGACTAAAACCAGGTCTAAACTAGATCTAAACTAGATCTAAACCAGGACTAAAACAGGATTTAACAGGATTAATTTGGTTAAGTAAAGTCTGGGCTTTTTATTTTCTTTTAACAGACAAAACATCTTATGTGAAGATTTCCTCGTCTTTGCTTCTCTACAGCAAATCAAGTAATCCAAAGTATTCAGATTACGTTACTCACTTTAAATAATTTAATGGATTACGTTACAAACTACATTTTGGGGTATGTAATCTGTAATCTATAGGGGATTACATTTTAAAAGTCACCTTCCCAACACTGCTTATAACGCTTTTGTGACATGTGATGAGACGGAGCCTATATGTTCTTGCCCCGGAGGTTTAGGTTTCTGCCTGGGGGGTTGTTAGAAGGCATTAACCCCCAAAGATTAGGATTATCTGTCTCGTTTACGATCAGACCAAATGCACCGGGTGTTTTAGAGGAGCTCGCTTTTCATATTTGCACCTGCAGAAGAGGACCGAAGCGGACAGACGGCGGGGGAAAAAAGTAAGGAGACGCGTGCAGAAGAGAACGGGAGCGAACAGAAAGCGGAGAGAAAGCGCACAGGAAACGGAGAAAAGCGGACAGAAAGCGGACAGAGGCGGACAGGAGCGAACAGAAGCGGACAGAAAGCGGACAGGAGCGCACAAAACAAACAGAAAGCGGACAGGAGCGGACAGAGGCGAACAGAAAGCGTACATGAGCGCACCCAACAAACAGAAAGCGGACAGGAGCGCATAAAACAAACAGAAAGTGCACTGGAGCGAATAGAAAGCGTACAGGAGCGCACAGAGGCGAACAGAAGCTGATAGAAAGCGTACAGGAGCGCACAAAACTAATAAATAATAATAAAAATAAATAAAACAGGACAGGAAGCGTACAGGAGTGGACAGAAAGCGTACAGGATCGCATTAAAACAAAAAGAAAGCGTTCAAGAGCGCACAGAGGCGAACAGAAGCGGATAGAAAGCGTGCAGGAGCGCACAAAACTAACAAAAAGCGCACAGGAGCGGATAGAAAGCGTACAGGAGCGCACAAAACAAATAAAAAGCGGACAAGAGCGCATAAAACAAACAGAAAGCGGAGAGAAAGCGCACAGAAAGCGCACAGGAGCGGGGGAAACGGAACAGCACGCGGTTCTTGGCTGTTCCTCGTCGCCATGGAAACCTGACTGTGTACGGAAATAGTGATACTGACGCCGCCATCTGAAGTTTGTTGCAAATTTAATGCGTTTGTTTAGGTCGAAGTCTGGTGAAAAAACAAGTTTCAAATCGCCCCTCGTGCATCAGGTGAGAAGTTTCACTGACACTTTAAAATGACAACATCTTTATGCGACATTTACGGTTTATTCCATGGTGTTGTTACGTGTGGAAATAGTCTAAACACGTTGTAGACTATCAGTGGTGCAGAATGTGATGTTTTCTTTGAGATGCTAATGCTAGGAGCTGTCATTTTAGCAGCACGTAAACCAAAAGTAAGTAAAAAAATCTCTCCAAAGAGCCAACGCCAAAGTAAGCTACAACTATTTGCTTTAAAATAAAATGAAGGCAACGTTCAAATTCACAACAAGTAGCCCAAGTAAAGTTTAAATTATAAAAATACCTAAAATCTTTGGTGCACTACGTAACTTTCTAGCGGGGGTTTGATAACTGCTTGTCTCCATGGAGATGTAACTGTTTTGACTGAAATATTCCACAATATTGAATTATAGTGAATATCTCTGGAGACAATCAGGCATGATTCCTTTCACTGTAAGAATGTTTGTGTGTTTCCCCCCAAGGTTTTTCCAGGCCTAATTGACCCTTTTCATAACGGGCTCCGCTTTAGGTTTGCGATTAACTTCCGGTTAATGGTTTTCTGTGGCAAAGGCTATGTTCACACTGTAGCCTGAAGTGACCCAAATCCGATTGTTTGGCCCCTATGGCTACGTTCAGACTGCAGGGCTTAATGCTCAATTCCGCTCAATGCTCAATTTTTTTGTGAAATACAATGTGTTTGCGAGGTTGTTCCCATTTCCAATTAAATGTGACTTGTGTGTGACTCCAGTGTGAACATTAAACGGCCCAAAAGTGTCCCACATGTGACACTGGAGACACGACAACGTCAACCGCAGCGAGCGTGCTCTGTGTTTACGGAAGTTGTCCAAACATGGACGCGAGCGTTGAGCACCTGGAGATTTTAAAGTTCCTCTCGTACCAGAGCCAGAACATGAACAACTTACTTGTTTTAAGGAGGAGATTGAGAAGGAGAAGGACGAGGTTTTTGGCCGTGACGTTTTGTGGGGCGACGTCCGTTGAAAGGAACGTGTGGATGTGGAGATGTAGCCAAGAGTGGTGAGTGGTGATGTGCTTCGCTTCAGTGACATGGAGTTCATTAACAATTTTCTCCTACTTTCCAGAATAGTGACGTTTGTGTCTTGTTGATAACGTGTAGGTGGATGAATGCGATTTGACCGTTCAGACTGAAGTCGCACGTCAAAAGATCAGATATGTATCGGTTTCAGGAGCACATATCCAAGTGTCCTGGGTCACATTTGAAAAAATCGGATCTGTGTGGTTCAGACTGTCATTAAAAGATCAGATACAGGAACATAGAGGCCAAAAAATCGGATTTGGGGTCACATCAGGCTGCAGTCTGAATGCAGCCTATGTGACCTGTATCTGATCTTTTAATGACAGTCTCAATGACACAGATCCAATTTTTTCAAAAGTGACCCAGGCCACTTGGATATGTGCTCATAAAACCGATACATATCAGATCTTTTGACATGTGACTTCAGTGTGAACGGCCAGGTCACATTCATCCAAACTGCACGTCACAAATGTACACAGACGTTCTTCTTGTCAGATGAAAATTGTGTATGAACTCTGTGTCAGTGAAGGAGTGAAGCACATAACAATCCCACTACTCTTGGCTGCGACTCTGCACTTACACTTTCCTTTCTACGGACGTTGCTGCCACTGCCCCACAAAACACCAGGGCCAAAAACCTTCTCCTTCTCCTTCTCAATCTCCTCCTTCAAACAAATAAACTGTACATGTTCTGGCTCCGGTATGACAGCAACTTTAAAATCTCGAGGTGCTCAATGCTCGCGTCCATGTTAAGGCTACTTCCGTAAACACCGAGCACAAAGCACTCGCTGCGTGTGACGTCGTTGTGTCCTTCGATGCGGATGCGGGACAGTTTTGGGGCGTTTAAAGTTCACACTGGAGATCACATACAAGTTCACATTTAATTGGAAATGTGAACGACCTCGCAGAAACATCAGATTTCACAAAAAAATCCAAACTGAGCATTAAGCCCTGCAGTCTGAACATAGCCTCAGTTCAGCTTTAAGTCAAGTCACAAAGTACTTTTACTGCTTTACTTTGCACCCTGGATTAAATCAGATGCCATGTCAGCGTACGTTATAGCTCAGTTATGCGGCTGCTGCTCGTCCGTCTCTATTTTTATCATATTTCTGTTGTGAATGTGTGGCAGGTTCCACAGCGCCCGGCCGTGTGCAGAGGAGCGGCTCGGGTTTCCTCCGGTCTCCTCTGCGGGCAACATATATACACCACGAGACCGCAGACAGGAGCAGGCAGGAGCAGACAGGAGCATGTCCCGGTGCCTGTACGAGAGTCTGAGGGCTGTGGGGCTGCAGCATCACTATGACAGGTAAACTCACGCTCAGGTTTTACACTTGTATCGTTTTAAAGACTGACATTTTGTAGAATATCATGTGTGATAAATCAGTTCTCATGCCGCAATATCATCATGTTATCTTGTCGTGACCAGAGTATCGAGTATCTTTTATCATTTCAAACTCTAGGGCTGGGTATCTTTCAGAAGTTGCCGATACGATACAGACCTCAATATATAGGCCACAATACGATACATATCTCGATACAGTGAGCTTTCGATTATAATAAGATCTGATATATTTCACGGCAAGGCAAGTTTATTTGTACAGCACAATTCATACACAAAGTAATTCAAAGTGCTTTACAGAATAAGAAAAACATTTTTCCAGACTATAAGTCACTCTGGAGTATAAGTTGCACCAGCCAAAAAATGCGCAATGAAGAAGAAAAAAACATATAGACGTTGCACTTTTTGGGGAAATGTATTTTGTAAAATCAGAGACCAGGAACCAACATTTCATCTTGAAATGAAAGTTAAAGTAATAAAAATAGAACAACAGACTGAAAAGGCGTTAATATGTTAACGTAACATATGAACAGTTATTCAGATAATTATAGCGTAAACAACAGAATATAAGTTTAACAAACTCTCCATCTCGCTCCAAATCACTAAATCCATTCAGTTTTTCATCCTCGGTGTCACTTCTGCTCAACCTCCTGAGATAAACCATAGATCCATGATGTAAACAGAGCGCCGCTTCCTCTTCTGTGTCGCTGTCGTCAGACTCAGCATCAGTTCAGTTAGAATTATTCCAGCCTTTCTGAATCCCGACAGGATGGTTTCGATTGTCATTGAAGCTCAGGCTTTGTCAATTCATCCAGTGACTTTAGGAAAGTTTCATGGCGCACCCTGCCCGGTTGCCGTAAAGCTGTGTTCTCCATCCCCGCTTTCCCCCAGTACCTCACAAGTTTCTCGTTTACTCCAAACTTTCTTTCTGCTGCTCGATTACCATTTTCGGCTGAATATTTCACTATTTGCAGCAATACAGCGACTTTTTCTACAGGAGACATGCGCAGTAGAGCGAAGTGACAGTGGTACATGAGTAATAGTCGTACTAGATATTGACACACAAGACTAGAGCCTCTCACAGCTTCAGTCTGAAAATTTTAATATATAAATCGCACCAGAGTATAAGTCACAGGAAACACCCAAACCATGAAAAATGCACGACTTATAGTCCGAAAAACACGCTAATTACATAAATTAGAGAGAAGAGTGCGGAATGAAAACCTTTCAGTCATATGCAGCTAAACAGAACTATTTTGAGTCTGGATTTAAACAATGTCAAAGTTTCAAATCGATTCAATATGGTTCAATAAAAAATAAAAAGCGTGACTGTGACACTAAAAGTCTTTGTTAAACCACTTCTTGTGCAAAGTTCATATGAAACATTTTAATTCACAAAAACAGTGAAAATGTCAGATGTGTAGCATAAACGAGTTTCGTTCCTCTGAACAAACAACAAAACTGTAGCTGTGACAAAATAATTTAGTAAAATATACCAAAAATACTCTTGGTGATATATCGATACAGCAGTCCACGATATCGATACTGTATCATCACATTAAACGATATGATATATCGATATTTAGATATTTTTGCACAGCCCTATCCAGAGATGGGGACTTTTTATTTACTTTACTTTTTATCAAGTGTGTTTTTTTATTGTTATGTTATACCTGCATACTCAAATGCAAATCAATCAAAATATATTTCCTATAATGTGATTTTCTGGATTTTTTTTTTTTTTTGATATTCTGTCTCGTAATGTTAAAATAAACCTACCATTAAAATTATACACTGTTCATTTGTTCGTCAGTGGACAAACCTACCCTAACCCTAACCCTAACCCTTAACATTATACACTGTTCATTTGTTCGTAAGTGGACAAACGTACAAAATCAGCAAGAGATCAGATACTTATTTCCTCCACTGTAATCTCCTTCAGTTTGAGCTCGGTGGGCGTGCGAAGCCTGGCTCACCTCACAGTCCTCACCCTGGACGACTTCCCTCTTTTGGGCATCAGATCCATGGAGGACCGGACCCGCCTCTTCCACCTGGTCCAACAGCTCCGAACTCTGGACCCGCAAACGCTGCACCAGGCTGGGGCAGACGAGGAGAGCAGCTACCCCCAAAGGACACTCCAGGAAAGCCACGCTGTTACCCCAAATTCTCGTCCAGATGATATTAAACCATGGAGTGGTTTGTCCTCACTTTGCAGGCAGCTTGATTTTAGTTCAGAAACAGCAAGTGAGCCGTCTGAGGAATCATTTGAAAATCCATCTGCCAATACTAGTTTCAGACGAGATTGTGGAAAGTTAGATAGTTCACTAGAAAAACCCGTTGCAGATATGAAACCAAAACAGAATTGTAAAAAATCATTGAGAAGGAAAACCAGCAAAACAACCGTGAATGCAGAAAACACGAGGACACCAGTGCACCAGTCCAATCCGTCAGCGTACAACTACGGACTGCCCCAAACCAGAGCCCCGCCCACTCCCAGCAACAGGTAACAGGAAAAGTCCCTTATATGGAAATGTGGGAGTAGGAATGTCATGATATCAAGATTATTCTAGATTAGTGACACCGTGAAAGTAACTCAAGCAAAAGTGAAACTGCTTAGTCTTTGTGCGCAGACGATCAGGGGAGCCTCGGATCTGGGTGTGCGTGAGGAAGCGACCCCTGACCCCTGCGGAGGAGAGGAGACAGGAGACAGACGCGGTGACCTCTGCTGGTCAGAGCTGTGTGGTGCACGAGAGCAGAGCGGCCGTGGACCTGACACACTACGAGCTGCAGGTGAGTGTCTACAGACGATGATGTCAGCTCCATGTCTGAACCTCCTGAACAAAGCCTGATCCGAGCTCTGAAGCTGAGTAGGACCTAGGTAGTACTTCGATGGGAGACCGTTGGGAATACCAGGTGCCACAGGGGGGTGCTAGTGCAAGCTGTTGTTGTTGTGTCCTTAGGCAAGTCATTGTGTCTAGTATAGCCCTGCGTTTGATTATCCCTCCAAATCAGTTTTCTGAGGAAGTTGCGACTTGTTTGGCAGACCCCTTTTCCTGGGACGGCGCGACTCAGATCACAGTGGCAGAAAAAGTAGACCAAGCAAGGAGTCAAAATATGAACTGTTTTCATTGTGTTTGGACATTTTGGTTGTTTAAATGACAATTTCAGTCACTCGTATCACTGCAACACGTCACCGTATCTGTATCACTGAATATTGGTCTGGTAGTCGATGTTGTGGCGATGCCAATATTGAACAAATACTTAATTTAACGGGCATTAACGTCCCTAAGGTTGTAACGGAAGAGAAATCATAACATAAAATAAAGTGCAAATTCCAAAAGAAAAATAAAAAAGTGACAGCGTTTTTACAAGACGAGGGAATAGTCATAATCATATTCCACGTAGTCCAATACACGAAACATAACAATACACAAATCCAAGGTCCAACTGGGAGTCGGAAGAAAATCAAACGCAGGGTAAATCTGGTTTGTGAGTGTTGGTGATGGTGGGAAGGGCCGATGGCACAGATTGACAGCCTCAGTTCTGTCAGTGTGCTCTACGAGTCACCACCGAGTGTCAATTGGCTCTTTTCACGCTTACGTCACAAACCAGGATGTTCTTTGCATCTTTCCAAACCAAAACGTTTGGAAAGATGTGATTACAACTTCCGGCGTAGTTACCGACAATGGGCTCGCCTAACATGGATCTATTAAAACCGATTGCGATCAAAACCCACTGGAGTAAATGTGATCAGCGGTAAAATGAAGACTGCAGACGTATGTGCTGTTTGGAATCATCTTGAATTTGGCGCCTCATCTCTTCTAATCGCATGTACCCAGTGCGCTCAGAGTTGTGTGTCATGTAATTGTTGATTAGGCAAACATAACGGAACGCTACAATGACATTTAGATGAAGTCTGGGTCTGGGAAGTTGTAATTATATCTTTCCAAACGTCTTCCTGATGTGTGACGTAAGCTTGAATAGAGCCCAGTGATTGAATAGTATAAAATTGCGGTCCTCAACCTTTTTTTTTGTAAGGATCGGTAAAAAACACACTGTTTTTTTTCAGGAGTCGGTAGAAAGGGCAGGGCCAGTAATAGCAGCACAAAATTGTTTAAATATTCATGTTTGCTGTTTACCAGGTTCATTTGAGTAAAACACGTAGATATGGTGGTAGAAGTAAAACTCCTTACAAAGATATTTCATATTTTTCTCTGAATCCTGGTACCACAGGATAAAGGGTTTTGAATGTTTTGAAAAGTGCTGTATAAATCCAAGGAAAAAAAGAAGCAGTAGCTCTGTCGCCACAGTCGCCCTGGGGCAGACTGACCCCTCCCTCCTGTTTCTGCAGCACAAGTTTTACTTTGACCACGTGTTTGGAGAGGACTGCTCTAACGAGGAGGTGTACCAGAGGACGGCCTGCCCGCTGGTCCAGCACATGCTCCGGGGGTGAGCTCACACATACACTCAGAGTCACATTTATATTTGACAAATGTTTATCTTAATGGACCCATCTGATCGTGTGTTTACAGGGGCAGTGCCACCTGTTTCGCGTACGGGCAGACGGGAGCGGGGAAGACCCACACCATGCTGGGCTCCTCTCTGGGCGGGTCGGGTGATCAGGGCGGGTCAGGCAGCGGGTCTGGCAGGTGGGGCTTTGGAGGGGAGCCGGGCCTGTACGCTCTGGCCGCTCAGGACCTCTTCTCTCACCTCTCCTCCTCCCCCGCCCTCGCCCACCTCAGTGTTTTTGTCAGTTTCTTTGAGATCTACTGTGGACAGCTGTACGACCTGCTGGACCACAGGAAGAGGTGTGGCTCTGTTACTTTAGAGTACATTAAATTAGACTGTGTGATGTGAAAATAAACTTACCCTAAACGTTTTGTGTTCAGGCTGTTTGCACGAGAGGACGGCCAGAGGAACGTGCACATCACGGGGCTGTGTCACAGGAGGGTGGAGTCAGTCCAGACTCTGCTGCAGGTTAAAAGGACACAGATCTCTGCTCCTCACATAACTGACTCTTCATCCTCCATCTGAATCTTACATGTTCTTTATTATGTGTCATGTCTGTGTCAGGTGATCTCTCGGGGCTCAGAGGAACGCTCTCAGGGCTGCAGCGGAGTCAACCCACTGTCGTCTCGCTCTCACGCTCTGCTGCAGATCCAACTGAGAGGAGCGGAGCCAAGAGGGGCGTGTCAGAAAGTGCATGGCCGGTCAGTCCCTCACACTCGCACTGATACGGGCTTAAACAGTATTGTTGATGAGGATATTATAAACAGGTGGAGCCTCAAGTGGAGGAGTTTAAGTATCTCATGTTCACAAGCATCTGCAGTATTGCTGTCGCTGTATCCGACTGCTGTGGTGAAGAAGGAGCTGAGTCCAAAGGCAAAACTCTTGAGTTTTCTGCTCAATTTACTCTTCTACTCTCACCTGTGCTCATGAGATTTGGGTAATAATCGAGAGGAAAAAGAGGGAAGATACAAGCAATTAAATGAGTTTCCTCCGCAGAGTGGTTGGGGACTCCCTTAGAGACAGTGGTGAGGAGCTCGGACTAGAGCCGCTGCTCCTCCACGTGGAGAGGAGCAACTGAATGGAGGGCATCTTGGACTGGGGAGCTTTTCTTGTCCCAACGGGAAGAGGCCCCGGGAAAGACCCAGGGTGCTCTGTAGGGAAGTCAAAGCTGAGGGTTTAAAGGGTTAGATAAATATAACGTATCTAATCTACTGTGTGTGGTAGGATGTGGTTCGTGGACTTGGCCGGCAGTGAGCGAGCGTCTGACTCCAGAGACTCTGACAGACGCAGCCGAGTGGAGGGAGCAGAGATCAACCAGAGCCTACTCGCGGTACAGCTGTTTGTGGATATAGAGTTACTGTGTATAGGACTATATCTGAGCTAGTGTTAATATGAATCTATTTTAAACAGTATCACATGAAAATATTCCATGGTTGACTTCACTTGTAACTTTCTTTGTTTTCAGTTAAAGGAGTGCATCCGCTCTCTAGACCAGGAGCAGGGCCACACACCCTTCAGACAGAGCAAACTCACCCAGGTGAGACACCAGCACTTTAAAGGCAGAGGGAGGGCTGCGGGAGAGGAGGAGGATTAGAAGAGAAGGAGGAAGAGAGAAGTGTACAGCATCTCTTTGTTTATGAGATTAATGTGTTTGTACATGGTCCCTGTTAAAATAAACCTAAAACCTAAACTAAAACTAGGACAAGAGGTAGATAGACAAGGAGTAGGAAGAGGAGAAGAGGAGCAGAGAAGGAGAGGAAGAACTGTCCTGACTTCATGACCTGTGTTCAGGTGCTGAAGGACTCGTTCATCGGAGACTCCCTGACCTGTATGATCGCGAACATCTCCCCCGGTCACTGCTCCACAGAACACACCCTGAACACGCTCCGATACGCCGACCGGTGAGAACAGACACATTTAAAGCTACACTATGGAACATTTATGATGGGTAGTGTCCATGGAGATATTACTGATTCACCTAGAATGTTCCTCCATGTGGCATTAAGCTTAAATCTTAAAAGCTTTAGCTACATGTGTTGTTACTATGAGCAGCATCGCCTCTTCACAGACCTGACTCTCACTCGCTTGAACATTTCTGGCAAAACAATGCAATCTCCATGGAGTCAAGCCGATTCTGGACCCTCCATCAGAAAAGTTCCATAGTGCACCTTTAAATACAGTCTTAATAGTTAGTCCTATTGCTTTCTGTTTATTTTTCATTATTTTATTTGACAGTGTGAAGGAGCTGAAAGGCCAGAGGGGGCAGCAGAGAGCCAGACGAGGTAAAAACACCTCCACCCCAAAACAAAACCTGTCCCAGAGCAGTGGTGCCAGCAGGGGGCGTTACAGAGGCTCCAGTCCGCCCAAGAAACCAAGGACCACCACCTCCAATGCCCCGCCAACGCCGTCACCCGTAAGAACCCACGAGGACAGCACGTTCCTCTGCTCTACACCCAAGAAACACCAACACAACCAGGACAGGAGGGGGAGGTTTACCTGGATCTCACCCGTTCAGATTCCACGAAGAACGAGCCGTGAAGAGGGCGAACACAGGGCAGAGAAACTACGTAACCAGGCATCAAATCAACCACAAAATCTTGAATTTAGTCCGAGAAAGATGGCACCGCAAAGCCAAAAAAGTTACGAATGGAACGATTCAAGTAAACGTTTCGAAGACCAAGAGAAGAGGAGGCATCTTAAACTCTATCACCAACAGTTACAACAATTTGATCCACTTTTGACGTCTTCTGATCTGCTCTCTCAAAACACATCCACTGACTCCCCGAAAGAGAATTCACATGTTACCGAAAACATGCTCGCGTCTTCAGTGGCCATGGAAGACATTTTGGGCCAGTTTAAAGCTCGTATCAACCGAGTGCAGCCACATGAGCCTGATTCTGAGGTGAATGCAGTGTTTGACAAAGATTTGGTTGACAAAACAGATGCGATACTGAGAAAAAATAGGACAAAACAGGCAAAAACAGCTCAAAATAGCGGCGCGAAAAGTGCTTGGGTGTCGGACAATGAAGCGATCTCAGGAATTTGTTTAAATGTAGGCGAAAGTATTAACAATCGTACCCCAAGACAAGGATTTACGGTTGAACTGTGCGACCCGCGAGCCCCGGCAGAGCGCCCCCTGTCTCCTGCAGCGGAGAAGAGCAACTCGCTTTTGACGCTTTCTGATTTGAACTCTTCCAAAATGATACCAAATAGTCCCAAGTCCAATGAAGGCAACCAGCGTAATGAATGTACAGAAAAGCATGGCGCGTTATTTCAAATGGTGGAAGAAATGCGAAGTGTAGAAATGGACCCTCTGTGGTTGTCCACGTTGGAGAAGCCAGCTTCAGTTTTGCATCTCCAACAAAAACCAACCACTTCAGATAGGGACCTAGAAACGTCTTTACCTGTGTGCAGCACGGTGTGGGAGCCAGAAGAGGGCGCTGACGAGTGCTACCTGGAGGTGCCTCAAGCAGTAGGTGAGTCCTCAGAACTTTTGGTGCAGAGAAGAAAGCGTCAACAAATTTATTAAAGCTTCCATTTGTAATAAATGCATCACAAACTTCAAACTTCTGGTCATTGCACAATTCATACTGGGAAGGATCCTCCGAAAAAGTGAGCATCAAACCTCCATGTTTGTTTTCCCAGTGGGATGTGTCTATTGTCAAAACCGATCTTTTCAAGTCTTTTGAACCATATCACTTTTGTTTCTGTTTCTGATATTGTCATAGTTATGGGATTTGGACGTGGTAATTGTGAGGTTGTTGAATGTCCTAACAGCGGAAACTCCATAACTGCAAAAGCGAATTAGATCTGTGTAACTGCACACCTCCGTGTTTCGCTTCCCAACGGAATAGAAAAATAGTGAAAGGTGAAGGTGATGGGCAGGATTGATCCACAGGAAGGACCAAAAAAGAAACATTTGACTGCCTAAGAAATTATCCCGAGTTTGCAGTGAACATTTTGTATGTGGAGCAAAAACAAAGCAAAATCCCGTTTAAGTGAGAGGTGCAGAAGACAAACAGACTGAGCTGCACTTTCTTGTTCTTGTGGTTTTACAGCAACATCACGTCTTGGTCTCTTTGCAGTGGAAGGTGTTTCTTGATGAACAGCTGGTACCTTTCACTTTGGCGTTGACTTTTTAAATTCGTAACCAAGGTTAAGCGAGGGATTTTGTATGTGGAGCGCTTTGTTGACGCTCCACATACAAAATGTTCACTGCAAACTCAGGCAGCCAAAGGTTTCCTTTTTGGTCCTTCCTGTGGATCAATCCTGCCCATCGCCTTCACCTTTCACTATTTTTCAATTCCTTTGGGAATGGAAACAGTTTGAATGGAGGTTTGCAGTCACACACATCTGATTCACTTTTGCAGTTATGGAGTTTGCAAACTTCTGAAGCCCATTTCTCGAGCTGTTTTCCGCTGTTAGGATTCAACAACCACACAATTACGATGTCCGAATCCCAAAACTAAAATATGACAATATCAGAACCAGAAACAAAAGTAATATGGTTCAAAAGACTTGAAAAGATCGGCTTTGACAATAGACACATCCCACTGGGAAAACAAACATGGAGGTTTGATGCTCACTTTTTTCACTCCTTCTGACCCCGGCTCCAATTGACTTATGTTAGGATCTTGGGGGGTTGGCTAACACTAGATCTTCACTAGAGATTCATGCAGGTTTGAATAATCCTGTATTGTTCTGTATTTAAGGCGTTGTGACACACTTGTTGTTGGGTTAAAAAACTGTACGCATTTTTCAACAATTAAATCACGTAAATTAAAACCTGCTTCTTGCTGCAGTGAAATGTCAGGAAAACAATTTAATATTACAAGTCACTCTTTTATCTTTTCCAGGTTCCTCTATGATTCCTTGGGCCATACGGTTCCACTCACAACAACAAGGGGGCGCCATCCAGCCAGCCGCGCCCACAGCTCAGCCCGTCTCTGCTGTAGGTGATGCGGTCTTTAATAAAAGCTCCGCTCTCACACGCAACAGTCCCCACGTTCACCACAACAACAACAACAGCAGCGTGACCTCCTGCCCCCTGAGCCAGAACGGCACAGTGCCACCGCCTGGTCACTGCGAGAACAGCAGCTCTGAGGTCCCACCGTCTGAGAGAGGAGAAGAGAGAAGAGAGAACAAAAGCACATCTGAGGAGTGGATGAGAGGAAACCAGTAAGAAAAATACTTGGTTTAATTAAAGATGTTTGATAACGGTGCCAAAAGTGAAGGAAGACAACCTTTACTTGAAACAATATTACTAGTATTGAACAAAAATGTTAAAGTAGTGCTATGTAACTTTTCAGGTTGAGGGTGCGCCACCTGCTTGTCTCTATGGAAATGTTATGGCTTTGACTGGAATGTTCCACAGTACGGCATTTGTGTTTATTTAGTTACAGATGTTATGAAGGTATAATATGAACTTTGGAGTCACCAGCTCGTCTCCATGGGAAAAAAAAGTTATTCTGAGTCTGATTAATGCCATACTGTGGAACATTAAAGGCAAAGCAATAACAAAGCAATAACATCTCCATGGAGACAAGCAGATGACGGACTCTCTACCAGAAACATTACACACTGCACAGAAGGATAAAACATTAACTGGCTAGAAAAAACAGAATCAGTTCATTATTTATAGACCTGAAAATCCCCCAAATGTAAAATGAGTTAAATGAGTCACCAAAACATTTACATAAGAGAACTGTTACACTGTAAAATATATTATTGAAAGTTGCTGAGAAGTGTAATTTCTTAATAATGTGACCCCAGTAGTTGTACATGATGTGTCCCCCTGTGCTGGTGTGTTTGGTCCTGACCTCTGTCCTCTGTCCTCTTCAGGCTCGTCGTCCAGGCTCATTTAGAGACGCGCAAACAGATGGAGCTTCTGTCCCACAGAGAAGGGACTCTCCTGGTGCAGCAGCCTCAGATGGTGAGGAAGGTTTAGAGAACCTGAGGTGGCACTGGGAAGTATTAAAGGTGCACTGTGGAACTTTTCTGGTGGAGGGTCTGCCATCTGCATCTGTCACCTGCTTCTATGATGATAAATAAATGTAATGCTACAGGGTGTCCCAAAAAAACTGACATCATTTTAAAAGCAATTATGTTGAAAACTACTAAGTCTAGCTCAATGATGATGCTGATGTTGGTACCAGATCCTTTAGTCCTGCATAATCAGCCGAATTCTTTACATTTTTGGTACCAAGTCCAAATTTGTTTGCCAGTTGGTGAAGTTTTTCCAAATTTTGCGTTGAAGGCTGCACAGTCTGAGTCAGGCTGATGCCACCTAGTGCCTCCACTCAATTTCATTTCTCTCCGGTGACTAGGTCAGGAATCAAAATACACTAGAAGGTTTGCAAGAACCCCGGAAGTTGTAGACTGCACACCGGCCAATCAGCAAAGAGCTGTGAAGCCATGACGTCAAACTCAAGCCCCTGTCTGTGTCCCTTTTGTGGAACAGCACAACAGTAAACAAAGCGTCGAGATGGAAGTAGACGAAGACATTCTGTGTTGGCAACGATTCCTGAGATCGAGGATTTAAAACTGGAACAAAGAGAAAGTTTGGTGAATTTTATCAAGGGGAAAGACGTTATTGCCTTTCTTCCTACGAGATTTGGTGCGTTACATATGCCACGACCAAATAGCAGCGATGACTTCTCTTTGGGAGTGAACGGCTCAAACTGACAACAGAACAAAAATAAAACATTAAATATAAAATCTTGATCTGTTTCTGTACATTCTGTTAAAATTTGAGGTTATTTTAACAAGAATTGCCAAAATTTTTGGCCTGCGAAATGATGTCAAATTTTTTGGGACTCCCTTTATATTGTGGAACATTCCAGGCAAAGCTCTAACATCCCCATGGTGACAAGCAGGCGACTCCACCAGTAAAGTTACAGCACCTTCAAATATAAATAGTTTACTGTCATCTTTTTTCTTTAAAGGATATAATGTAGATTTAAAGCTAATGTGTTATCTACAGTAAATGTAATGTTTCAGATTAACATTACATTTACTGTAGATAATGCGTTTTTGAGTTCAGAAACAAGTCCAGTATTGATATTTGTCATAGACCTCAATGTAGTGCTTCTCACACTTTTGACGCCAAGATAATATCTGACTTCCTGAGTGCGACCAGATCTAAACCTAGACTTTTTCAGACCTGCAGTAGTGCTAAAGCAGGTCTGAAATGAGTCTAAACCATTTTAAGTTGTGATTAACCCAAAAGAGGATAAACATATTACAGATTTGTCTCTAAATTAAATGCACATTTTGAGAAACAGTGCCCTGATGGACTGTGTGTTGTGTTGTGTTTTTAGGCTTTTGTGGAGTACGTGCAGCAGCTGGAGCAGATCATGATGAGAAAGGCTCTGTGTGTGCGGACTCTGATCTCACATCTACAAACTTACCTCAAGACCAGCCACACTGAGCAAAACGCAGTTGTAGGGAATTAAAAGGATCAACCCAGCAATGCAGAATCCATTCTAATAGTAGGGATGAGCAATTTTTTTCTGATAAACATTGCAGTTGTGATAAGATTTGTGATTTATATTTTAATAATAGGATTCTGAACTGACAAACTAATACAAGAATCACATTTCAGAACAGATTTGTACAGATCTAAACTACAGGGTTAGCAGTTTTTTACGCAGAATAACACAGAATTAGTTGTTTGTGGAGGAAATGATGGTACTAAAAATTGCGGCCATTGTGAATTGTTGATTGCGTCTATTCAAATAATGATTTCGCCCTATTATATCGTGACGAGATGTGTGAACAGTAGCCAGAGGTTGTATGCAGGGGCGTTGGACTGGAGGGGTAAAAAGTACAGTTTGCCCAGTTTGCGGGGACGGGCCTTTCACTAAATTTGTAGGCCCACACAGATGATATGTTCTCACTCAGGGGCGAGTAATTTATTTATTTAACCAGTCGCTGCTATTTAGTAATCACACATGTAATGAGCCACTAACGGGGTTAACTGGTATATTAAGCTTTTCTCAAATCCCGTAGGAAGAAGGACAATAACGTCTTTCCCCTTGATAAAATTCATCAAACACTCTCTTTGTTTCGGCTTTAAATCCTCGATCTCGGGAATCGTTGACAACACTAAATGTTTGGCTCTTCGCTGATTGGCTGGTGCCCCGAACTCACACTTCTGGGGTTTTTGCGAAATGTCTGGTGTATTCTGATTCCTGACTAGAGAGAAATGAAATTGAGCAGAGGCACTAGGTGGCACCAGCCTGGCTAGGTTGGAGGAGCATTGCATACTATTTTGAAGGCATTACGGTATTTTTCAGACTATAAGGCGCAATATGAATAATGTTGAATTCTCTATTTTCATACATAAGGAGCACCGGATTATAAAGCGCATTAAACAAACAGACGGCACTTGAGTCTGATCCTTAGTCCAGGCGTCCACGATCCATTGGCAGATCGTGGTGTAATTCGCCCGGTGTTGCCTCACTGTCTTGGCGAATGTGGATTATAAATGTGAATGTGGGTGGTTTATTTACTAAGAGGGCGACTCAAATATACATTGAGTAATAATGTGTTTAATGCAGCTTTGCGCACATTTGTTTACGTTTTACAGAAATGAAACTTAAAACCACATGGCTCATTTGCATAAACTATAAGCACTGAAAAAACAGCTCCCTCCTTGTGCGCTGATGTGGCCAGCTTCGGTCGGACTAAAGGACACGACTCAATTACTCTGCGAGTAGCTGTAATGCTCCAACAATCCATCAAGCGGGGCGGTTTCGTAGCTTATCAAAGTCGTACGAGCTCAGTAAACTCAACCTGAATTAATACATAAAGTGCTCCGGATTATAAGACGCATTGTCGATTTTTGAGAAAATTAAAGGATTTTAAGTGTGCCTTATAGTCCGGAAAATATGGCTATTACTTCAAAATACTATTACTCAAGTAGAAGTACCGAGTAGAAATCAAAGAAATCACTCAAGTAAAGGTAAGAGTAATGTATTTGAGGAAACTGCTACTCGGCTACTGAAGGAGCGCTGCAAAAAACACAAATGTTCAAATCATTTCATATTGTTGACATAAAGCTTTTGTCACTTTAGACTCGCTCACAGAGGGAAGAGGAAACACAGCTTTTACTCGAGTAAGAATACTGTTACACTGTGCAATACACACTCACTCAAGTAGGAGTAAAAGTATGGGGTCTTAAAACTACTCTGAGAATTAAACGCAAGTACTACCGACCTCTGATTTTATTGAGGTCGCTTATTTGGTGTTTTTATTTTTGCTGTTCTGAAAAGGAGCAAAGCGTCATGGTTCCTTCTGCTTTTTACTTCTGCAACAAGACAATGCATTTTACTCCAAAGAGTTTCAAATATTTATTTAAAAAGGTTTACTGATAAGATTGTGAGGCCTGTTTGTTTATTTATTTATTTATTTATGATGCTATTAATTTAATCTATGCAAAAACTGAATGAGTCACAGTTTCAATTTCTTTCATGTTTCTAATAAAGTATGATTTGAAAAAAGTGTTTTATACTGGAATTATTTATTGTTTTTGTTATGAAATGTATTATGAAATAACTTTTGGAGCAGCAAGACGATAATATAAGAGAAACTTTATTTGTGCCACGTTGGGGATATTTTAGTTTTGCAATGCACAGTTTAAGAACGGCAAGACAAAAAAATCTAAATAAACCAATATTACAAAATAGACTTAAAGGTCTTATATTACACAAAATTTACTGTTGAAAACCATGTTATAATGTTTTGGTATGTTTGGTCCTGACCTCTGTCTTCCTTCAGGCCAATATTATAACATAGATAGTAGTAATAAAATAAAATCTGCTACAGTGATATAGTATGTACAATATTGACTCTGACTCTTCTTATGTACAGTGCAGAATATGGACAAATATGGATAAACAGCAGTGAAGTGAGCTCAGTGTATTACACAGGAGATGATTCATATTCTGTTAGAGCAATACACATGGAAAAGGAGAAATTCATTTAGTCATCTGGACAAAAGTTTATTTGGTCGAATATGTTTCCCAGCTCATCCAAGCTGCTTTTTCAGTTCTGGTGAGAATACTTATATCTGCCTGAAGGGAAGGGTTAACAATAGTGAAATACTTGTTTACAGTTTCTAGACTTATTGATCTTGCACTGAATGTGGAGTCATATTAGCATAATAATTCAGAGCCATAATGGGGCTTTCACACCTCTGGGCCTGACATGGCTGCCCCTGTTGTTCTCTTGTTTGTTTTGATTTAGGTTTGAGGATGGAGTGGTAAATAGGATGAGGATGATAGATGGTGTCTGAATCCTCCGTTTCTATTTAGAGAAGGAGTCTCTTTCTTAACAAAAATAGTCTCTTTAACTCCCCTCTCAAACCAGTGCTTTTCTCTGGCTAAGATCTAAAAGTGCTTTAAAAATAAAGATTTATTATTAATACATTAGCATTTTTATTTTCGGCTGATGACACCATCCAGCTGCTCAAAATGTTAAATAGCCTCAAAACAGGCAGAAAATTATATAAAACATTTGTATTTCTTTTGTCTTTTTTTCGTTTGTCTTTTTTTCGTTACTCTTTTTTTTATCATTATCATTTGTTTATTTGGTCTGTCTTTTCTACGACGGAGTATAAGGGTCAGATTTTAAAAAAATGCTGGCGCTACGAGAATAAAGTCATAACATTTCGACATTAAAGTCGTAATATTATGAGAATAAAGTCGAAGCCAGAAAAAGTCATAATTTTACGAGAATAAAGTCATAATTTTTCAGGAATAAAGTCAATAAATTCAAAGTTAAAATAAAGTCGTAATATTATGAGAATAAAGTTATAATATTACGAGAATTAAGTCGTAATAAAATCAAAGTCAAAGTCCAAAATGCGGCAGAAGAAGAACCTTGTTTTTCAATATAAAACCAAAAATAAGAAAAGGAACAACAATTTTCTTCATTATTTGCGCCTCCGGACTGAACCAGGACTGAATCAGGACTAAACGAAGTCCGAGACCAGACCGGGACTGAGACCAGGACTTAGACAAGGACTGAGTCAGGGACCAAGACTGAGACCGAGATCAGACAAGAACTGAGACCAGGATTGAGACCGGGAACAGGACCAGGACTGAGACTGGGACTGAGACCGGGACCAGACCAGGACTGAAAACGGTTTAGTCCTGGTTTAGTCCCGATTCAGTACTGGTTCAGTCCTGGCAGTCCGTATGTGGTGCAATAGTCCCGCAG
Source organism: Boleophthalmus pectinirostris (assembly GCF_026225935.1). Lineage (NCBI taxonomy): Eukaryota > Metazoa > Chordata > Actinopteri > Gobiiformes > Gobiidae > Boleophthalmus > Boleophthalmus pectinirostris. The sequence continues at coordinate 37,783,390 of NW_026571353.1, read as the reverse complement.
GCCCCGGCCCCGGCCTCAGTCCTGGTCTGGTCCCGGTCTCAATCCTGGTCTTTCTGGTTTGGTTCCGGACCTGATTTAGTCCTGATTCAGTCCTTGTTCAGTCGAATGAACGAATGATACACGGATTCTTCTCCTTTACAAAATGCTCCAAATTCTCCATCCTCCACTCGTTCAGACTTTCCGAGTAGCCGAGATTCTCATAATATTACGACTTTATTTTGACTACGACTTCATTCTCATAAAATTACTACTTTATTCTCATAAATTTACGACTTTATTCTCGTAAAATTACGACTTTATTCTCGTAAAAATATGACTTTATTTTCGTAAAATTACGACTTTTTCTGGCTTCGACTTTATTCTCATAATATTACGACTTTAATGTAGAAATGTTACGACTTTATTCTCGTAGCGCCAGCATTTTTTTTTTATTTTTTTAATCTGACCCTTATACTCCGTCGTACCGTCGTAGGTTTGCCTTTTTCTCGTTGGTCTTTTATTTATTTATTTATTTTTTTTCGCATTTCTTTTGTCAAACTGAAAACAAAGACGGGACCGCGCAGAGTCCCGGGGGGGAGCGCGCACGCAGACCACCACGCAGCCTTACCACGTGACCGCTCCCGAGCCCCTGTGATTGGCCCGCGCTTCTCTCCGTGTAGAACAACGGCGCGGTGGGTCACGTGACGGAGTCTGCTGTGGCTGAGCGAAGCGTGTTAGCAGGTAACAAACAAAAAAACACGTCCTGTCCCGGGGATAAACCTGCTCGGGACCGGTTCTAATCCGACCCGTTCACCGATCACACCGCACCGGGTTTGTGGGGAGGAATTAGAGCGACGGATTTTCAGCGTGGATTTTGCTGGTTAGCCGAATTAGCCTTTGTAGCTGTAGCTTGGGCCGTACACATGCCGGGCTAACGGCTAACGGCGTGAGCTACAGCTACAACCCGGGCACAAACACGCTGCTAAAACTAAAATCATCACCGGTTTGTCTTGGATTAAATCGACACTTAACCGCAAGCGCTGTCAGATGTCACAGATGTCACTGCGCTCGCGTTAAATCTTGTGTATTTGTTGCTTTGTGCCGCGGCTAATCGGCTAAATGTGTGTCAGGCGTTAGCGTTTTATTGTGTTCACCTCAAAACATGTGATTTTATCGATTTAATTCTCTCCGAACGGGCTCAAACGCGCGGCGCGGGGCTTTAAAACACATTCGAGACCCGCTGTTTTTGAGATATATCGCTGCGGTGCTCTGAAATGTACAGGAATGCCATGTTTGAGTCACACTTGAGACAAAGGCACGGTTGGCTAAGGTGCCGTGCTAAAAAAAAAAGGCTAACCAGCGCTTAGCCGTCTCCACTTGAGCCTCGGCGCTGGTGGAACTCGTATTTCCAGACAACATAAAAAAATGTTCACGCTATGATTTTTTTAGGTTACGTGTTATACCTGCGGGCTGCACCAGACGTGAAACCGCCCACGTGTTTTGTTTTGTCACTCGTAAATAGTAAACACTGATCATTGTCGTCGTGTGTCTTGGACGTGCATTGTTTTGTGTGCAAATTTAGTCTGGTTGATTTTGGATTGTGCTTGATTTCAGCGGCGTTTGCGCTTTACGAGCCTTATTTGCAGTTGCCCTGAAAAGACTCGGGCTAAATCTAATGACAACAACAAGCTCTCCGCGCGTAACCCAATCCACCTTGGAGCGTACACTTGCATAACATTTCCATGACCACGGCTCTGTTTTAAAACGCACACGGGCTCTCGCAGGTTTAAAGCCGGGTACGTACACTTTTTAAAGCATTGTTGTCGCGTTAGATCAGCGTGTTTTTAATCCGTGCATATATAGGCGTGTATTCGGACACATTTGGGTATTCGAGTGGGAGTCTTGGGGGGTGTAAGCGGACACCCGGACTGCCCCTCGCCGCTAAATATAACCGTGAGATGGGGGCGACAGATGGGTTGAGGGTCTTACATGGCATGCCTCACAACAGCAGGCTCTCCAAACGCATGTGTTTACGTTATTTCTGCACTAAGTAAACACTGTAGAACTTAAAACTACGGGAATTGCGTTATAAATCACTAAAATAATCAAGTCACAATCCGTTTTATTTGCATTGTTGCTGAACAAACTTGGAACTTGCTTTGACATTACGGCGCATCATATAACCATAATAACAGATAAGATATAAACTGTGATACCATAAAAATAGACTTACAGGTATACAGTATAGTTTAGATAACCTTATGTCCTGTCAATAATCACATCATTGGTGCATGTTCTTCCTATGACCTCTTGTATAAAGCTGAGAATTTACCATTTATATTTTTTCTTTCTTATATTTTATTATATTATATTGTGATGAGTGAGCTACTGTGTCCAAATAATTTCCCTTGTGGATCAATAAAGTTTGTCTAAGGATAAGTCTAATAATAGATAAGATATAAACTATATAAATAACTATAAAAACTATAACTATAAAACTAAGGTTGTGCATTAAAGTAAGGTAACTAAAAATAAACTTACAGATATATAGTATGATTTTTATTTTTTACTCAGCCATGATATGAGACTTCATTTATATTTTTGTTTTCATTTAACTAAATTTTGTTTCTCAAAAAGTACATTTTAATGGGCAGTATGTAACTTTTTTGACGGTTTTCTCCAACACCCGCCTGTGTCCACTGGTTTGCCTCCAATCTATCTCCATGGAGACACTTGGGTAACTTTTTTCATAAACAAGAAACTGAATAAATGTACGCTAAATTTAATGCCATACTGTGGAGCATTTTTTTCAAAGCAGTCACATCTCTTTGGTGACAAGCGGGTGGTGTAACCTGCATCAATAATGTTACATACTGCTCCTTTTGAATATTACCATAAAGGTTAATAGTAAGTTTAGTAAGTGTATCATGCAGCTCTAATGATGGAGCTCTTTTGTCTGTTCTAACAGTTGTTCTCTTCTTTCCTTTGTAGATTTTTCTATTTTGTACATACATTTTTGTATATACTGTATATGATGACTTCAGTGGTCAGTCAGACCCGAGGGACTCGGGACAAGGCCCTGCCCACAAACACACACACCCCACAGCCACAGAAACAGATACAGGTGAGTGTAAGGGCCCCAGACTGTGGTACACTATGTATCAATGCAATGAAATAAGTAAACAAAATTAATGAATCTTGTTATGGATTACCCCTCTAATGTTATTCAGGTGATATATCAATCCAATATTTTTCATTATCAGACAGTTAGGAAACAACTAAGATGACCCACAAGTACAGGAATATAGTTGTATACTCTCAAATTTTTGTCTTGTGTTTTGATGTAAATCTTTGTTTTTCAGCCCACAGCAGAACAGATGCGTTTAGCTCAGATGATCTACGACAAAAATGATCCAGACTTTGAAGCCAAGGTCCAACAGGTACACGTTTATTTCCCTTTTTAAATGTAATGTGTTTATTTAAATGACTTTTTCCAATTTTAACATGTGTTTGTTTGTTTCAGCTGATGGAGGTGACAGGAAAGACCCAGGACGAGTGCTTGGTGGCGCTGCACGACTGCAATGGAGACGTAAACAGAGCCATCCTCTTCCTGCTCGACAGCCCCTCTGACACAGTACGGATACGTTTCAGTTTATTTTAATACAGGAATACATATTGTGCTATGTAATGTTTATTTAAAATTGCAAGCGAATCGCAGAACTTTATTTAGCTGTATTTGAAGGTAGTGATGGGACGAGATCTCAGATTTAATGCTACAAAACTGCGCACATGTTTACGCTCAGTCTTTACCATAAGGGAGTGTGACGTCACCCGCAGCGTTCAGCTTCAGTCAAATGAAGTTCAATGAGGGTGGCAGTTATAGGGGTGAGTTTGCAGCAGAGTTTCGTATTAGGATAGGAATTTACGGACAAAGGACTGGAATAAAAATGCCAGGATCATGTAGAAAGGGTTAATACGAGCATTTAAGACCAGAATGACGAGGCGCATTGCAGCAGTTAGAGGGAAGTGACTTTTTTCAATGTAAAATCAATTGGAGCCCAAGTCGATGGAGCTGGAAGTGTCCCCATGAATACTTCCTATTTGGAACGTAGCGGGTTAGTTACGTCCATTTATATAAACAGTCTATGGTCTTTATAATTAGCACATGCCCGAATAGATTAAATGCATATCTTTGAGCAGCTGTACTTTAAGGTCAGTATTATGCAAAATAGATTTTTTGAAGCTGGTTCCTTGATCAAAAACATGTCTTAAGTCAGGGGTGTCCAAACTTTTTTCATCAAGGGCCACACATCTAAACACAGACGAAGCAGAGGGCCGATCGAGGGCCGTAGACTAGTGCTGAATACACTGAATAATTAAAATATGTAAATTTTTAACACATTAAAATGGACTTTTATTCATGCCAAGATCCTTAAAACCACACACTAAATATTAAATATGAGCTTTATCAAGGTAGCTTTTCAAAAAACTTGCAGTAAAAAGTTTTTAATTGATGCAAGATAATTTGGGCCAATTCACCTGGAAGTCTGAGGGTCAAGAAAAATTTGTCTGAGGGCCGCACTTTGGACATGCCTGCCTGAAGTGATTTTATTTTATGTCTTTCATGCATGTTTGGGCCCTATTCAAACCCTCTTTACGGTTAGATCTTACAGCAGGATCTATTATTTCAAAGACTTGCAGTAGCTTCATTAGCGGGACGCACACTGATTGTGTTGTGATAGCGCTCTGTAGAGGGAGTGACTTAGTTCGTGGAGCAAATGCAGGTGGGGCTCAGAGCTTCAAAAACACCACTGAAACTACTGTAATTAATCACAAAGTACAACAGATGAATGTAATGAAATGCATCAGAAGTTTAATATCAACAAGAAAAGATGCTGTTAAAATCCACATTGTGCTCTTATATAAATGCCATGACTTCCTTCTTGTATAACCCCTGTGCGTGTGTTTTGACCTGCAGCAGAACTCTTGGGAGACTGTGGGGAAGAAGAAGAGCCCCGGAAAAGACGGATCTGCCCCAGAAACAAAGGAGAAAAAAGGAGAGCGAGAGCCGAGCCGAGGAAGAGGAGCGTCCAACCGCAGAGGAAGAGGGATCAGCCGGGGCCGGGAAGGTGTGCCTCGTTCACATTAGACGCTGGACTCACGTGTGCTCAGGCGTGATTTCAAATGATGTTCATGGGTTTGTTTTGGTTCCAGGTCGAGTGGAGGAGAATGGCTTTGATGTGGCTCCAGGAGAGAGGGGCGGAGACCGTGGGCGCAGGGGGCGGGGCAGAGGTAAGCACTCACGGTGATGGTGTTATTTTTGTCATGTATATTTATTTTTTTCTTGTATATAATATTTCTCTTAAAACAACAAAACACACTTATTAGGGCTGAGCATCATTAAGAATAGGGGTGTGCAAAAATATTAATATCGTATCGTTTAATGTGAGGAAAGTATCGATAAATCGCCAGGAGTATTTTTTTTTTGGTATATTTTACTCAATTATTTTGTTAGAGCTATAGTTTTGTTGCTTGTTAAGAGGAAGGAAGCTCGTTTATGCAACACATTTGACATTTTCTCTGTTTTGAAGACTTAAAATGTTTTTGTTTAACTACATCTTGTGCAAAGTGAATATGAAACACAGACTTTTATTATCAGAGCCACGATTTAACCTTTATTTTTTTTTATTGAACCGTATTGAATTGATTTGAAATATACTGTATCAAGATATGCATCTTATCGTGGCCTATGCATCGAGGTATTTATTGAATCGGCAACTTATTAATGATAACCAGCTCAAATTAAGAAGTTGCCGATACGATACATACCTCGATACGTTAGGCCACGATACCATACATATCTCGATACAGTGAGCTCACGATTCGATTCAATATGACATATTTCAATTCGATTTGATAAAAAATAAAGGCTAAATCTGGTCTGTGATACTAAAATACTTTGTTAAACCACTTCTTGTGCAAAGTTCATATAAAACACAAACATTTTAATCATCAAAACAGTAAAAATGTCTGTTTCCTTCCTCTAAACAAGCAAGAAAATTGTAGCACTGTAACAAAATAATTTAATAAAAAATACTGTTGGTGATATATCGATACTGTATCATCACATTAAACGATACGATATATCATTATTTTAATATTTTTGCACACCCCTAACACTCAGCAATACTACAGTTTTAAAATATTCTCACACAGGCAAAGTACCATCACTTTATCATCAAATAAAGACATAAAAAATGCATTAATTTTAAAATAAATAAATACAAACACTTAATAATGATTGACAAAAGCTCAGGATAAAATGGAGGACACATTTTCCTCAGAATAGTCCAGGTAGGATTTCCTTATGTAGTAAAACATGAGTCTTGGCGTGAAATAGACATCTCAAAAAGTCAAGTGGAATGTGCTGCAGTATTAACTTTCTCCTCACAGAAATGATGGGTCCATAGGAGAATATTTCTTTCTAGCACTAAAAGCTTAAATATTGTATCATTTCCTGTTGTTTATTTCCAAAGCACATGTTACGTAGAGAACTCACTCAGTTAAGTTTGTTCCCAGATCTGATGTTCTGATCGTATTTTAGACATTTTACATGACAAATAATACCCTGTAGATAAACTGGAAGAGCAGAGACCAAACCCTGAGTGCACCAGCCATGAAACGAGTTATGAGCAGAGCTTATCCTATTATTGGTCCTATTAGCCCGGCTATCCGGCCTCTTCCATTTTCATCTGGGACCAGACACAGCAAATCATGTTTTTAGATCAATCACAGCTGTTTATTTGTAGTTCATGCCTCATTTCAGTCAGATTTAAACATATAATTTCTTTTTCTTCAGTTTAACAGCTTTTAGTACTTCGCACATTTGTTCTGCAGAAGTCTGTTCTTTTGAGTCGTTAAAGACATTAAAGTACTGCCCTTTTACTCACATTTGGACTAGGATCTTGACCAGATTGTCTTGTATAAAGAGGAGTCTGCAGTGACGTGTTGTGAACAGTAGAGGGCAGATGTGAGCGTTGTGTTCTCTCACAGGAGCAGGTGGTCGTGGTCGCGGTCGGGCAGCTGTTGGAAACAGGTTTTCCTCACAGGGAATGGGGTAAGACTCGGACACACACTGACCCCTCTGGTTCAGTGAGGGCATGATTTAACACAAAGTTTGTCCTTCTACTTTATAATGTGATTGTTTTTGTTTCTGTAGGACGTTTAATCCTGCTGATTACACGGCTAACTCTGGAGGTCGCGGGGAAACATGGGAAGACTGCAACGGACCTGCAGAAGGTACAGTGACATGAGTCATGATTTCCTCTAGAAAGACTCAACATCCTGTCAGTTATTTTATCATCTTTGCACTTTTCGTTATGACCTCTTTGTATATAGATGAGATAAGTTTTTAATACTGTTTTTAGTTGTACTCACACATTTGTATAATTATGCTTTATTTGAACTGTCTCTTGCTTTTGTGCTACTTATTTAGAGTTTATTATTACCATTTATATTGTTTCTCTTTGTTATTATAATATATTGTATCTGTGAGCGACTCTGTTCAAATTTTCCTTTAAGTAATTTCCCTTTAAGTTTAAGTCTAACGTGGCCGCTCTTGTCCCTCAGGACCCTGGGGAGGCAACATGGAAGACTGGACTTCTGAGGACTGGTCTGAAGATGTAAGAGCGTTTTCTTGTAAAATTATGCATTTTAAGAAATGGGGCTGCAAGATTAATCTCATTCAAATTGAAATGGCAATTTGAATTAACACAATCGGCAAATCGTAAAGGATGACATTTTTGTTGTACTTTAAGAGCTGTGATTTTCTCCACAAACAAAAACATCTCCCGTCTTCTGCACAAAATCTACTGACTCTGTAGTTTAGATCTGCACAAAACATGTTCTGAAATGTCAGAACATGTTTTGATATTTTCCCCAAATCCTTCAGCACTTTTAAGAATGTTTTTTAATGTTATGTGTGTTTATGATAAATATTTGTCTTCTCTTGTAGCTGTCTGAGACCAAAGTGTTCACAGCCTCCTCTGCTCCTGTGAACCACCTGTCCCCTGGGCAAAAGTAAGTGCTCCACTTCAAGGAGACATTAATTAAAAATAGTTTTATGAGCTTTTAAACCTGCTATAATGGTGTGGCCTCATTAGTAATTAGTGATTCATGTCCTTGAAATTCCACATTGCTTCTGATTTTCCTTAGACCCATTTCTATAATTCATCATTTTACATTCTGCACATGATAATAATGCTCATCTAGTATGTTTTATTATTTCATACTGCACTCCTGACAAAGCATATGATATCTGTGTGTTGGTTAAATCCTCTCATACGTCTCTTGTGCTCAGTGTGGATCTGGCTCAGCTCCTGCCTAAGACCGGAGCTGCTGCGGTGGACTCAGACCTGGGGGGGATCGTGGACGGGCCCTCGGCTGAAGAGCTGGGTCAGAGTCTGGTCTTCACGAACTCGCATCATAATGGACGCACTGCTACACAGAGCTACGCACACGCCACCGCCAACAGCTACGCCCACGCGGCCTCGGGCACCGCCAGCTACGCCGCCACGTCCTACGCACACGCCGCACTGGTGAGGACCATTTCATTTATTTGATCTGAAATTCCCATGACACAGAGCAGGAACTCTTAATCTTTTCTACCCCAGCGCCCAACACTAAGTGAACTGGGACCCATTTACATATTAAATGAATTAGTATTATTATTTTTTCTGTGGTTCCACTGGCACAAAAGCATCCCACAGCAACACGCTGAGTTTGAAGTCCGGGTAGATGAAAAAGACTTCCATATTAAACTGTACTCATGCCACAAATTAAAATAGGCTTTTTGTTATCTGCCTGATCAGAGTGCACTCAGCTGTTGCAGAGCTCAGGCTGCACACAGCACAGCTCCAGGGCTGAGGCCACAGGTATTCAGATAAGTCTGTAGAAGTCTATTCTGACCAGACGCCGGAGCCAACCACAAGCCTTTTCTCAAATGGCATGAACAGGTGGTCTGGTGCATGCAGCTTCAAAGGTGGAGACTACAACAGAATAACTGTGTGGGGGTCACAGCACAACAAAACTGCCCCATCACTGCAGCTGGGCGTGTGCAGTGTGTTCTCTTGTCCTGTCTTTGTCTCTAAATCTCTTTGTGTCCCTCAGTCGTCGGTGCTGGGCTCTGGGTTTGGCTCCTTGAACACGTCGAAGCCTCTGGAGCCTCTGCCCGGACCTCGGCAGAGTCAGAGGAGCAGCCACAGTCCTGCAGTCACCAATGGACCAGGGCACATGCCCAGCCCGGCTGCACCTGCGCCTGCCATGTCTGCACCTGCCCTGTCTGCGCCTGCCCCAGTGGCAGAGAGCAAAGCGCCGCGGCTGGAGAACGGTCCCCTGTCCGCTCATCACTGTAAGTGTTACCCCTGCACTGGGCTCTTGTTTCTGCTGTAGTGAGTATCGGCCCTGTGCTGCTGTAATACACATGTGTGAGCATCTCCTTTAGAACAGTTTATAAAGTCTCTATGTTTGTGTTGCAGTGGAGATGAAGCCTCAGCCGGAGCCGTCCGCGGTGCTGAGTCAGCTGACCCAGAGGCAGACGCACTCGCTCCTCTCCTCTGAGTCTTTAGGGCTGACGCAGCCTCACGCGCCCCAAGTCCCCACACCTCCAGGTACGACTGCAGCATTTTACTCCACTGGTGCTTGGCCATTTGATGTAGCTAATGTATTAAAATCTTATTAAAATGTTTTAAATATGGCTCCATTAGAACACATATATAATTCTATATATTCTTTAAGTGTATGTATAAAACCCAAAGCTGTCTTATTCTGACGTTGTGGTGCTGTGCAGGTCATGAGGTGTCTTCTGCCCGTGATGGAGCATCTCCTGGAGTGAAGCTGTCTGGCCTGGAGGGTCAGACCTCAGAAGCTCCTCAGAGACAGATGAGAGCCCCCAGACGCCGTGTCCCACCCCCCTCAAAGGTAAACGCCACCAGTCTGGAATGCATGTGAACATGAAAATAAAGATCTGAAAGCACTATAATATTTATGCATAATAGTTCTATCCCATCTTCCATACATGGAGTGAGGAGTGAGGGAGCATGACACTTTCAGCTCCAGCCAAATGAAGTAAATGGTGGTGAGCAGTTATAGTGACTTATCTACAGCCTGGAACTATATTTGGAAATCAGAGCACGTGTATCATCATTGTTATTAATGCTCATATCTTGATTAAAGATAAAAATAATGGTGAACTAAAGACACCAGGACCAAGTAGAGCAGGTTAATCCAAACATTTAAAGAGCAAAATTACAGCAGCAGTTACCGAAAGGGGCCATGCTTTTTCAGTAGAAAGTGAATTGGAGCTTCTCGATGGCACCGAATTGCACCCATGCCCACGTAGTATTTGGAATGCGTCGACTAATGGTCTAGCTGTGATCAGTTATATAAACAGTCTGTGGCTCATACATCATAATAACACACATGTACGCTCTTTCTTTTGTCCCAGATCCCGTCGTCGGCCGTGGAGATGCCTGGATCCACAGACGTCTCTGGGCTGAACGTTCAGTTTGGAGCTCTGGACTTTGCCTCTGAGGCCGCAGCTACAGTGGACATGCCCCCCCAGCCGGAGAGGACCAGGGACCAGGCACCCGCCCCCCTGTCCGCCCCCATGCCCTCCTCTATGCCCTCTTCCATGCCCACGTCCATGCCCGCCCCGTCCTCGGTCCAGACGCAGCAGCAGAGCAGTCTCTTCTCCAAGCCCAGTGCAGTCAGGTAACTATCAGGGATGACAGATTTTCAGAACGCGACACTCAGCTGAGCCTTTGAAGGAAAAAAAACAATATATATACAACAGTCCACGCAATAAAGTAGTGTCTTATCTGAAGTAAAAGTTAGATACTTTCTTGAAAGATACTAGAATATTCACAAATTAGCAGCTATTAGAAAGGACTGACTGCAGTATTCAAACTGTCTGAATCTCTAAGGGTACATTCAGGCCCTGTTTACATGTACACAGGTATTTTTAAAAACGGAGACATTTCCCTTTGTGTGTTCTCCTTATATCTTTCTAAAAACTCCGGCTAGACTGGAGATTCTGGAAAACTACGGTTTGGTGTTTGTGTGTAAACAGAGTTTTAGGAGCTGATGTGCCAAAAGTGTGAGCAATGTTTCTCTTTTGCTCTGATGATTATCATGGAAGAATTGAGAGCAGCAGTCGCATTTCTTCTGCTGCAAACACTTTCCATATGTTTCATTTGCACACACAGCTCATGTTTCATGTCTATGACCAGCGACAAATGAGCTCGGAGGTCAGTGATTTTGCCACTTCATTAACAGATCTGTGGAGAGGCGAGCCCGCTCAGTAATGCACGTTTTTCAAGGTATTTTATAGTAAAACTTACAACTGTAATAAAATAAATGCTACAGGTTTGAATCTAAAGCAGGTGTCGCTCATACGACGGGGTATTTATGCGGATTGATGTAAACGAAAACTTTTCTGAAAACGATGCTGTGTGCAATGTTATTTTGGAAAATGGAGGGAGGGAAATATTAGTTTCTCAACATACTTGGACTGTAGGGCTTAATGCACAATTCGGATTTATTTGTGATATCCAATTTTTTTGTGAGGTCGTTCACATTTCCAATTAAATGCGACTTGTATGTGATCTCCAGTGTGAACTTTAAACATCCCAAAAGTGTCCCACATGTGCATTGAAGGACACGATGACATCAGTGTTTATAGAAGTCACCTAAACACTGACCTTGTCTCCCAAAATACAGTCCAGTTCTTTTTAAAATGGTTACACTTCCACGGCCGCTTTGTATGTTTGAGTCTTTATCCTCCTTGTATTTGGCTCGCAGGCTCTTTTATTTATTTTTTTTACATTGGAGCCAAGACCGTCTGTATTTCTTTAGCAATCGTTTCAAAAACCGCCCAATTCTGATAAGACTCCTCCAATTTGGCCTGAATACAGCAATCCCCCCCAAATATTAATTAATTCACTAACTTCACTTTCCCGCCATTGACTAGACTCTGAGCCTGACGTGTAGGTGAATGAATGTGACCTGGTCGTTCAGACTGAAGTCACATGTGAAAAGATCAGATATGTATCGGCTTTAGGAGCACATATCCAAGTGGCCTGGGTCACACTGAAAAAATCTGATCTGTCTCGTTCAGACTATCATTAGAAGATCAGATACAGGAGCATAGGGGCAAAAAAATCTTGATTCAGAGTTTGAACGTAGCCTGACTGTCTCCTTCTTTCCTTGTGTCCAGTGAGCACATGAGCAGCCTGGCCACCCTGCCATCGTCCGTGTCGGAGTCCGCCTTCCCCTCTCCGTCTCTGGGCTTACCGAGCGCCACGGCCTCCCCCTCCATGGCTCTCCCCAGCGGACTGAGCCAGCCCCCTTCCACCTCCAGCCCCGCCGTGAGCAGGGGAGAGACCAGCACCGGCCCCCGAGCCCTGCCTCCTCATCTGGGCTTCTCTCAGAGCAAAGACCTGCCCTCCTCCACCTCCGGAGCTCTCACAGTACGTGCCTCATCTCCACAGAGTACATTTACTTAAGTCTAGTTTTAGTTCGGGACGTTGTTGACTTACTGTTACTGTTTTTATTTGTAGAATGGATACAGCAACATGAAGACACAAAGCACAGCCGATAGTAAGTATTTGATCTGATTTAGTTCACAACTCACTTTTCAAACATGACTAAGAAATTTGACATTTGAGAGAAGACTGAAATATGCTAAAACTAATACAAGAATCCCATGCAATTTACAGGCTAGTTTTGCCTTAAAATTGCAAAAAAAAAAAGCACTTTTAGTTAGATTTTCCCTTTTGAGAAGTGATTTTTATTTATAAGTTTAATTAAAGAAAACGCTCTTTGCAGCAAGTGCATTTAAAATAAAATATTGTACTGAATATGGAAGTCTTCTGAAATATTTAAAGGTGCACTATGTAACTTTTCTGGTGGAGGAGATGCCATGGCGTAACCTGGCAGTATGGCGTTGGATGTATTAATTTACTGACCTTGAAAAGCATACATTATTCTTACCATGAGCCAGGGTCGTCTCTCCATAGATCTGACCTTTAACTTGACATCATCGCTGGTCCCCAGAGACGTAATGCCAGTCTATGGAACATTCCAAAGTAATAGCATCTCCATGAAGACAGGCTGGTGACACTAGTTACGTGGCACAGCTTTTAAATTTAGGGTGAACTTAAAGAACTTATTATGCCCACAAATAGACTTTTCAGTGGTTTCTACCATGTTCTAACATTGTTCCCTCATTGAAAACGTGTCTGAAGTGGTTTTAGATGTCATCCAGGTGATAGATAGGTCAATTTATACAATAAATCAATGAACCTGCCCAGGGACGACAGGTGGAAATTGGCACTGGTGCTATAACCTGGTACAGTGCATCTCTCCTGTTCAAGTTAATGTAAATTGTGCACTGTCCCAGTCTCATTAAATAAATGAATAAATCCATGCTCCCCTAGGCCCTATTTGAACCCTCCTTAGCAGAATGAACCTGTCCAAGACTTTGCCCACAAGCTCTCACACGACAATCCTCCATAAATATTGAAAAACATGATACAAAACTGTACACAACAACTTGACAAAACTGATGCGATGTGCGGTAGTTTCATTAGCGGGATGCACGCCGATTATGTTGTGATTGTTCTCCGAAGGGGGAGTGACCTCAAGGTTCTAACATATTTCCAACACTGTGTTGGTGCGTTCTATATCGCCATCTGGTGGTTTAAAAAGTGAACTGCCTCCTATACAGAAGCGCTGACAGAGCGCAGGGCTCGTTCATTCAGACACGTGAACGCTCATTTGTCTTAGATGCTCTGATGTCCAACAAATGAAAGAACTGACCAAAAAAGTAATGTCATGTCATTAAAACAAATCACAGGTGACTGTACAATAAAGTAGGCAAATGACGAGGTGAATAGCTGTGAAAATGATAGTAAAATAATGTAACTATTTCAGGAAATCTGTAGAACTTGGGACTGATCAAACTGAGCCCACTCTGAGTCTGAACAGGCCTGTCTTCTATTTCTCTGTGGTTCTGGGGTGACGAACTGAAACACAGCGATGGATTTGAGCCCCACGCACTCAGTGCTCCCGACACAAGCAACACCAAACCATACAGTAGATGTATCTGTCACGTGATTTTTCTTAACCCTCACGCTCTTCTCGGGGACACATTGACCCGAAGAAAAATTTTTTTTAGACCAAAACTTTATTTTCAAATAACTTCTCGCCAGGTGAGAAAATAAAGCTTTGGGTCTGATTGACCCACCCAAGAGAGCGGGAAGGAAAAAAAAATATATCTTCAGGTCAATGTGACCCTGAGGAGAGTGTGAGGGTTTTAAAGTGATACACAGCGACGCAGCTCGGCAGGTGTCACTTGCTGAACTTGACACATGTGTTGACGCATCAACGCTTTTGGCCCATCACTAGACGGGAAACTCAAATACTTAATACCTCATAGAATTAAAATACCTCTTTTTAACAATTTTCTTTTTTCAGCGTCATCAAGAACATCCAAACCCGATTCTCCGGTCCTGAGCAGCGACAGTGGCCCCTCGCACCACGCCCTCCCCCTCGGTCACGCCCTCTCACTCCACCCCCATCTCCTCCCTCAGCAGGTAAGATCCTCCCCCTTTTAATGTGAAACTTATTGATACTTTGCAGTGACATCATGCTGGGAGGTTCTGCAGTGTTCAGCACTTACAATGGTTGCACATATTAGCACACAGCCTAATAAGTTTTTAGATAGTCTGACTCAAAATGGATTTAAACAGCACTTTCAGAAGCTTGTGGTCAATGTGAGCCCTCATGGTCCTGTGACTAAAGGCTGTAATGTTATGTGTGAGAAACTTGATTAATAGTACAAATCAGCTCACCTGTTGTAGTTCCAGCTAAGTCAGTTCTTTGTGGTCAGAGACACTTCGATCTGAACATTATTTAACACTATCGGAGCCTCAAACAGCAGTGAATCTGTTTAGCTCCACTTCTCCCAGAGAATGTTGATCAGCTGCAAAGTATCAATATCCAAATATGTTTATGATTATGATGGTTACAAGCACATGTCTCAATCTTCACGTGTGGACACACACAGACTGAATCAGTGTCTGTACCAGTGTCTCCTGTGACCTGTAGAGCGCAGATGGTTTCATGTGATCATGTTTTGTTTCAGTCACGTGACCAGCTCTCACTCATCTGGATCTGCACTCAGCACAAACTCTGTCACGGTACGTCCAGTTTAACGCTTGTTTTAAAGGCATATTGTGCTCGTGTCTGCTCTCAAGTTCAAATCTGTGTCAGGTATTATAAGTTGCTCATTTTAAGTCAAAATATTGAAAAACAACTTAGTGTATTTTCCGGACTATAAGTCTCACTAGCCAAAAAATGCATAATGAACAAGGAAAAAACATATGTCACACCGGATTGTAAGGCACACTTTTTGAGGGAAATTTATTTCAGAGACGACATTCATCTTGAAAGGCAAGCTATATTAATAACCATGTAAAAGAGAACAACAGACTGAATAGGCGTCTGGTATTTTAACGTCACATGAACAGTTCTTCAGATTCTATAACACAAACAACAGAACAAGTTTACCAAACTCTCCATCTCACTCTAAATCACTAAATCCATTCAATTCTTCATCACTGGTGTGACTTTTAAGCAACTCCACGACCTCCGGAGGTAAACAGAGCGCCGCTTGATCTTCTGGGTCGCTGTTGTCAGACTCAGCATCAGTTCCAGTTAGAATTATTCCGGTCTTTCTGAATCCCGACAGGATGGTTTCGGTGTCACTGAAGTCCAGACTTTGTCCATCCATCCAGTGACTTCAGGAAAGTTTCATGGTGCATCCTCCCAGTGTCACAAGTTTCTCTCTCACTCCACACTTTCTTTCTGCTGCCCGTTTGTTTTCGGCTGAATATTTCACGACTTGCAGCAGGAGAGAGGCTCTTTCTGCAGGAGACATGCGCATTAGAGCCAAGTGACAGAGTTACAGGAGGAACAGGAGCAGCAGATACTGACACACAAGACTAGAGCCTCTCACTGCTTCAGTGAGAAAATTTTAATACATAAGTTGAACCAGAGTATAAGTCAAGGAAACACCCAAACCATGAAAAAAGTGAGACTTCCAAAAAATACACAAACTATGGTAATAAAAGAAACAAGTGCACAGACTTAGAAAACGGCAGTGTCCAGTGAGAGCTGAGGTCGCCATAAATGTCGTCATCACAACTAATTGTCCACCTAGATGAGTTTATAAGCACTTTACCCAACTTTGAGCGACCAGAATGGAGTTTTGCCATCACAGTAAAGTACAAAAGCATGCTAACGTGCACTTCCTGGTCCCTGAATGATAAACTCTTTAAAATTAGATGCAGACAGCGCCCCTGCTAAGAGCTGCTTTTACAATAAATCTGAACAGTGAAAAGCATGTAGCATTTTCCAAACAATAAAAGGTGACCTAAATGTTGTGGTGTTTCCTCAGATGAGCAGTGATGAGAGCAGTAGCAGTCTCCACTCCTTCCCCTCGTCCTCTGGTCCAGTCGCCCCCAGCAGTGCCTCTGTTCCTCTGGCCACAAGCTCCAACGGCCTGCATCCCTCTGGAGCTCCAGGACTCACCCCCAACGGGCCCTCCACCGCCCCCACAAACACCTCTCTGTCTGCTGCAGGCAGCCGCACCGCCCCCCTGCTCACCACCTCCTCCGGTACCAACTGTTTTACACCAGTTCTCGTGTTAAAGGCAGGTGTCAGTCGTCATTAAACGCTGTATTTTGTCATTTCAGGAAAAGCTCCTCCAAACCTGGCCCAGGGAGTTCCACCTCTTCTGGCCAATCAGTACATTATGGGCCCTGGTGGCTTGCTCCCAGCTTACCCGGTAACTACGCTTTATAAAGTTTTGTCATTTGATATCATATTCCCAGTTGTGGATAAGGGCGAGAATCCGTTTACCCTATTTCTTTAGGTGGTGCTTTCATTAAAACATGTCCAAAAGGAAAAGGAAAATGGAAAAACACGAGAGCCGTACACATTGGCACAGATAAAAATTATATTTAACCAGTCAGATCTGGTTTTACCCCCAGTATAATTGTATTAAACTTGTTACATTTACATTAAGAGTTTCTGTTATTACTCTAAACCCCAAGTCCAGTTTGTTTTGGATTGAGACATGACCCTCACACTTGTCCCAACAGCAGATCTATGGATATGAGGACCTGCAGATGCTGCAGTCTCGTCTTCCTATGGTGAGTTAATTTATGGCCATATGTGTAAATGCTATTTTTTATGTAATTTTAATCCCTGTCCTCCTCTTCTTTAGGACTACTATGGTGTAACATTCCCCGGCACAACAGCCACGATGCCTGGAAGAGACGGCCTGGCCAACAACCCATACTCTGGTAATCAGTCTGAGTATTCATGGTGGGCTGCAGTGATTTGGCTTGAAACACAAATATAATTACAATCAGGACTCTTTTGTCCTTCGCTTCAAACTGCACTGACCCTAGATCTCATGATCCTGTCTGTTCAGCTGCACTCAGGCTTTAGTTTGAGCTTTTCTATAGTGTTTTATTGCTCAGTGTGCTTAAATTGTAGCCAGGCTGGCGCCACCTACTGCCTCCTCTCAACTTCATTTCTCTCCAGCAGCTAGGTCAGGAATCAGAATACACTAGACTGCAAAAACCCCGGAAGTTGTAGACTGCACACTGGCCAATCAGAGAAGAGCTGTGAAGCCATGACTACTGTAGGTCCCTTTTGTGGTACAACACAACAGTAAACAAAGCGTCGAGATGGATGTAGACAAAGACAGACATTCTGTGTTGACAATGATTCCCGAGATCGAGGATTTAAATGCAGAACAAAGAATGTTTGGTGAATTTTATCAAGGGGAAAGACGTTATTTCCCTTCTTCCTACGGGATTTGATAAAAGCTTAATATACCAGTTAGCCTCGTTAACGGTTCATTACATACGTCACGATTGGTTAAATGAAAAAGTACCTGCCTACTGTCGAGCGAATGAATTCTAATGTTGCGAGGTCAGACTGTTTCCACGAGTTGAAACTGACTGATAAATCAGGCCACACAAATTGCCCCTCATTGACAAACAAAGTGATATTGATTGATAGCTATATTATCTATAACTATAAAACAAAAATATATATTTTCCCTGAATGATTCCATACTATTATATGCATAGTATACATAGAATATTGAACTCATATTTTCTTTTGCAGGTGAAGCTACAAAGTTCGGGCGTAATGACTCATCTTCCCCGGCCCCTCCCACCAGCCTCTCCTCTGGGGGAGTCCAGTCTCAGCCTCAGCAGCCTCCACAGCCCCAGAGCCAGAGCCAAGGACAGGCCCAGAGCCAACAGGGACAGAACCAGGCCTTCCTGAACCCTCCTCTGCCTCCAGGCTACGGATACACAGGTACAGGAGCCTTATATCTGTACAGCGCAGTCACACACAGAGGGAACCTGCCATGACATCATTTTACTTGTCACAATGTACGCCTTATCTCTGATTACAAGAAAAGATTTTATTTTTAAATTACACAAACATGACCTAACTCCCCAGACACAAGGTGAACATGTTTAAAGCAAATATAGCTCTTGCTGATAACAACTGTAATGTTGTTTTATTTTTAATTGCAACCACATTGAGCATAATTGCCATGTTTGGATATTTTTTTTCTGAGAACCACAGCACCAGATTATAACAATCACAAAGCAGAATGAGCCTTTCATTTGGGTTGCCAGTTTCAGTGCTGATCCAGTTGGGTTAAACCTGAAAGGACTCAAAACCTCATCGCCTGCAGCCAATCATAAATCAGTGCTAGTGCAGCCTCTGAACGTCACAGTCAATTCTGGAGGTTCTGAGCTTGTGTCCGCTGTCCTTGTGTCCTGTCTGAGCTTGAGCTTTGTGCTTTTGTCCCCTTTTTAAAACTGAAGAGTAGAGATTACATACATACAGTTTCTTTAACAATTTAGCCCTGAAAACTGCTGTGACGTCAAACCCACCCGTATATCCCTGTGCCCCTTCCTCTTCCTCAGGTCTGCCGTACTACGCTGGCATGCCCGGTGTGCCCTCTGCGTTCCAGTACGGCCCCACAGTGTTCGTGCCCCCGGCTTCAGCCAAACAGCCCGCTCTGGGCCTGGCCACTCCCTCCAGCCAGTACCACCAGCAGCACCAGGGCGGCTACGGGCAGCACGCCTATGGCACCGGTAAGACCCCACCACCTCCACACTGCATTATACACTATGTGTTTTATAGAAGCTCACAGCATTTAGAGTGTCATCGGTGTGAAGATTGCTAAACTAATGTGGGCACAGCTGTCTCTGCTCAGTGACATGGGCTCTGTCTGAAATCACTCCTTATGCCCCTGTTGGAAAATGATAGTTTTGGCCTGTTTCCCTATAAAAAAAAATTGAAATGTGTCATATAATGTTGTAGAACAGGGCCGAGAATCACAAAATGAAGCAAAAATGCATCAGAGAAATAATTTTTATTAGATTAGTGCACTCTTTTCTGGCTGACAGGGCTGAGAGTCACTAGCCTGATTCATCCGCCGGTTTCGTAGATTTTGTTCGCTCGACAGTAGGCAGGTACTGTTTTTATTTGACCAATCGCTGCTATTTGGTCGTGACGTATGTAATGCGCCTCTAATGGAGCTAACTGATATATTAAGTTTTTCCCAAATCCCGTAGGAAGAAGGACAATAACGTCTTTCCCCTTGATAAAATTCACCAAACATTCTCTTTGTTCCATCTTTAAATCCTCAGTCTCGGGAATTGTTGACAACACAGAATATATGGCTCTTCGCTGATTGGCTGGTGCCTGAACTCACACTTCCAGGGTTTTTGCGAACCGGCTAGTGTATTCTGATTCCTGACCTAGTTGCTGAAGAGAAATGAAATTGATTGGAGGCACTAGGTGGCGCCTGCCTGACTAGAGAATCACAGGGTCCCTGAAGACAATCCAATTTAGTACGATTCATTGCTCACAACCCGATAATTTGCTATACACATGATAATCAATGATTTCTTGATATTCACTTGATATTCTGCGAAATATTTTTAAGAACCAAATACATTTTAACATGATTTATTTTTTAAACCATGACCTGCATAAACTTAATATAAGCTTTCAAAGTTCTAATTATTTTTTTTGGAAAGTCTGTGGGGAAAATTAATTGAAAATTTGCTTCCGGACCTGGGAATGGGTGGGGCAGTGTTAGAAAACATATATTAAATGAAACAGAAAACGTACTCCAAGGTTCTTGTAGAACTGCAAATACAAACGAACGGTAAAATAAAAGTGTAAAAATGCATAGCACACAAAGATTTTTTCATTTTTAAATAACGTTTCGGCCAAAAAGCCTTCGTCAGATCATTTTTTCTCATATCAACAATTAAAAAAAAAAAGATCCACAGATTAATTTTTTTTGTTATTATATTTTGTTTTTATTTATTATTAGTTACTGTTATAGTTTTTATTCCATGGAAACAAAACTGCCTCCATAAAAAGTAAAGTTAAAACATGATGCATAAGAGATTCTGGGCCAGTTTTTTTTTCCCCACAATCAAATAGTGCCACTGCTTTATGTCGAAAATACTCTTAAATATCCACGTAAACACTTTTTATTATTAGACTGGGTGATTTTGGCCACTGCCTTGTGTGTTTCTGATGGTTTGCGGTTGGGGCGTTTGCACACGAGTTGCATGTGGATTGGGGCATGCGTGTTCTGGGTTTGTGACGCTTCTCAGGCTCCGGTCCCCTGCTCAGTGTACAGGCGCCCTCCATCTTTAGACAGGTGACCTCACTGCCTCTCCTCCTCTTCCTCTTCCTCCTCCTCTTCCTCCTCCTCCTCCTCTTCACCCCTCTCTGTGCCCGCTCTGCCCCCCCATCGCCTCTGCCTCCTCCAGCCTTTGACGACCTGTCCCAAGCCCACGCTGGGGACTACAGTAAGGGAGGGTACGGAGGCTCTGCCCAGACACAGGCCAAGGCAGCGGGCAGCGGTCCAGGCAAAGGTACCCACACTCACCCCCACACTCTGACACCACCCGGAGAACAAGGGCATTCAGGGCTTTTTTTTGTTTAGTTTTTAAAGATTAAAGGTGCGATATGTAGCTTTTCTCGTGGAGGGTCTGTCGTCTGCTTGTCTTTTGCCTGGAATGTTGCGCAGTGTGGTATGAATTTGTCCGAATGTCAACACTAATCCCTCCTTTTGGGCGCTACTTTAACCATTTTTAGCAGTGTCCGAATGTCCTATGAGTGATAATGTGCACTCAAAATTTCCCGAAAAGTACTGAGCAGTAGGGGTGTGCAAAAATATTGAAATATCGATATATCGTATCTCTTAATGTGATGATACAGTATCGATATTGTGGGCTGCTGTATCGATATATGACCAAGAGTATTTTTTGGTATATTTTACTAAATTATTTTGTTTGTTCAGAGGAAGAAAACTTCGCATTTGACATTTTCACTGTTTTGAGGATTAAAATGTTTGTGTTTCATATGAAATTTGCACAAGAAGTGGTTTAACAAAGACTTTTAGTATCACACACATGATTTAAACTTTATTTTTATTGAACTGTATCTGGATCTAGGGAGTTTTTCGGACAGTCTTTTTTTTTTTTCAGTCACTTATCAACTTCCAAATGGTTGTATTGCCAAAAAGCTTTCAATTTCGTCACCTACTTGTCTCTAGAGATTACAGGGAATGACATTTTGTGAAACATTCCAGGCAAAAACATGCAGACGAAAAGATTTTAGACCCTTTACTTAAGAATGTACATAGTGCCCGTTTAATTATTTCATCTCTCTATCCTTTCATTTATAAATCTGCTTACAGACTGGAGTAATGTTCATCTGTCACACAGTAACTCTACATCAGGAAATTCCCAGTGAACTCTTTTTTTAAAAATAAATCATATTGTAAATTTAAATATCATATATTACGCAAAATTGACTCTTGCAGGATTTAAGACGTGTTTTAATGTCGTTATCGCCTCAAAAACAAACCTGGAGTTGTTTTATTTCATTCACACATTTTATTTTTTAGTCTGTTTCCATCTCCAAAGCTCAAAATGTGACGAGATGAGCAGTTCCAGAGCGTTAAAAATGTGTGAATGAAACAAAACGCAACACGACTCCAGGTACGTTTTCAGAAAATGGCGTAATACGGGCCCTTTAAGCTTGAAATAAATGGTAAAAGTAAAACGTTTCGGTCCTCAACACTTCAGATTCCCCACTAGTGCAAATAAAAGGTAAATTACGACGAACACTGAAGCTGAAAAATGTCGAACCACGGAGTCAGGCCCAGCACACGTCCACTCTCTCTCAGATCCTCAGAAGAGCCGCTGTGTCGTGCATGTGTGTGTGGGGCGGAGCTCTGCATCTGCTTTTCTGTGGCTGCACATTACTAACTGCATATCAACAAACGGTGCTGAAGTATAAATCTATAAATCTGTGGTGACACGCCGCATTTTAGGGGTGTAACTGAACCCGAATCATGACGAGAATGTGTAATATTGAGTCAAAACTGTAAAATTGTAGGTTTTTTTTAAGACAAACCTGCAGTGGAAAGGATTAGGATTTAGTTTAAATAATGTCAAAAGTCTCTGTGTACAGAGAGTAATTTCCTCATGTTGACTGCACAGAAACAGAGCAAAGCATCATGGTCAGTGTAGTTCCCGCTATGCTGCTTCAAAAATGCATTTACAGAAGCTTGAAAATGTGTGTAGCTGTATTTTCACTGTCATTGTGAGATCTTTGTTGTTAAATCCAGAGTACATTTTATATGTTCTTTCTCTGTTTCCACCCCCCCTCTCGTTCCCGCTTTCCCCTCAGCAGCTCCAGGTCTCTCCGCCTCAGGGTCCAGTGCGGGAGTCCCTGACATGGGAGGGTCCATCTACAGCAAAACACAGGTGACTACAGTCAACAGTGAATAAAAATACACCATTATGTCTGATTAAAGTACAAAAGCACTTTGAGCCGATGAGCCTGACGACACACAGGGAAATTTGGGTTCATCAGTTTTCATGGTGCGTCCCAGTTGTTGTTCTTGAATGTCGCATTTTTCTGGTTCTGAAATTCGAACTGGGTTTGAACTTCCATCTTGGGATTTCTACTTGTTTGGTGCTGATGCTTTGAGAACAGCAAAAATACTTGTTTTACTCATTTCATTTTCCCCATTTAATTGTGTTGTGCTAATGGTTACACAACACTAATGACGACCAAAACAAAACAAAAAAAAGACACTCAGACGTTGCTTTAACTGTAGATCACATTAAAATTATCTCTGTTAATTTATTACCTGTTTGTTTTATATTGACTGACTTGATTCTTAGCATTAGTTTGAAATGGTTATTGTAAAATACTAAATTAAAAAAGTTTCTTAGTTTTCATATGAAACATGAAGAACTGAAATTGTGTTCCTCACTCCCAATCTTAAAATAATAATAATAATAATAATAATAATAATAATAACAAATAATAATAATAACAAATAATAAATACTAAATACTAGTCATTGTTTTTCCGACCTGACTGGAGCGCAGCATCAGGCTCAGGCCATGAATCAAAACTGTAACATACTTCTCGCTTTAATGTCTGTATTTTTCTAATAATTGTTCTTTTCCTGTGCAGTCTTTTGACAAGCAGGGCTTCCACACGGGCACGCCCCCTCCCTTCAGCCTGCCCTCTGCTCTGGGGGGCACTGGGCCCCTGAACCCGGGCGGTGCCCCCGGTTACGCCCCGGCCCCCTTCCTCCACATCCTCCCCCCTCATCAACAGCCACACTCCCAGCTGCTGCACCACCACCTCGCCCAGGACGGACAGGTGACGCTTTCTGCTCACTCACACCACAGTCTGTAGAGCTCAGGAACACTGTTCATCTGATACTGTTACTACTGACTACTACTTCATGTCAAATATCAGACTGTAGAGTCATATGAGAAGAAGAATATTAAAGATAAATCTTGCAGTGTTTTAATTCACTAGACCAGGGGTGAGAAATCATTTTTTCCATGGGGCCACATGAGAAACAGAAAATATTGTGGAAGGTCGGGCCAAAATGCTTAACTCAATTCGGTGTAATATTAATTGTATTTCTTTATTAAAAAAAAAAAAAAGCAGTAAATATCATTGTTTTGACAAGCTGGTCAGACTGGTGGGAGTTTGTTATGACTAAACGATGAAAAAGTGAGGATGCTTTACAAAAAATGTCATTTAAAAAAACACCTCTAAAATAAAAGCAATGCAGCTTTAGTCCATGTATGAGGTAAAATTATAAAATGTTTATTTTGTAATTACAAATGATCTTAAACGGGCCGTATGTGGCCCAGGAGCTGGACATTGCCTGTTCTAGGTCTGTTCTAGACCATTGAAATCAGGTCTTACAAATCCCTATGCAGTTTGTTTGTTTTTGTTTTTTTTTCCCCAATACCAAATATTAAATGTGCACAGTGTAAATTTTCTGGTGGAGATTCCATGGAGATGTTCTTGCTTTGCCTGGAATATTCCGCAGTATGACTTTAAAGTTGTCTATCTCAATGGAGACAAAGTGATGTGACCAGGGTGATCCAAGCCCTGGGGTTTCAAAATGTGCGCCCAGTCAATCAGTGGTCGAGCTCGACGGCGCATGAGTCCAGATTCACCTTTAGCCCGGCGAGGTTCTTCAGGTGGCTCTGGGCTGATTGAGCATGTGCAGTATTGCTCTTCTTTGACTAATCAGAGTGAGAGGAGATAGAGCGGAGCCGGAGCAAACGATTATAAAGTGTTTTTTTAAGACAACTGAAGGATTATGAGCAGAGAAAAAGTTTATGATGTAAAAATCTCCAACAAATTTTACATTTTTGAAAGTTGTAGGTGCCCTGTCAGCCGAACACGAGCAGGTTGTGTTTACATTGCCCTGTCTCAGCCCAGGAGATTTTTTTTTTCGCTGAAGTTCCAGTGAGTGTCACTGCATCAACTGGAGGCAGCAACAAGCAGCAACACCCTCCAGTTTTTTTTTTTAATAGATCCATGGGGTGATCCTGCTCACAGTAAGTTTTCACGGCTGGCAACAGAAACTTCTTTAAGTTGCCATAATGCCAAAATGCCATACTGTGGAACATTCCAGGTAAAAACATCTCCATCGAGACCCAAGTTTTGCGGACCCTCCAACAAAAAATGTACATGGTGCACCCATAAAGGTCTCATATTATGCAAAACTGAGCTGAGCTTTAAGCCATGTTAAGTGTTGTTACCTCCTGAAAAACATTCTGAGTTTTGTATCATTCACACATTTTTGAGAAGTCCTTATTTATTTAGTCTGTCTACATCTCCAAAGCTCAAAGTGTTTAGTTTAATTTAGTTGTAACGCCGTTCTGCTGTTGTGTGTTTTCAGGGGGGTCCAGGACAGCGCAGTCAGTCCGGCAGCATGCAACAGAAATCCCAAGGCAGCAAGTCCAGCTACGCTAACTCCCCCTACTGGACCAACTGAGCATCGCCACGGAGTTCACCTCTCTCCTCCACCAAAGAGGCTGCTCCTTCACCGCGGCCTCTCCCCCCACCCCCAGTCCTCATAAGTCTTTTGGGTTCTCCCTTTGCCCCTTTTGAAATTGGTTGTACATGTAAGATATTTATGTATTTATATATATATACTGTATATGTAATAGTAGAATATTAAATGTGGTTGCGACATTTTATTTTTGAAGGATTTTTGTTTACTTTTTCAAAAACTGCAGGAAA
The DNA here is from genome assembly GCF_026225935.1 of Boleophthalmus pectinirostris. Lineage (NCBI taxonomy): Eukaryota > Metazoa > Chordata > Actinopteri > Gobiiformes > Gobiidae > Boleophthalmus > Boleophthalmus pectinirostris. The sequence continues at coordinate 37,757,644 of NW_026571353.1, read as the reverse complement.
GATTGTTACATTACGACAGAATGGCGACGCTTGTGTGAAATTAGCCCAAACGTCCAGCAGGGCGGCGAGAGAGAGCCAGCACTGAGTATGAGGACACTTCGAAGGGGGTGGGGGTCGAAAAACTAACTGCATCTCCCCCTTTTTTCTTTTTTATACGACCCACGTGACAACCCCACACTTCATTTTCTAGTTCCACGTTCCTTACCTGGAGAGTTTCTGTGCCCTCCCCTTTAAACGGCCCCGTTGATCTAAAGTTAATATTTTAATTTAATTTTAAACTTTCATTGCCCTCCAAATAAAAGTTCTGAGCAGTTGGAACCTTGATCTGTTTTATGTCTTTTTATTTTTATATACTGTTTATTTCCTTTACTGTGTTGTGTTTCTGGGTGGTAGAAGAATCATTTTCTGGGTGTTCTACATATATCTCTAGGGTGGAAATTTTCAGCACACATTTTTTTATCATTAATGTATTTTGCACGTGTAACATAACACACACACACACACAAAAACAAAACACTAGATAAAGTAGGTGCTGTAAGAGGTATTAAAAAAAAAACAAAAGAGCGTAATATTAAAGCTTCCACCTTATGAATACATTAAAAACTGAACATTATTGCTGTGCATAAAAAAAAACAAACATTTAAACACCTAACACTAAAGTGGATTAAAACAGGGGTGTCCAAACTTTTTTTTTTTCAAGGGACATGTATCTAAACACAGACAAAGCAGAGGGCCGATCGAGGGCTGAAGACTGGTGCTCAACACAGGGAATAATTTAAATATGTGCATGTTTAACACGTTAGAATGATCCGTCAGTCTTTATTCACGCTAAGATCCTTAAAACCACACACTAAATATTAAATATTGGCTTTATCAAGGTAGATTTTCAAAAAACTTTCAGTAAAAAGTACATTTTTAATTGATGCAGGTCATTTGGGCCAAGTCACCTGGAAGCCTGAGGGCCGCATTTGGCCCACGGGCCATAGTTTGCCTGGATTAAAATATAATGAAACATCCATAATTAAATGATAATCAAATATTAGTATGACATTAGCTCAAACACTCAAAAGCTTTAAGATCTGAAAACTCTTATAACTTCAGTGTATCAGTAGGGATGGGACCTCACGAGACAAAATATTAAAAATGATCTTTTTCCTCATGTTTTTATGTTTGGATTGACAAAATAAGAGCACCGGTGAGTTAGAGAATGTGTAATCAGAAGAGGTGGGACCAAGTCGATGATTTGCAAGTCTCAAGTAAGTCTCAAGTCTTTGACCTCAAGTCCGAGTCAAGTCCCAAGTCAAATACAGGTAAGTCCAAGTCCAGTCTCGAGTCACTGGCCCATAAGTCCAAGTCAAGTCCAAGTCAAGTCTTTAAACCAAAGTACCAAACATTGCTTAGATTTTTGCAATTTCATGAATTTTAAACTAAACTGTACTTAAAAGTCATGGTATATTTATATAAGAGTTGTACAAATGCAATTTTTTTTTCTTTTTAAATGTCTTGACAAGATCTTAGTGTGAATCATTACGGTCAGAACAGAAAGAATTCAGATTTAAAAGAGCTAAATACAGTTATTTTGTCATGAAGGATCATATTTTATGTAGTTCCCTCTGTGTTACTGTACTGTTTTGTATATTACTGCATTTTACTGTATTTTACTGTAGTACATTTGAGGATTCCACATCACAGTACTTCAGTTTCATCCAAAGTACCAAACAGAAGTGGGAGGGACATGTTCCAGTTTGTTCCTGTAAAGTTAAACACCTGCATTTATCAACTGTGAAGAGAAAAGTATTTTCTAAAAACATGATGTTCCTCCAAAAAATCAAGTCTTCTCAAGTCACAGGCCTCAAGTCTAAGTCACCTTCAAGTCCCAAGTCTTAGTCCATTTTATCAAGGTAAGTGTCAAGTCCTAAAAATAGTGACTCAACTCTGACTCGAGTCCAAGTCACGATCTGCAAGTCCCACCTCTGGTCAGGAGAAAAGCAGAGCCACAATGAAATATGAAATAACGTAAGTAAAAAATGGTGAGACTAAATTGCACAATGTATTTGTTGTAGCCTAAATTATTTCAAAATCTCGGCTCATTCTCCTCGATCCACTTTTGTATCTCGTCTCGTGGAAATTGTATCTCATCCCACCCCTTTGTATTAGTCGAATCATTTTATGAGGACAGAGAGAGGAGAGACTGATGAGGAGAAAAGACGCAGGAGAGAGGGAGGAGTGAGAAGGAGGAGAAGAGAGACTGAGGGGGTGAGGGGCAGGTGCTTTTTATCTTTGAAAAATCACAAACTTTGCACCAAGGCCAAAGGTCAAAGTGAAGTGAAGAGGTCAGCCCACCCAGGCCGCACGTCCCGGACACGTCCAAACACTGAACAAAAGAAATAAATACCCAGAGCAGGGGTCTCCAACCTTTTTCCTCCTGTGAGACGCTTTTACAAAACAAAAATGCCAGAGAACTGCTCATTTTAGCGATCACAAAAAACTGAGCAGAAGAAAGAAGAGGGCGAGCCTTAGATGGGGCAGAGTTGGATGCCGATACAACATAAACCATTTTTGCATTTATTAGTGCAGAAACTGAGACTCAGTGGTAATAATCATGTAATTAATACATTTTGAGTTATTCAGCACAATATGTATAATTCAGAAATCCCTTGGAAGAGGCTGGAGAGCTACAAGGAGACAGGGATGGAGACCCTGATATGTATCGGTTTTAGGAGCACAGATCTAAGGCTGCGTTCACACTGCAGCCTGAAGTGACCCAAATCAGATTTTTTGGCCCCTGTGTTCCTGTATCTGATCTTTTAATGACAGTCTGAACGACACAGAGCCGATTTTTAAAAATGTGACCCAGGACACTTGGATATGTGCTCCTGAAACTGATACATATCTGATCTTTTGACATGTGACTTCAGTCTGAACGGTCAAAGTGCATTCATCCACCTACACGTTATCAACAAGACACAAGCGTCACTATTCTGCGCTGAAGTAGGCGAAAATTGTTAATGAACTCCGTGTCACTGAAGTGAAGCACATCACCACTCACCACTCTTGGCTCCGTCTCCACATCCACACGTTCCTTTCAACGGATGTCGCTGCCGCTGTCCCACAAAACACCACGACCCAAAACCTCGTCCTTCTCCTTCTCAATCTCCTCCTTAAAACAAGTAAGTTGTTCATGTTCTGGCTCCGGTACGAGAGGAACTTTAAAATCTCCAGGTGCTCGATGCTGCGTCCATGTTTGGACAACTTCTGTAAACACAGAGACGCTCGCTGCGGTTGACGTCGTCGTGTCTCCAGTGTCACATGTGGGACACTTTTGGGCTGTTTAATGTTCACACTGGAGTCACATACAAGTCACATTTAATTGTAAATGTGAACGACCTCGCAAAAACATCGGATTTCACAAAAAAATCTGAATTGAGCATAAAGCCCTGCAGTCTGAACGTAGCCCAAGTGTCCTGGGTCACATTTGAAAAAATCGGATCTGTGTGGTTCAGTCATTAAAAGATCAGATACAGGAACATAGAAGCCAAAAAATCAGATTTGGGTCACTTCAGGTGCAGTGTGAACGCAGCCTATGTGTTTCTTAAATGTCAATGTCCGGTCCAACGTCAGTCCCAGGGATTTAAACTCTTCGACGAGGCTGAGCTCCATCCCGTCCAGAAAGACATTGGACCTCTGTAGCTCAGTTGTTTTGTTTTGTTTTTTTTATTTATTTTTTATTTTTTTTAAGGATTTTTAGTTTTTCGTTTATGGTCGTACAGACTAATAATAATGTTAACGAAGCCGAAAAAGTTTATCGTTTATGATCGTGCGAAACAAACAACGATGAGAATGAAAGAATGTAAGGATTATTTGTTTTTCGTTTATGGTCGTACAAACTAATAATAATGTTAACAAAGGAGAAAAAGTTTATCATTTATGATCGTGCAAAATAAACTACAATGAGAATTAAAAGTAAGAACATTTTGTTTTCGTTTATGGTCGTGCAAACTAATACTAACATTAACGAAAGGCACAAAGGTTTATCACTTATCATTGTAATGTTGTTTTTTTTTTTACTGAACATCATGCAGACGGTTTTCTTCATAATCGTGATAATGATTTATTCCGTAATTTATCTTGGTAAACTAATTATGCTCATTTACATATTTTAGGTATTTAGAAATAAGATTTGAACTGTGTTTTTGTGTTTTTGTCGCATACAATCAGCACTTTGAGCTCTAAATAAAACAAAACTTATCTACAAAACGTCATTTATCACGTTGGTTCCACCTTGTCGCACCACAATGCAACACACAAAACCTCTAAACCATTTGAGGTGGTCGCTCGAGTGTTGATGTTTTCACCGTTTATGATTTTAGGAAATGCTCAGAAATGTAAAATCACACTTTAAGATCACACGTTATCAGATTGTGTATTCAGTTTCTTTCTTCGGAGCACGTCCCCAGAGCAGGTGGAGCCACACACGGACACACATGAATGAGATTTGTGTGTTTGTTTTTTAGGTCCAGATGCAGTAAAGAATCAGCACAGTCCCGAGTGTGTGAAGAACGCCGCCCGCTGTGACCCGAGACGCGCCCGGGGAAAGGTCAGATCACACACTCTGCTGTAGGTTTTACACAGTGTCGGGGAGTAACAGATTACATGTACCGGCGTTAAGTAATCAGAGTACAAATTATGAGTAACTGTATTCAGTTACAGTTACTGTTTCAGTGAGTGGTAATTGGATTACAGTTACTTTGTTGAAATAAATGGATTACATGGCGATATTTTCCTGTTTTTACATTTTGGGCTAAACCAGGACTGAAGAAGATTTGAAACCAGGACTAAACTAAGACTAAACCAGGTCTAAACCAGGGCTAAAGAAGATTTAAAACCAGGACTAAACCAGGACTAAACTAGGACTAAACCAGGTCTAAACCAGGACTAAACCAGGACTAAACTAGGTCTAAACCAGGACTAAACTAGGACTAAACCAGGTCTAAACTAGGTCTAAACCAGGACTAAACCAGGTCTAAACCAGGACTAAACTAGGTCTAAACCAGGACTAAACCAGGACTAAACCAGGTCTAAACCAGGACTAAACCAGGACTAAACTAGGTCTAAACCAGGACTAAACCAGGACTAAAGAAGATTTAAAACCAGGACTAAACCAGGACTAAACTAGGACTAAACCAGGTCTAAACCAGGTCTAAACCAGGATTAAACTAGGTCTAAACCAGGACTAAACCAGGTCTAAACCAGGACTAAACTAGGTCTAAACCAGGACTAAACCAGGACTAAACCAGGTCTAAACCAGGACTAAACCAGGACTAAACTAGGTCTAAACCAGGACTAAACCAGGACTAAACCAGGTCTAAACCACTAAACCAGGTCTAAACCAGGACTAAACCAGGACTAAACTAGGTCTAAACCAGGACTAAACCAGGTCTAAACCAGGACTAAACCAGGACTAAACAGGTCTAAAACCAGGACTAAACCAGGTCTAAACCAGGACTAAACCGGACTAAACTAGGTCTAAACCAGGACTAAACCAGGACTAAACCAGGTCTAAACCAGGAATAAACCAGGACTAAACCAGGACTAAACCAGGTCTAAACCAAGACTAAACCAGGTCTAAACTAGGTCTAAACCAGGACTAAACCAGGACTAAACCAGGACTAAACTAGGTCTAAACCAGGACTAAACCAGGTCTAAACCAGGACTAAACAGGACTAAACAGGTCTAAACCAGGAAACCAGGACTAAACCAGGACTAAACTAGGTCTAAACCAGGACTAAACCAGGTCTAAACCAGGACTAAACCAGGACTAAACCAGGACTAAACCAGGACTAAACCAGGACTAAACCAGGACTAAACCAAGACTAAACCAGGTCTAAACAGTAGTGTGGACATAATTTAAAGCAGCAGTGATCTCATATAAAAATAATTTCTCTATCAATAATCTTTTTAATCTGGTTAAGGACAGACTGGACTTTCTGTGGCTTTGATCAGATAAAACATCTTCGTCTTTTCTTCTCTACAGTAAAACAAAAGCCTCTTCATGGAGACTTGGGCTCAACAGACAATTTGAAGAGAACAAACAAGAATTTTCAGGATGTGGTTTTTACATTCATGTCGTTTTAAAAAGCAAGACAATATCAAGTAATCCAAAGTATTACATTACTCACTTTAAGTAATTTAATGGATTATGTTACAAACTACATTTTGGGGTATGTAATCTGTAATCTGTAGGGGAATACATTTTAAAAGTCACCTTCCCAACACTGGTTTTAAAGGTGCAAACAGTAACATCTCCGTCCAGGTGGCAGATACACACCGCAGAGAGGTCTCACAGTGCGTCTTTAACATACTTTTGAAGTGTATTTGCGTTTTTAAACATCAGTGTAAATCTTTAACGTGTAAATATTGTGTTTGTTTTACTTATAGTTCATTTTAAAACAGGCACAGACACAGTACAGAGTGTGTTTGTCTCACAATGCACAGAAATGTTGCATATGTGTTGCCCTCTGCTGGCCGTTTGAGGTAACAGCGCCTTAGAAAACAAACAGGGCTTCTTTCTTTTTAATTAGAGTAAAAAAAACAAAAACAAAAAAAACAAGCATAATCAGAAATAGCAACCTGGTCCCCATGAGGCATTGGTGGGGTGAGTTCATCACCACAGAAGCAGTTTATGAGGAGCCCAGCCCATATCACATGATCATTATATCCACAATACAATGTGTGTATCTGTACAGTGTCCATGAACATTTATGTGGTATAATTTTTCATGAGTTGTGCATATGTTAGTTGTGTGACTGTAGATCAGTGTGTTGTGTATCACCAGAAAAACAAGAAATGGAAATTATTTTTAGAATTAGAATTTAACGGCTACACTGAAAGAGAAAGGAACTGTTATAATTAGTGATTATCTCGAAAACTATTCATATTTTACTATACAAATGTTAAGATATACTGGTCGGACCCAAATATGCAGAAAAAAAGGTATTTTATGAACAAAAACAGGGGGGGTGGGTTCCAGGGGAGGCAGGACAGGTCCAGGTTGGCCGCAGACGGAGACTGACCAGAGGTGATGTGACGTTCCGTATCGAGGCTTCGAAGCGTGTGTCGAGTAGGGAGGGGGCGTTTCCATGATGCGCGTATCGAGGCTTGCTTCATTTAGGGGAGGAGCTGAAAATGATGATGTCCGAAGCCTCGTTGCCCGGCTGTACCACGTGACTGATTCAGGAAATGGTTCGGATTTTGCTGCGATTTCCATTTTCATCATTTTCAAATAATCATTTTCCATCCTGCCAGTACATAGACACACACTACACTGCCATCACTACAATATACATGTTTTACATACTTACACTTTATTTTGCTGACAGTTTTATTCACAGACTTTCTGCAAAATGTCACACACTTCAAACTCATGTCAACTGATATTTTTGTGTCCAGTAGATCCTGTTAGAGCAAATGAAGCTTCAAGAAGCTTCGCGTTAGAGTGAACCAATTGGATGAAAGGCTTCAATGCGTCTTGAAGCTTCATTGGCCCATCACTACTGACCGGAGGCTTACGGTACAGGTGGCAGCGGGATGAGGCTGGCTCCAAACGGAAGTGCTGGGGATCGGACAAAAAGAAAGTGGTAAGTATCAAAATCTTCGGAATTCTCAAAAAACATACGAAAAGCCTGAGTAGTTCACCACTTGAATGACGGAACGATCGGGCAGTGGAGAGCAGGTCAGCAGGTCTTTTATGGCACCGCCCAGGAAACGCCAAACAAGGTAAGGAGAGAGGGAGCGGGGAAAGGAGCAGGATGAAACCCTCACAACAAATGCATAGAATTATAAATAGATAATATTTTTTCTGAGATTTTGAGACCACTCCCGTTGCTCTCGCTCGATCCTTCGTGGAGTTATAACCAAAAACACATATTTGAACTGGTGACCTTGACCGGTTTCAACCTGTAACATCCAGTGTGCCCCGGTTATGTCTGTGCCAACTTGTGTGATGATTGGGTGAATATTTTATGCCGCAGACGGTTCAGAAATTGCTGAAATTGCCTTTATTCTTTATAATGGCGTGACCTTTCAGTTGACCCGGGTGACCTCAAATGATCATCACCAAACATGTTTTTTGCAGCATCGGGCACGAGGGCTTGACCCACGTACCAAATTTGATGACTATTGGTCCATAAATGGCGGAATTATCGCGGGTGGACACACACACACAAGGTGAATACAAAACCTGGTCAGCCCTTCAGGGACCAGGTAATCATGGAATCCATTTATAGACCAAAATGTTTTGACTCCTGAAAGTGTCCACCTTTGGCAGATATAACAGATGAACACACTCATGACTCGTTCTTTTTACAACGAAATCAAATATTCTTCAGAAAGTTCTTCCCAAGTCTGTTGCAGAAGTTCTCATAAATGTGTGGCCACTTGTCGGTTGCTTCACTCTTCTGTCCAGTTCATCCCAAACCAGCTCCATGGGGTTTAAGTCTGGACACTGTGCTGCTGCTGGACACTCCAGGTTTTCAAGATTTACCATCTTGTTCTTTTGTCCTGAGGCAGTTTTGGCAGAGCTTGGACTTGTGTGTCTTGTTTTATCTTTTATGCCGGAGCCTAAACCCAGTTTTGTAATTTTTTCATTACTGAGATAATCATTCTTATTTAGTTTGATTTAATATTTACTTAAAATGTATGATTTTTGGTAATTTTGGTAATTCTTTATGGTTAACATGATAATTTGTTGATAATTTGTTGATTATTTGCTAAAAAATCATTTGATCTATTTACATTTTCCTTTCAATTAATTATTGCTACGTTAATAAAAGTAAAATTTCACTTACAGTAAGTAGTGTTTATTTTTTTGTCTTATTTTGTGTCTTTGGCTCCTTGTTTAAGGCAAATTCCTCTAGTGTTAATTTAACTTCCTTTAGTGTTAATTTGGCATCCCATGAGAGAAGACCAGCTTGAACCAGTTTTGTGCATAATTTCTAATTAAAATAAAGTGTAAAAATAAAACTCCTCTGTGTGTTGTTTTGCTAAGTCACAATAACCCTACACAGTGTTATCTGTTTACTCTCAAAACGTGAATATAACTCTTGATTTCGGAGTTAAACAGGAATATTTCCAAAAATGTAAAATTAGCTCTAGAACAGATTGGACTCATATAAACCCTGAGAAAATGTTAAAATTGATTCTGTGAGAGTCAATTTTAACACTCCACTTCTTCTGTTAATTCAACTTCCCTTAGTGTTAATTTTCCCTCTTCCCACCCACCACTTCAAACTCCCGTGACAGAAGACCAGTTTGAATGAAATTAACTAAAATAAAGTGTAAAAGTAAAACACCTCTGTGTGTTGTTTCGTTAATCAGAATAACCCTATAAAGTGTTCCGTTTACTCTCAAAACATTACGATAACTCTTGAATTGGGGGTTAAATATGAACTTTGGTCCAGTGTTTTCTTAATTAACATTTCCAAAAAAAAATGTAAGAAAATGAAAAAAACAACAACTATTTTCTTCATTATTTATCTCCAAAATCAAAATGAAAAACAAAAACAAACAAACAAACAAACAAAAACAGGTAACAGGTGTTTCTGAGATGCCGGACTGAAACAGGACTAAACCAGGACTAAACCAAGACTAATCTTGGACTTGAGCGCGAGAGAGAGTCCTGGTTCAGTCCTGGTTCAGTCCTAGTTTAGTCTAGATTTAGTCCTGCTTTAGTCCTGGTTCAGTCCTGGTTTAGTCTAGATTTAGTCCTGGTTCAGTCCTGGTTTAGTCTAGATTTAGTCCTGGTTTAGACCTGGTTTTGTCCTGGTTTTGATCTGGTTTAGTCCTGGTTCAGTCCTAGTTTAGTCTAGATTTAGTCCTGCTTTAGTCCTGGTTCAGTCCTGGTTTAGTCTAGATTTAGTCCTGGTTCAGTCCTAGTTTAGTCTAGATTTAGTCCTGCTTTAGTCCTGGTTCAGTCCTGGTTTAGTGTAGATTTAGTCCTGGTTCAGTCCTAGTTTAGTCTAGATTTAGTCCTGGTTCAGTCCTAGTTTAGTCTAGATTTAGTCCTGGTTCAGTCCTGGTTTAGTCCTGGTTCAGTCCAGGTTTAGTCTTGGTTCAGTCCTGGTTTAGTCCTGGTTCAGTCCAGGTTTAGTCCTGGTTTAGTCAAATTAACTCTGGACCAGATTGGACTCATATAAACCCTGAGAAAATGTTAAAACAGCTTCTGCGAGAGTTCATTTTAACACTTTTTGGTGTAAACACGAGCGCGTCGTCGGACTGTGGCCCTTGTTTTGATGATCCTGGGCGGTTTATGTCGACGCTCTGAAGCCCCGGGTCCCGCTCTGTTGTTGGAGACCGCGGAGCCCCTCGCACTCGTCCACAAAGACGTTTTGTTGGGGTTCACTGGGTTCGTTCCTGGAGAGCCCCGGGCATCACAGGCAGGATATGGCAAACTCGCCCCTGAATAGAGAGCGGGGGCCCTGGAGCGCTGAGGGCCACCGTGACCTGTGTGCGCGATTTGGCCCCTAAACCTGTTTCATCTCGGCGGCTTTCACATGGGCCTGAATGCGTCTCCTGTGTTTGGGGCTGCGGTGTTCACGCGGCGCTGGAGACGGTCGGATTCGCCGCTCGTTGTGAGGTGTGACAGCGCGGCCATTCACTCAGAAATTGGCCTCAATTAGTGCAATTATGGTGATTTTAGTGTGTCCCTCAGAACAGAGCGGAGGCTGTGCACACAACACTGACCCATCAATCATCCCCCGAGTGCCCGGGCACATTCCTCCAGCTGCTCTTCACACGGACACCGACAGACAACACACCTGAACCCGAACTGTGCTGAGACCTACGTAGAGTGACCACCGGCATGACGATGAAAAGTACAACTATTATTGGTCTGTTACGATTAGTGTCTCCGCTCAATTTAATTTCTCTCCAGCAACTAGGTCAGGAATCAGAATACACCAGACGGTTCACAAAAACCCCGAAAGTGTGAGTTCAGGCACCAGCCAATCAGCGAAGAGACATATATTCAGTGTTGGCAACGATTCCCGAGATCGAGGATTTCATCAAGGGCAGGGGTGGGCAAACTTTTTGGCTCGCGGGCCACATAAGGTCCTAAAATTTGCCTGAAGGGCCGGACAGAACACAGGACATGACGTGTTAAGAGCTCAGCTGCATTATATTCGTATTTACGCTTATGTAGGAAGCGCACTACGACATCGCCGTGAAAGATCAAGAACACACAAAAATCAACAGATCTGCTCCACTGCACACCACAGGCGAAGGTGAATTATGAGGAATTAAATTTTACTAAGAAACAGAACCCATGCTACGACATCACATGCAATTAACAGGACTTTTGAGACGTTCTGTGGGTTAAGTCCTATAACACAACATCTATAAAGTTCTTGTTTTTGATTTTTACCAACTCAAAATGGAAGCAGTGCAAAGTTATATCTTGAACACCACTACTTCACTCATGGTCCGAATAACTCCTGTAAGAACACTTTCCCATAAAGCATTGCGGCCAACATAATACGCCGCACCTCAATGTATATTTATATAGTGCGCCATCTACTGGGAAACACCGGAAATGCATGAAAAATAAAACATCAACAAGGTTTATTATTGTAATTTATTCCAGTTCGGCGGGCCGGATTAAAAGGTTTAAAGGGCCACATATGGCCCCCGGGCCGTAGTTTGCCCACCCCTGATCAAGGGAAAAGACGTTATTGTCCTTCTTCCTACGGGATTTGGGAAAAGCTTCATATGCCAGTTAGTCCCGGTGCATTACACACGTCACGACCAAATAGCAGCGATTGGTTAAATGATAAAAAGTACCCGCCTACTGTTGGGCGAACGAAATCTAACACTGCGACGTCAGACGGTTTGTACAAAGTGAAACGAAGTAAAACCGGCTGATGAATCAGGCTACCAAAAGTGTAGCCAGATATTTAGGCAGTTGCTTTTGTTCAGCGTCCGAAATGAGGACAAAATGAGGACAAAATGAGGACAAAATGAGGACAAAATGAGGACGCATAACACAGGTCCGGACAGAAGGCTTTGTTGTCATGACGTTTAAGTAAAGAAGTATGTTTTTTATTTATATAGCACTTTTCACAGACAAATTTCACAAAGACACTTTACAGAGCATTATTCTGTCACTCCACACCCGGTGGTGGTAAACTACTGTTGCAGCCACAGCTGCCCTGGGGCAGACTGACTGAAGCAAGGCTGCCAATCTGCCACTCTGACCAACACCATCACTCACACACACACCACTTTCATACTAGGCAATGTGGGTGAAGTGTCTTGCCTAAGGACACAACAACAGTTTTTGTGACTGGCGCCACACTGTGGCTCCTGATTTTCCCAGACGTCTCCCTCCAAGTCCCACCCAGACCCACAGACCCACAAACCCACAGACCCACAGACCCACAGACCCACAGACCCACAGACCCACAGACCCACAGACCCACAGACCCACAGACCCACAGACCTACAGACCCACAGACCCACAGACCCACAGACCCACAGACCCACAGACCCACAGACCCACAGACCTACAGACCCACAGACCCACAGACCCACAGACCCACAGACCCACAGACCCACAGACCCACAGACCCACAGACCCACAGACCCACAGACCCACAGACCCACAGACCCACAGACCCACAGACCGAGCTGAGCTTCTGAGATCTGACAGGATCAGGCTTTCACAGGTATGGACACTTTTACAGACACGTCTGCTGCAGTTTTCTAACACAGAAGTCAGTGCACTTGTTCTTTTATTAAGTTGTTTTAGATCAATTTTGTGATTTAAAATAATAAATCTATAGATTATAAAAATGTGTAAGTGTCTAATTAGGGCTGGGAATCATTACGAAGTTACTGATATGATACAAACATCGACACACAAGTCACAATACTTATCTTGACACAGTGAACTTTTGGTTCAATATGATTATATTTCAAATTGGTTCGATACGGTTCAATAAAAATAATGTTTAAATCACGGCTGTGATACTAAAAGTCTTTGTTAAATCACTTCTTGTGCAAAGTTCATATGAAACAAACATTTTAATCATCAAAACAGTGAAAATGTCAAATGTGTCGCACAAACGAGTTTCCTTCCTCTAAACAAACTGCAAAAATGTAGTGCTGAAACAAAATGATTTTGTAAAATATATTAAAAAAATACTCTTGGCGATATATCGATACAGCAGCTCATGATATCGATACTGTATCATCACATTAAAAGAGACATGTCAAACTCAGGCCTGGGGGCCAAATTTGACCTGTGACATAATTCTATTTGACCCACGAGATCATATGAGATGTGTATTAGAGCTGCCCATCGGCTACAGATTACACATTATTTATATTCAATTTAAAGTTTAATTATTTTATATTTTGCTTGTTTTGGGATCAATGTTTAAGCAAAACTATTATTAAACATTTATTTTAATAAGAAAAGATTTAACATTACATATATCGAAAGAAGAGAAAACATGCAGATGTTGTTGACATGTTTCAATAAATATTTAGTTTGGCCCTCGACTTAGTCCCAGTTTTTAATTTCAGCCTCTGTGATTTTGAGTTTGACACTTCTGCATTAAACGATACGATAATATAATACGATATATAACACGAAATATTTTGATATTTTTGCACACTTCTTAATCTAATTCTAACAAACTGATCCACAAGTATCACAGATTATAACTACAGAGCACATACAAGCACAGTACGTTTCTTTAACTTCTGTACCTTTTTTTCTTGTTCCTTTTTTTAATCAACATTACATCCTGTTTACAAATGTTACTGGTAGAATCTCTCCTGAATTCAGCTGAATAAGTTTTCTTCATATCTGGGGTCACGGTTGGGTAATATTTATCACATAATTAAAAAAAGATCCTTCGCACACACTCTTGTTGTTGAAGACAGGATGAAATGTGGCCTGGACGGTGGCAGATCAAACCGGCCGGGCTCTTCGGGGGCACACACGAGGAGAATGCTGGAGTTTACTTTACATTGGTATGTGTCAATACGAGCAGCGACGGACAAGGCCCTCATTCAGCCCGGCTCTTTAAAGTGTGAGGCTCTAAGTGCAATACTTCCGCTCGTTTACCAGAAAAACACACCGGGCCGACAGCGCTGCAGCGCTGTCCACGGACAAAACAACTCAACAACTCAAACTAAAGAAGAGCTGCTTTTCAGGCGCCACCACGTGATGGTGTCAGACTCTCAAACTAAACTAAGACTAAACCAGGACTAAACCAGGACTAAACCAGGTCTAAACCAGGACTGATGATGTCAGACTCTCAAACTAAACTAAGACTAAACCAGGACTAAAACCACTAAACCAGGTCTAAACCAGGACTAAACCAGGTCTAAACCAGGACTGATGATGTCAGACTCTCAAACTAAACTAAGACTAAACCAGGACTAAACCAGGACTCAGGACTAAAACCAGGACTAAACCAGGACTAAACCAGGTCTAAACCAGGATAAACCACGACTGATGGATGTCAGACTCTCAAACTAAACTAAGACTAAACCAGGACTAAACCAGGACTAAACCAGGACTAAACCAGGACTAAACCAGGACTGATGATGTCAGACTCTCAAACTAAACTAAGACTAAACCAGGACTAAACCAGGAAAAACCAGGTCTAAACCAGGTCTAAACCAGGACTAAACCAGGTCTAAACCAGGACTGATGATGTCAGACTCTCAAACTAAACTAAACCAGGACTAAACCAGGACTAAACCAGGTCTAAACCAGGACTGATGATGTCAGACTCTCAAACTAAACTAAGACTAAACCAGGACTAAACCAGGACTAAACCAGGTCTAAACCACGACTGATGATGTCAGACTCTCAAACTAAACTAAGACTAAACCAGGACTAAAACCAGGTCTAAACCACGACTGATGATGTCAGACTCTCAAACTAAACTAAGACTAAACCAGGACTAAACCAGGACTAAACCAGGTCTAAACCAGGACTGATGATGTCAGACTCTCAAACTAAACTAAGACTAAACCAGGACTAAACCAGGACTAAACCAGGTCTAAACCAGGACTGATGATGTCAGGACTCTCAAACTAAACTAAGGACTAAACCAGGACTAAACCAGGACTAAAACCAGGACTAAACCACTAAAACCAGGACTAAACCAGGTCTAAACCAGGACTAAACCAGGACTAAACCAGGTCTAAACCAGGACTAAAGATCTAAACCAGGACTAAAACCAGGACTAAAACCAGGACTAAACCAGGTCTAAACCAGGACTAAACCAGGTCTAAACCAGGTGTAAAACCAGGTCTAAACCAGGTCTAAAATCAGGACTAAACCAGGACTAAACCAGGACTAAACCAGGACTAAACCAGGTCTAAACCAGGACTAAACCAGGACTAAACCGAGTCTAAACCAGGACTAAACCAGTCTAAACCAGGACTAAACCAGGTCTAAACCAGGACTAAACCAGGTCTAAACCAGGACTAAAACCAGGACTAAACCAGGTCTAAACCAGGACTAAACCAGGTCTAAACAGGACTAAACCAGGACTAAACCAGGTCAAACCAGGACTAAACCAGGTCTAAACCAGGTCTAAAACCAGGACTAAACCAGGACTAAACCAGGACTAAACCAGGACTAAACCAGGTCTTCTAAACCAGGACTAAAACCAGGACTAAACCAGGACTAAAACCAGGTCTAAACCAGGTCTAAAATCAGGACTAAACCAGGACTAAAACCAGGTCTAAACCAGGATTAAACCAGGTCTAAAACCAGGATTAAACCAGGTCTAAAACCAGGTCTAAAACCAGGACTAAACCAGGTCTAAACCAGGACTAAACCAGGAATAAACCGAATCTAAACCAGGTCTAAACCAGGTGTAAACCAGGTCTAAACCAGGACTAAACCAGGTCTAAACCAGGACTAAACCAGGTCTAAACCAGGTCTAAACCAGGACTAAACCAGGACTAAACCAGGTCTAAACCAGGTGTAAACCAGGACTAAACGCTGCACGTGGGACATTTCTTGTATAAAACTGGGACTAATCGGTGGTTTTGTATAAATCTAGTGGCTCTGGTCTCAAATCTGGGCCTGTCCCGGGTAAACAGGGACGCGTGGTCACATTAACTCGAGTTTTTTTTTTTTTTTTTTTTTGTAAAATCAGAGTTCATTTGTAAAAAAAAAAATAAAAAAAATAAAAAAATCCAAGCCTGTTGTCTCGCCTCTGCTCTTCCGTCTCCCTGTTTGACCCCCTCGTGTCCGCGTCCGGGGAGCGGGCTGTGTTTAGGACCCAGCGGAGCGCGCGGGGGACCCTCTCTCGGCTTCAGTTGTCTCCGGGCTCCGAGTGTTTCGAGTTATTTGTGCGGAGGCGCTGCTGTAGCCATTTCCCCCCCCCTCCCTCTCCACTCCACTCCACTCACACACACACACACACACTCACAGTACGGTACAGGCCGGCGTCCGCACCGCGCTCGGATCTCCCGCTGAACGTGGCCACGGCGAGCACGGAGACGCGGAAAAAAAACAACACACACACGGGAGCGCGGCTTTGACCACGGCGCGGCACTCTCCCCGAGCCTCCCTCCCTCCCCCCCGAGCACTCCGTCCTCCCCCGCCGCAGAAAAAGAAAAACAACGCGGCGGCTCCGGGGAACGCAGGACACAAACTTCGGGATCCCATGTGGAAAGCGGCGGTGTGAGGAGGACGCGACGCACCGACGACCGCCTGTGGTTCCACTGCGGGGCACCGGGGCTCCACTCGCCCGCTCCGGAAAAACCTTCTTCTTCTCCCGAGTCTGGCTCTTCCGTCGGACACTCTTCTATGAGACCCCCGCTCGGTTTTGGGGGAAGTTTGCGTGTTTTGCGGTGGAGGAGTCGGTGAAGAGTCGGTGTGAAAAAGTAGCGGGGGAAGAAGATGGTTCGCGACGGCGCTTGGGGAAGGAGCTTACTGTGCGTCCTGGCTGTTTGTCTGGGCTTCGTTTCCCCGCCATGCAAAGCCCGGATTTACACAAACCACTGGGCGGTCAGGATAGCCGGGGGGACCGAGGTGGCCGACAGGATAGCGGAAAAGTACGGCTACAGGAACATGGGCCAGGTAAGAGACTTTGTGCCGCGGAACTCGTCTCGCACGCTCCGCTTTTCTGCTCGTTTTCGCTCCTCCAAAATGTTTGCCCGACCTTTCACCTGAACATTGTGCTCCGTGCCAAAGCAAAAGTCCAAAAACCAGCCCGGCACAACAGGTGTCACGCTAAAATCTGCAAAAATCTGGTGGTATCTAAATGAGGTGACGTGCAGACCCGAGCCCAGGGTGAGCACACGTCCCTGTTTACCCGGGACAGTCCCAGATCTGAGTCCAGTCCCACTAGATTTATACAAAACTACAGGTTTTATTCTAGAAATGTCCCAGGTGTCCCTGTTTTTGACAGATTTGATCGAAACCTGGACTAAACTAAGATTATATCATGACTATGTCAACTCTTTAAAAAGGACTAAACAGGAGACTAAAAAGGACTAAAACAGACTAAACCAGGACTAAAACAGGACTAAAACCAGGACTAAACCAGGACTGCGTCAACTCTAAACTAAGACTAAACTAAGACTGCATCAACTCTAAACCAGGAGTAAACTAAGACTAAACCAGGACTAAACCAACTCTTTAAGCCGAGACTAAACTAAGACTAAACCAGGACTACATCAACTCTTTAAACTGGGACTAAATTAAAAATAAACCAAGACTAAAACAGGACTAAACCAGGATTACATCATCTCTAAACCAGGACTAAATTAAGACTAAACCAAGACTGCATCAGGTCTAAACTAGGACTAAACTAAGACTAAAACATGACTAAACAAAGCCTCAACCAGGATTAAACTAAGACTAAACCAGGACTACATCAACTCTTTAAACTGGGACTAAATTAAAACTAAACCAGGACTAAATCAGGATTACATCAACTCTAAACCAGGACTAAACTTGGACTAAACCAGGACTAAACTAAAACCAAACTAAAACTAAACCAGGACTAAACTAGGACTAAACCAAGACTACATCAACTCTAAACCAGGACTAAACCAAGACTAAACCAGGATTAAACTAAGACTAAACCAGGACTATACCAATTCTAAACTAAAACTAAACCAGGATTAAACTAAGACTAAACCAGGACCAGGAACAATCTGAGTGAGGATGAGTGAGGATAGCCGGGGGGACCGAGGTGGCCGACAGGATAGCGGAAAAGTACGGCTACAGGAACATGGGCCAGGTAAGAGACTTTGTGCCGTGGAACTTGTCTCGCACGCTCCGCTTTTCTGCTCGTTTTCGCTCCTCCAAAATGTTTGCCCGACCTTTCACCTGAACATTGTGCTCCGTGCCAAAAGTCCAAAAACCAGCCCGGCACAACAGGTGTCACGCTAAAATCTGCAAAAATCTGGTGGTATCTAAATGAGGTGACGTGCAGACCCGAGCCCAGGGTGAGCACACGTCCCTGTTTACCCGGGACAGTCCCAGATCTGAGTCCAGTCCCACTAGATTTATACAAAACTACAGGTTTTATTCTAGAAATGTCCCAGGTGTCCCTGTTTTTGACAGATTTGATCCAAACCTGGACTAAACTAAGATTATACCAGGACTACGTCAACTCTTTAAACCGAGACTAAACTAAGATTAACTAAGACTAAACTAGGACTACATCAACTCTAAACCAAAAGTAAACCTGGACTAAACCAGGACTAAACCAGGACTAAACTAAGACTAAACTAAGACTAAACTAAGACTAAACTAAGACTAAACTAAAACTAAACCAGGACTAAACTAAAACTAAACCATGGCTAAACCAGGACTAAACTAAGACTAAACCAAGATTACATCAACTTTAAACCAGGACTAAATTGAGATTAAACAAAGACTACATCAGGTCTAAAACAGGACTAAACTCAGACTAAACTCAGACTAAACTCAGACTAAACTCAGACTAAAACAGACTAAACTAAGACTGCATCAGCTCTTTAAAAAAGGACTACACCAAGACTAAACCAGCACTACATCAGGTCTAAACCAGGACCAGGAACAAAAAAAGTCTAAGGCTGTAGAAACCTTTTAAAAAAAGAGTATAAAGCGTTATATTTTGAAAGATTTAGAGCTCTGGAATTAATGAATTATGCTTTAAATTTAGTTTGTTTTACTTTATATTTTGTCTCTTATATTTACAGTAAATTGTAAGTGAAATTGTAAATCCAAACTTCCTCTTCGCACGCTGCTTTTTTCTTGAAATTCTTTCATTTTTAGTTGAGCCTAAACCGTTTCAGTCATGATTTATGAGGTTGTAGTTTGTGTTTTGTTTTGTAGTGCTGCAATATGACCAAATAAACTACTACTAACTCAACTCTAAACCAGGACTTTCACAATTTTTGACTAATCTGATCTGAAGAGGAGCATAAATTGTTATTTCTTTTGCCAAAATATTGAAATCCGTGTTTGTGAATGACCATAAAACCAAAAAAATGCAACAGTCAGAAGTCCCTCAGATCATGACTGACACGAGAATCCACAATGTTACACAATATTTTCACAATTTTATTCATACCAACCATCCCAACCCCAGTGTGTCCCAGTTTAGAATTTTTGAAATTCTGGTCACTCTACCCAGACCACATTTATTTATTTAATTCTCCCATGCATCTATTACAAAGATTTATCGATAGAATTCAGTTAAAAGTGAATTATTTTAGGTTTAAATGAAGTCTAAAGGAAGATGCAACAATGATTTGATGATGTCCTGTCAATTATTAGACTTAAGACTTAAACTTTTTTGAAATTATTTGGACAGAGAAGCTCACACGTCACAATATAATATAAAAAAACAAAGTGTAAAAATGTAGATTGTGATCATAAATTTTAAATAAGTAGCAAAAAAGACAGTAAATATATCTACTGTATCAACTCTAAACCAGGACTAAACTAAGACTACATCAGGTCTAAACCAGGACTAAACCAGGACTAAACTAAGACTACATCAGGTCTAAACCAGGACTAAACTAAGACTACATCAGGTCTAAACCAGGACTAAACCAGGACTAAACTAAGACTACATCAGGTCTAATCTAAATCTAAACTAAGACTACATCAGGTCTAAATCAGGTCTAAACCAGGACTAAACTAGAACTACATCAACTCTAAACTAGGACTAAACGAAGACCAAACCAGGACTAAACTAAGACTAAACCAAGACTACATCAGGTCTAAACCAGGACTAAACTAAGACTACATCAGGTCTAATCTAAGTCTAAACTAAGACTACATCAGGTCTAAGCTAAGACTAAACCAGGACTACATCATCTCTAAACCAGGATTAAACAAAGACTAAACCAGGACTAAACTAAGACTAAACCAAGACTACATCAACTCTAAACTTGGACTAAACGAAGACTAAACCAGGACTAAAACTAAACTAGGACTAAACTAGGACTAAACCAAGACTAAACCAAGACTAAATTAAGACTACATCAGGTCTAAACCAGGACTAAACTAAGACTAAACTAGAACTACATCAACTCTAAACTAGGACTAAAGGAAGACTAAACCAGGACTAAACTAAGACTAAACCAAAACTACATCAACTCTAAACCAGGACTAAACTGACACTACATCAGGTCTAAACCAGGACTAAACAAAGACTAAACCAGGACTAAACAAAGACTAAACAAAGACTAAACCAGGACTAAACAAAGACTAAACAAAGACTAAACCAGGACTAAACAAAGACTAAACCAGGACTAAACAAAGACTAAACCAGGACTAAACAAAGACTAAACCAGGACTAAACAAAGACTAAACCAGTAAATAATGATGTAAATGTACAAGTCAATGATATGTCTAGAATTTATTGCCATTTTTAATGTTTTTTACTCTTTGTTTTTGTATTATATCGTGATGTTTGAGCTGCAGCGTCCAAATAATTCCCCTTTTTGGATCAGTAAAGTTTGTCCAAGTCTAAATCTTAAAGGTTGTATGGGGGATTTTTTTTTTTTTTTTGTTAGGGTTAGGGTTGTTAGGTTTGTTTCAATGAAAGTTTAAAATACCATTACAGAGACGCAGCAGCTTTGTAATTATGATGATCAAAAAAAAAAAAAAGAATGAAAATCCATCAACTGTGGACGTGTTGAGGCCAGATAAACATCAGCCAATAGAAAACAAGACTCCCTCATTTTCTATTGGCTGTTAGGTTGTCAATCAAATTCCCTAGTGTAAGTGACTCGCCGGCGCTTGGGGATTATGTGGTTTACGCAGCGGTTCTTGGAGGCTTTTTTAAACTGTCGCTTCCTCGCATTTCGCACAAAGCTTGTTGAGACGGCGGACGAGAATCCATGACCAGTTCGCCGCAGAAGAAAGTCCGTTTTTGAGGTCGCTGAAAGAAAGAGAGAAGGGGAAAAGGAGCGAAGACAAACTGAGGTGATTCTTGGAGATTCCTTCCACCGACTGAAGCAGACGAAGGGTCTAAAAACTGACGCGTCGGTCGATAAATTACCTCTAGACGGGAAACTTCAACAGTGATTCTGAACGCGCACAAGGACTCTCGCTGTATTTCTCTTCCCTTAAAAAAAATCCTCTATACAACCTTTAAGTCTCGTAAGTCGGCGCATCCAGGGAGAAACCGTTGAGAGGTCAAACTGGTGTTGAAAAAACGTGGATTAGAGCGTGTATTGTGAGCCCCACCTGTTGTGTTCTGGTTGTTATGGGGAGGCTGGTTGTAAAATCATTGAGTAATCTCTCGTGTCCCCGGTCCTGTTTGTGGTGAGACACATCAAAGCGGAGCCACAACAAGCGTCAGTCTGGACTTCAGTCAAAGGGCGACCACATGAGAGCGCGCCTGTGTGGGCTGGCACCGGGCACGGGCACTGAAACGCCGTTATTATGACGACGCCGACCTGTACGGCTCCGCGATAACAGTTTCAGGCTCTTTTTACGAATCTAGTAGCGAACTGTCTTTCTGACCAGTGTTGGGAAGGTGACTTTTAAAATGTAATCCCCTACAGATTACAGATTACATACTCCAGAATGTAGTTTGTAACGGAATCCATTAAATCATTAAAGTGAGTAATGTAATCTGAATACTCTGGATTACTTGATTTGCTGTAGAGAAACAAAGACGAGGAAATCTTCACCTAAAATGTTTTGTCTGTTAAAAGAAAATAAAAAGCCCAGATTTTACTGAACCAAATTAAAAATATTATTGATAGAAGAAGAGGAGACACGGTCTGCACAGCATGGATTAGTCCTGGTTTTAGACCTGGTTTAGACCTGGTTTTAGTCCTGGTTTAGACCTGGTTTAGACCTGGTTTAGACCTGGTTTTAGTCCTGGTTTTAGACCTGGTTTTAGTCCTGGTTTAGACCTGGTTTAGTCCTGGTTTAGTCCTGGTTTTAGACCTGGTTTTAGACCTGGTTTTAGTCCTGGTTTTAGTCCTGGTTTAGTCCTAGTTTAGACCTGGTTTAGACCTGGTTTTAGTTCTGGTTTAGTCCTAGTTTAGATCTGGTTTAGACCTGGTTTAGACCTGGTTTAGTCCTAGTTTAGACCTGGTTTAGACCTGGTTTAGACCTGGTTTTAATCCTGGTTTTAGTCCTGGTTTAGACCTGGCTTTAGTCCTGGTTTTAATCCTGGTTTTAGTCCTGGTTTAGTCCTGGTTTTAGTCCTGGTTTAGCCCAAAATGTGAAAACAGGAAAATACCGCCGTGTAATCCATTTATTTCAACAAAGTAACTGAATACAGTTACTCATAATTTGTACTCTGATTACATAACTCTGGTACATGTAATCTGTTACTCCCCGACACTGTTTCTGAAAAGCATTGCAGTTTCTTTTGTGATTCATGTTTTGTTTTTGTTTTTTGGACTAGTATTTAAATTATAATAATTAATTATATTCTCGTTTTACCAGATCTTTAGCATTTTTTTAGCCTGATTCATGAGACGGTTTGACCTCGCGGCTTTAAAATTCGTTCGTAGGCAGGAACTTTTTTTTTTTATTTAACCAATCGCTGCTGTTTGGTCGTGACGTCTATAATGCGCCGCAATCTAGTGGAGAGTCGAGTCAAAATGCTTAACTCAATTCTGCATAATATTACCATATTTTCTGCACTACAGTCTGACCGTCTGACCTCACAGTGTTAGGATTCATTCACTCGACAGTCGGCAGGTACATTTTTTATTTCACCAATCGCTGCTATTTGGTTGTGAACTGGTATATGAAGCTTTTCCCAAATCCCGTAGGAAGAAGGACAATAACGTCTTTCCCCTTTGATAAAATTCACCAAACATTGTCTTTGTTCTGGCTTTAAATCCTTGATGTCGGGAATCGTCGCAAACACTGAATGTATGTCTCTTCGCTGATTGGCTGGTGCCCGAACTCGCACTTCCGGGGTTTTTGTGAACCATCTAGTGCAGGCATGTCCAAACTATGGCCTGGGGGCCAAATGCGGCCCTTGGACAAATTTTTCTTGGCCCTCAGGCTTCCAAGTGAATTGGCCCAAATTACCTTACATCAACAAAAAAAAAATTTATTGCAAGTTTTTTGAAAATTTACCTTGATAAAGCAAATAATTAATATTTAGTGTGTGGTTTTAAGGATCTTAGCATGAATAAACTCTGACAGCTCACTCCAATATGTTAAACATGCAAATATTTCAATTATTCACTGCATTGAGCATCAGTCTACGGCCCTGGATCGGCCTCTGTGTCATCTGTGTTTAGATATGTGGCCCGTGAGGAAAAAAGTTTGGACACCCCTGATCTAGTGTATTCTGATTCCTGACCTAGTTGCTGGAGAGAAATGAAATTAAGCGGAGGCACTAGGTGGCATTGGCTAACATTTTTTGCCCTATCAACATGAAAATTGGCACTGCACACACCAGTACCATTACGATGACACCCTCTGAATTTGAGATCGGTCGGATGAGCGCTTCGAGAGTTATGTGTTGGAACAGACAGACGTTCCTTGCATTAATAGATAGATTTATTAGATTAATTTTTGTCATTTTGAGGGGATGAATACCCAGCACATTAATAACAAAACAGACATAAGACATTACAAAATATAAGACTAACAAACAAACACAAAACAAAAGAACAATAAATAAAGAAAAAGCGCTGGGGTAGAGTTGGGCATCATTAAGAAGTTGCCGATACGATACATACCTCGATACGGTGAAATTCGATTCTATATGATATATTTCAAATTGATTTGAGACAGTTCAATAAAAAATAAAGACTAAATCATGGATGCGATACTAAAAGTCTTTGTTAAACCACTTCTTGTGCAAAGTTCATATGAAAAACAAACATTTTAATCATCAAAACAGTAAAAATGTCAAATGTGTCGCATAAACGAGTTTCCTTCCTCTAAACAAACAACAAAACTGTAGCTGTAACAAAATAATTTAGTAAAATAAACCCAAAAAATACTCTTGGTGATATATCGATGCAGCAGCCAACGATATCGATACTGTATCACCACATTAAACGATATGATATATCGATATTTAGATCATTTTGCACACCCCTAATGTGCGTAGTGTAGTGTTTGCATGTGTGTATTTACTAAAGGTTTGCAAAAATATTGAGACTCCGATATATCGTATGGTTTAATTTGATGATACAGTATCGATATCGTGGGCTGCTCCATCGATGTATCGCGCACTTTGAGTAATTTCTGGTATATTTTACAAGATAATTTTGTGTAAGAGCTACAAAAGTCTTGATATTTTCAGTTTTGATGAGTAAAATTGGTGTTTTTCAGTCCAACATCACGTCCATGATTTAGCCTTTTTTTTTCTAAACCTGATTTGAAATATATCGTATTGAATCGAAAGCTCACTGTATCGAAAAGCGTATCGTATCGTGGCCTATGTAACGAGGTATGTATCTGCAGCTTTTTAGTATTTACATTTTAGGGCTTTACATATTTTTTTTTCCCTTATATCTTTTGTTTTCTGTCTTATTCATCTTTTTATATTTAGATTTTTTTTTTTCTGAGGGGTGGTTTCATGTTCTAACGAGAAAATTTACAAAAAGACTTCAATCTGAACTGCCAAACTAATAGAATAATCACGTTTGAGAGCACGGTTCACGGTCTTGATGCAAATAAGACCGAAGAGTTTGTTGTTTGTGGAAGAAAAGAAATTATGGCACTTCAAAAACTGCCTTCGTGATTTACTAATTGCGTCCGTTCTGATTTAATTGCGATTAATCCCGCAGTTGCAGCCCTGTGATTCACAAAAGGACAAAAATACAAAAAGGAAATCACTAAGGTCGACGTTATTTAAGCTTCAATTTCCTCCGCAAATAACTAAATATCCGGCCTTATCTGTAACCCTACAAACATGTTATGAAACGCACGGGATTCTCTCTTTTAGTTTAGTTTAGTTGAGTCTTTGCAAATTCTAACGCTTGAGGCTGTGTTTAAATTCGCAAACTCTTCACAATTAAAACATTCTCTGCTAATCTAACTTGCTCATCAAATAGATTTTCCTGTTAGATTTGATTAACCTCGTTGGCCTTGAACCGAAAAGCACAAATAAGCGTAGTTAAATATTGACGTAATCATGGCAGTGGAAATGTTTATACTTGGAACTGTCTCAATTCTGGAGCGTTTTCGAAGGATTCTCGTAAAATCGCGTTGCGTAATATCGCCTCGCGCTTTGCGTAATGTAAAAAAATGCAAAGACAAGGAAATAAACTGCTGACTGGAGAAAACTAGAACTGCGCGTTTGCTGTGAGTGACAAATAAACGAGGAGATAAAAATCATCATAATCCTGGATCTTTACAAGTCTGCAAACACCTGGAGTGGGACTGTGCGCAGGATCACGGAGCACCTCTTAAATTTAAAGCTGCTGGTTGGAGAAAAAAAAAACTCTCCTTGGGTCTGTGTTTAGGTGCATCTGGATGGGACAGAAGAGCCACGTTAGCGCCACCTACTGTCTCTGCGAAAATTTCTTTTTTCAAAAATTTTATTTACTGAAGCAGATTACACCGTTCAATGTGTAAAATTAAATCACATGTTTCTGCTTTTACATTTTTTTAGTGTTGGGAAGTCCTGGTTTAGACCTGATTTAGTCCTGTTTTAGACCTGATTTAGACCGGGTTTAGTCTTGGTTTAGTCCTGGGTTAGTCCTGGTTCAGACCTGGTTTAGTCCTGGTTTAGTCCTGATTTAGTCCTGGTTTAGTCCTGGTTCTGTCCCAGTTTAGTCCTGGTTTAGACCTGGTTTAGTCCCAGTTTAGACCTGGTTTAGACCTGGGTCAGTTCTGTGTTAGACCTTGTTTAGTCCTGGTTCAGTTTTGGTTTAGTCCTGGTTAAGTCCTTGTTTAGTCCTGGTTTAATCCTGGTTTAGTCCTGGTTCTGTCCTGGTTTAGTCCTGGTTTAGACCTGGTTTAGTCCCAGTTTAGACCTGGTTTAGACCTGGGTCAGTTGTGTGTTAGACCTTGTTTAGTTCTGGTTCAGTTTTGGTTTAGACCTGGTTCCAACCTGGTTCAGTCCTGGTTCAGTGCTGGTTCAGTCCTGGTTTAGACCTAGTTTAGTCCTGGTTCAGTCCATATACAGCGCAAAAGTTCAGCATCTTCAGTTATTTTGTTGAGAGTAATTTAAAAATGCTGTAATAGTCATGTCATGTTTTATATTTTAAACACAGTAATATTATAATGTAACAAATGACTTTGAAATGACAGGTCGTTCAGGTTTGAGCCACTTCCTTGTTATTGCCTTTTCACTTGCTGCCAACAGAATATCGCGTCATCTCTTGTTTGTGTTGTTAAAACCGTCTAATATCAAGTTACCGAGATACAAGGCTTCAAATCTCTGAGCGGTTTTCTTGGATGACCCGTCTCCGCTCAATTTCATTTCTCTCCAGCGACTAGGTCAGGAATCAGAATACACTAGAAGGTTCACAAAAACTCCAGAAGTGCGAGTTCGGGCACCAGCCAATCAGCGAAGAGACATATATTCAGTGTTGGCGACGATTCCCGAGATCGAGGATTTAAAGCCGGAACAAAGAGAGTGTTTGGTGGATTTTACCAAGAGGAAAGACGTTATTACCCTTCTTCCTACGGGATTTGGCGCATTACATACGTCACGACCAAATATCAGGGTAGCCTTAAAAGTCTTTAAAAGGTCTTAAATTATGTTGTCCAAGTCTTTTTTTTTCACATAGGTCTTAAATTTCAGTGCAGTGTTAAATGGAGGGGAAAAAAAACAAAAAAACTACGTGAGCAATGAGTAAACGACCAGTAGAGTGGAATAAGACGTTGGATGGATCATGGGGAAGTGTAGATTTAATCCACAGTGGCTTCGTAGATTCTAGATATAGTACCGTAGTTGGTTGGACATTATTAGAGTTGGATTTGGTGTTTTTCGCCCGCATAATGGGTGCGATGTTGTCTTAAAAAGATCTTTAGAAAGTCTTAAATTTGGAGTAGTCAAACCTGCGGATACCCTGAAACAGCAGCGATTGGTTAAATTAAAAAAAGTACCCATCTACCGTCGAGCGAAGGAATCCTAATGCTGCGAGGCTGATGAATCAGTCTAGGCACAGAAGGCCTCTCTGGAGAATTGTAATTGCACATTTTCAGGAGGTCCAGAGCTCGCTTCATCAACACTGACATCACCCAAACCAAACCTGGGCATTGTCCAGCTCCAGGACCTCATATGTCCCTTTGTTTGACTCTGACCGACCCCTTTAAACTAATTTGGGATTACAGAATAAACATGTTTTATAATTTAACCTCATGCATGGACTAAAGCTGCATTGCTTTTATTTTAAAGGTGTTTTTAAATGACATTTTTGTAAGGCGACTTCACTTTTTCATTGCTTCGTCAAAACATAAACTCTTACCAGTCTGACCAGCTCATCAAAACAATTATATTTACTGCTTTTTATAAAGAAATACATTTAATATTATGCAGAATTGAGTTAAGCATTTTGGTCTGGCCCTCCTCAAGATTTTCTGTTTCTCATGTGGCCCCATGGAAAAAATAATTGCCCACCCCTCACCCAAACGTACCCTTAAATAGTTTCTATTTGAATATTCATGATTTGAGTGTTTAATTAAATCAGTCTGAAAAGTGTTAAACTAGAACGGTGATGGTTTTGTGGAGGTGAGCGCTGCTGTGCACTTGGGTCCTGAACTGGCCTCCTCGCCTCGTACTGATCTATTGGAAATAATGTTAGAATCTTCAATCAAATCAAATCCTGACTCAAAGTTTGTCGTGAAATGTAAGTGTTTGCTTTGGACGATGGATCAATGCAAAGAACTGAGACTTACACTTAGACTTTATTGATCCACAAGGGAAATTATTTGGACAGAACAGATCAGGTTTGTTCTGCTAAAGATGCAAATGAGCACCTCTGTAATCTGGCACATCTACACTGGAAGAAGTAAAAATGTTTAACAAATACGTACAGGTAAAGCGACTAAGGCTACGTCCACACGGCAACGCTCCTGGATTTTTTTGTTTTTTCTATTTAATAATGTAGATCTCATCACTGTTTTTTAAACTTTAAGGTAATTTAGCAGATTTTGGATGTATCCCAGAAATATCGCCGTTTTGTTTTGCAAAAGTTAAACATAAGTCACAGAAAGAACCCATACATTCCACTGAGTCGTTTTCTTTAGTCCGACAGAAGCTGAACCTCATCAGCGCACAAGGAGCGAGCTGTTTTTATCAGAGCGATTCATTTATGCAAATGAGCCATGTGGTTTTAAGTTTCGTTTCTGTAAAACGTAAACAAATATGCTCAAAGCTGTGTGGATAGAGAAGACCTGCAGACACAGAAACGACGTGTCTGGACACAGATCGTTTCTGATACGGTGATGCGCGGATTCGTTTCAGTGTAAACGTAGTTGATCTGTGTGCGTAATCTGCGGTACGTGTTCTTAACATCAGCATTAGCGCGTGTCTCGGTTGCAGGGCGATGTGAGCGGCTCCGTAGGCAGCACCTGTCCCATTTTGGCGACGCTCTTGCGGTCTGTGGAGGCTCGTTCGAGGGCTTCGATGCATCGGAGGACCCTGGCAATGACGGGATTGTGACGTCATCATTTTCCAAAAGCTGCAAACCGCACAAAAACGTGATGCTGGCATTCTCAGATTTCTCTACTCTGGAGCCCGTTCTCAAAAAAACTCAATTTTCGCCCACCCGAAACGCTGGCTCCGTGTGGACAAAAGGCCAAAACGAATACAAACTTCTCAGTTTTGACCAAAAAAAACCCGCCCCTAAACCTGATGCCCGCAGCTCGTGTTTTGAGACTCTGTCAGAACTCACACGGGCCGCTGTGTCCTGCCCGCCCCTCAGCCTGGTTTAGCTCTCTCTTGCCCCTGTGCGGTGCAGCGTTTGGGGGCATTCTGACAGGTTGTTGTGGGGTAGCCTAGTCAACAGCTTTTGGAAACCCCTGTCGGGCCCGGTCCAGCCCGCCCACCCACTCCACTCCCTGGAGAGCGGCTCTAATGGCCCCTCTTTGACGGGTATTAAAGTGTGGAGGGCCCCCACCCCAGAGGAATTCCCCGCACCCCCAGCGCGCCCTCATTTCCATCTCAATATGTGGCCCTCGTTGGACTTTGACACCTCATAGACAAGAGTTTTACTTCACTTCCTGGTTTAGGGGTCAGCTCAGATCCACTCTCATGGGAGCAATAACAGCCCGGCCTGTTTCCCAACGTGAACTTTGACTCTGGCCCATAAACCCGCCCACGCCCATCGCAAAGTTTATCAAATTGATTCATGACATTTTGAACGCAGTTTGGTTTGGGAGGATAGTTTTAATGACTGAAATGAATAATATCACATTTTTATTGCTCTTTTTGTTTTGTTTTTGTAAAGACGTGGTGCTTTAACATTTAAAAGAAGACAGAATAATGAGGTGATCTGATGTGCAGTGTTGGGAAGGTGACTTTTAAAATGTATTCCCCTACAGATTACACTCACCAAAATGTAGTTTGTAACATAATCCATTAAATTACTTAAAGTGAGTAATGTAATACTTTGGATTACTTGATATTGTTTTCCTTTTTAAAACGACATGAATGTAAAAACCACATCCTGAAAATTCTTGTTTGTTCTCTTCAAATTGTCTGTTGAGCCCAAGTCTCCATGAAGAGGCTTTTGTTTTACTGTAGAGAAGAAAAGACGAGGATGTTTTATCTGATCAAAGCCACAGAAAGTCCAGTCTGTCCTCAACCAGATTAAAAATATTATTGAAAGTGAAATTATTTTTATATGAGATCACTGCTGCTTTAAATTATGTCCATCTACTGTTTAGTCCTGGTTTTAGTCCTGGTTTAGACCTGGTTTTAGTCCTGGTTTAGTCTTGGTTTACCTGGTTTAGTCCTCGTTTAGACCTGGTTTTAGTCCTGGTTTAGTCCTTGTTTTAGTCCTGGTTTAGTCCTGGTTTTAGTCCTGGTTTAGATCTGGTTTTAGATCTGGTTTTAAACCTGGTTTTAGTCCTGGTTTAGTCTGGTTTAGACCTGGTTTTAGTCCTGGTTTAGTCTTGGTTTACCTGGTTTAGTCCTCGTTTAGACCTGGTTTTAGTCCTGGTTTAGTCCTTGTTTTAGTCCTGGTTTAGTCCTGGTTTTAGTCCTGGTTTTAGATCTGGTTTTAGATCTGGTTTTAAACCTGGTTTTAGTCCTGGTTTTAGTCCTGGTTTAGTCCTGGTTTAGCAAAATATGTGAAAACAGGAACATCCCACCGTGTAATCCATTTATTTCAACAAAGTAACTGTAATCCAATTACCACTCACTGAAACAGTAACAGTAACTGAATACAGTTACTCATAATTTGTACTCTGATTACATAACGCCGGTACATGTAATCTGTTACTCTCCAACACTGCTGATGTGTGAGGAGTTGGTGTTTTCTTAGATCAATACAAACTAGAATCATAAATAATTAGGGATGTAACGATATCGAAGTCTCACGATACGATATCATCACGGCACGATATTTATTACGATCCAAATCTCTCATTACGATATTTTGTGGAGGCTAATATGCGACTTCTTCCTCTTAAAATGCCTCGACAAGACTTAATCCAAAGACTTAAAAGTGTTTAAACTGTTATTTCTTCTTGTCGTCTGCACTGAAATGGAGCAAAGGATCATGGTCTTTGTAGTTCCCTCTGTCTTTCTTTTATCTATTGCTGCTCCATAACTCTTAATTTAAGCAAAGAGACTCATAATTCGATATATTGCGATGATCCACGATATTATTGTGAGAACTTTGACGATATTTCGATTATTGTTACATCCGTATAAATTATTGATTGTATTTAGATGTGGGATAAACATAATGTTGCTTTCTGCTCATTATTTTTTGGAAATCTTATTCAAATCAAAGTGAAAACAAACACTAGGGGCTTAAATACAGGGCTGTCAAGTTTAGGTGCAAAATATAAACAGCATTTCTAGGTGAATCGCAGCTTTTTAAATGATCTGAGTCAAAGCGGTTGTCGTTCTGTCGCCGTTCAAACAATGCCGTTTCTTTCAACACAATTGTGATCAATCTTGGAGCCCGAACATTTGTTGCAGGGTTGATCTGTCAGTCTTCTAGGAACGAGACGAGTTTGGAGGGGGATGGGTGAGTGAGAAATCCCGCAAAAGGACAATATGTTCACAAAGATGGAGCGGACGGACACGAGGAGAGAGAGAGGAGAGCGAAAGAACGAGAGGAGAAAGAGAGGAAAGTGAGAGGAGATAGAAGAGCGAGCTGGAGGAGCCTTGGCCTGGAGTGTGAGAGCTCCTCATTGGGGAGTTCTGACTAATCCTCTTAACCGTGAAGCCCCCTTCCCAGACGCAGACACTGCCCCAAATTGAGTCTACATCAGCTGACAGTCCCGGCCATGGATCCTTCCACCCGCTCTGGAAAACAGGCACAACATTCAGATCATTTAGAGCGTTCATCTAAAACAAAAGTGCACAAACTATGGGCCTCTGACTAGTTTTGTTGGCCTTAAATCAAAAGTAGAGATTGAGCAATATGGGTTTATCTGTGGATGATGCAGATTATGATTTGTTCCATGTACAGATCTTTTGGGCCGATATGATTGATTCATTTGTTTTTTTATTTCGAGTTTGTGCCAAGAGAGAAACTATAGTCATACACATACTACGTACTACTACTATTACTACTACTACATTGTACAACAACAGAAAAGGAAAAGTTCTACAAAAGGAGTGGGAAGAAGAAAAACAAACCCGCTTCTATTCATGACATAAATGATGTGGTTTCTTTTGAACACTGATCACAGAACTTTACAAATATTTACATAATAGTAAAATACATTTCATACTCTGGTCGTAATGACAAAGAAGGCACAGAAGTCCATCCCCGTAATCTCCGCAAACAAGCACTTTTACATTTTTATAATATGTATTGTTTGCTTGGGGGTGGGAAGGACAAAGACAACTAATTATTTTGGTTTAATAAAAAACAAAACAACAAAAAAAAAACAAGCAAAATGAGAATGAGTAAAATGTAAGGATCCTTTTTGTTTTCATTTATATGTAGAACAGTGCAAATATTAACCTGGTATATCAGCCAATCAGCAGATACTGCTCTATAGTCATCTCTGGTCAAAACCTACGGCTACGTCCACACGACAACACAACTGGATTTTATTTTATTTTATTTTTTTTACAGGCTGAAAAACATTCACGTCCACTCACGCATCGGATCAATAAATATTCACGTCTAGAACGGAGCACTGAGTGAAAACGATGTAATACCTGTTTTAGATGTGTCCCAGAAATATAGCCATGTTTTTTCGTTTTTAGCCATAAGATTTGGTTTTAGCCATAACTTGGTCTCAAAATGCAACAGTTTAATGACCTGTAGATAATCTTTGTTATTGATCCGTGTGTGTAATCTGTGGTGCGTGTTGTTAGCATTAGTGTTAGCGGCGTGTCTCGGTTGCTGGGCGACGGGAGCGGCTCTGTAGTCTACACCTGTCACATTTCTGTAACACTCTTGCAGTCCGCGGAGGCGAGTTTGAGGACTGCGGGCTTCGCTGTATCTGAGGACCCTGGCGATGACGGGGTCGCGACATCATCGTTTTCCAAAAGCTGCGGTTTGCTCGTCCACACGACAACGCGACGCCGGCGTTCTCAGATTTCTCCGCTCTGGAACCTGTTCTCAAAAAACACAATTTTCTCCCACCTGAAACGCCGGCTCCATGAGGACGAAAGACCAAAACGAATACAAACTTCAGCGTTTTGACCAAAATCGCCCCTAGTCCTAGTTCCAAAACCTAAAGTCTGTCGCTCTTTGCTTCACATATTGTTGAGTTTCTTCTTCTTCCTCTGTAAACTCTGACGCCTTGAGCTAAGTACATAGATCCATGACTGTTCTGACAGGTGATGTTTTTTCTCAAATGTTCAGCCCTATAGATCAGTCTGTGTCCTCATGTCTGCTGAACTCTTAATGCAGTAATGCTGTGCTGGGCCCTGCCTCCCAGATCCATCAAAGAGCAGCATATGGGAGCCATACACACAGCCCTGAAATCTAACTCTGTTTCTCGGTTTCAAACACATGTGAACTCCAACCACATTTAAACTATTCATTATAAGTACATGTGCCCGGCTCATGGGTTGGGTGGACTTGTTTGTAGGTTCAACTGCAGAGTTTGTACACGAGGAGGATTAAGTCTCAGGAAATCTGCAGCTTTTTTGATTCGATGGAGATGAATGAACGATGTTTTTTTACTCCGGTGTGATCAGGGACACTGTGTGACTCAACTGTGTGAAACAGTTAGTATAAAATGCCACCAGGTCATTATAAGTCCCACAAAAAGAGGACGATGATTTATTTAGTGTGTCTCTGTGGGTGCAGAGCTCTCCCAGCGGGTGCTGCGCGGAGGTGGCTGGCTCGTTTACGCGGACTGAGGCAGGTGACATGTTCAGACGTGTCGAAGAGATGAAAGGCATTTGTTTATGAATGCAATGCAGTCTTATGATGCCAGCTCGTGTGTGTGCGTGCCTGTGTGTGTACGTGTGTGTGTGTGTGTACGTGTGTGTACGTGTGTATGTGTGTGTGCGTGCGCTCACTCCCCAGCTGTGCTCACTCTTGTGTTTCCCTGAAGTGTTTCTAGTGCATCTGCAGCCCAGGAACAGAGGCTAATGCTAAGCTAACGTCAGAGCCTCTGGAGCACAGGATCAGTGACAGGTCACATGACCCCCGGCCGCCATGACAGGAGGCTGTATCAATTATTCAGACCCTACACCTCCTGCAGCCGCTGTTAAAGATCACACAAGAGTTTTACTTCACCTGAGAGCAAACGTTTCTCTACATTCAAAAGGCCCAGTGAATGTAACACATCAAACTTCAACTTCAAAAAATCTGAGACAAATACTTCGGTTTTAATCGCCGAAGCCCAATATCTACCAGTCCAATACCAGCACAGACACTCAAAATGGATGTTTCTTTCCTCAAATCAATCTAGCTGGTGGCGGCACGGTGGCTGAGTGGCTAGCACTCATGCCTCACAGCAAGAAGGTTCTGGGTTCGATCCCCAGGTCGCCCGGGCCTTTCTGTGTGGAGTTTGCATGTTTCTCCCCGTGTCTGGACGGGTTTCCCCCATCAACCCAAAACATGTTACAGGTCTCCAGAACAGTTGATAGTTAAGTTCAGTTAAATACAATCAATTCAATCATTGTGTCCTTAGGCAAGACACTTCACCCACATTGCCTAGTATGAAAGTGTTGTGTGCATGAGTGATGGTGGTGGTCGGAGGGACCGATGGCGCCGATTGGCATGGCAGCCGCGTTGTGGCTACAATAGTACCTTACACCAGGTATAGAGTGAATGAATAATGCTGAATAATGTTCTGTAAAGCGTCTTTGGGGACAGAACATGTCTGTGAAAAGTGCTATATAAATAAAGTCTTACTTAGACTTACTATCCAGTAACTCTTTATGAAAGGGAACATCTGCGAAATTGACGTTTTTCAACTTTTCACAAACATATTTATAGATTTATTTATCTTATTTCTCGCTCGCTTTAGTTTTCCCGTGAGGTTGTTTTCTGTATTTGCATGAACAGAACATGAACCTGGAAGTTTACTGCTCAGATTTGAAGTCCATAAACGATCACCAGACTCAAACTGCGTGCGTCACCTAATGACTTCTTTAATCATTAGCAGAGGGTATGCCAAAGCCTAAACACTCAACAACTCAACAGCGACATGTTGGGACGATTATTAAGTCAGAGTAAAATCAGAGAAAAATAAGTGCGTCCATGTGGGTAAGTTGTAAAGCTTTGCTGTGTGTGTTTTTCAGATTGGGGATCTCAAAGACCATTATCATTTCTTCCACAGTCGAACCATCAAGAGGTCAACGTTGTCCAGCAGGGGGCGACACAGCTTCATCTCCATGGAGCCAAAGGTAAATTATCTTTGATTTTCGCTTTGACCAATGCCCCACACTGTTCACATGACGGAGACTTAGGCTTAAAGGGCCTAAACTGCACTGTTTTTCATGTTAGTATTGTTCAGTTGTTTTGTTTCGTTCATTGATTTGCTGAGTTCTTCTCTCAAACAGAAAAAACACTGTTCCACCTTATGATGTCATATGGTAATACAGGAAGTCCACTGTTTTTTAAGCAATGTACTCCTTCACTAGAATCATTTGGATAAGTTCAGCTCTGGAATTGCCGATCTCTACTGAACTAAGGCCCTGTCCACACTAGTCGTATTCGAGTTGTTTTCGTTGTGGATGCAGTGTTTGTCCACCGAATGAAAACAGCTTCAGAGACGGAACGATCTGGTGCCGCCAACTCCCACGAATTCACCTGAGTACAGATCTGATCAGGCACTGTGTGGACGCCTTAAAACACTGATACTCTGATGTAGGTCTATGCGCCGCAAAGTAATTCACCGCCAAGAGGTTAACGCAAAGAGGTTAGAATATATGTCCATTCATATAAACGGTCTGTGCGTACGACCTGCAGACGAAAAATCTCTGAAAAGTTTCACATGAACCATCTCCAACGTGATAGAAACACAGAACAGACTCACCATCAGCAGAACATCCCTCTATCACAGAAAGAACACTCACCTTCCTCTGAGTCGTGTCCTTACGCTGCCCGCCCGCTGCCGCAAAGAATTTTAATTTTCAGTCCCGCTCCCGCTCGCATCTGCAAGTCCCGCAGGATGGGAACCTTTGCTTTCTTAAACTCTATCAAACACGGAGAAGGGAAAGGAATTGGGCTGCGTACGGGAGGAGGTGCGGTGGGCGATCCGGCGGCATGGTTAAGTCCTGGCTAAATCCTGTTTTAGTCCTGGTTTTAGACCTGTTTTTACACCTGGTGTAGTTCTGATTTTGTTGCGCAGGCCGCAAGACGTATGGAAGGAGGGACTGTTCGCACGGCGTACGGGACGGGGGGGACTGTTCGCACGGCGTACGGAACGGTGGGGGGACTGTTCGTGCAGCGTACTTGGAAGGAAGGACTGTCTGCGCGGCGTACCGAAGGAAGGACTGTTCGCACGGCGTACCGGACGCGGGGGGGACTGTTTGCGTGCTGTACAGAAGGAAGGACTGTCCGTGCGGCGTACAGGACGGGTGGGTCAGTCTTGGACGGTCTGCTGCTTAAAATCTTTTTATTAATGCCAAATAAAATCTCCAGCACAAATTATGCATGATGTGCTTATATTCATCTTTTGTATATTTTATTTATACTCATATTTAGTTTGCGGGACTGCAGTTTATCATCCCTCCCGCCCACTCCCGCGTTGTTTAGTCCCACTCCCGCCCGCGCCCGCAGCGAGCTTTCAAAATGTGTCCCGCCTCGCAGTGGTTTGCGTCTGACTGCAGGGCTCTACCACACATCACTCTTAGAAGGTTGAAAGCTCTGAAAAGTAGATTTTGCATGAGATGGGCCCTTTAAAGCTTCTGGCACTTCTGGCTTTTACAGTCAGCATTATGACTTTACCTCTTGACCCTGACTGTTTGCTGAATGTCTCTCCCCTCTCTCTCCTCATTTCATGCTACAGCTGGCCTATCCAACATAGCCTTTGGACGTGTACAATATGCAAAGCACTCGTGTTGGGTTGACCCAGAGTGAAGTTTGCCCTACAGTAACCCCTGCTCTCCAAACCCAGGCTGAATTATGCACCGCCATTGTCCCAGGCGCTCTGAAGAGGCTGCAGCCCTCTGACCATAAAAGGATTTCCACTTACGGCACAGGCTCTTGTGCCGTAATGCTCCTGAACAAAACACAACACGGCACGGGATTCCCATCAGGCTTTTTTTAGACCAGCGTTTCTGAGTAACTGCTGCGAGCTCAAAGCACAACACTCTCAAATGTTACAGTCGTTTTGGGGCATTTCGACTTTCCCCTGTTTATATAATTAGAATTTGCCACAAACTCATCCACAATCCTCTTTTACAAACTGGATAATAGAGCAGAGGAGTCATGTTTATGCATTTTATCATCTTCAATCCGTGTATCATTCGTTCATTCGTTTTTCAAAATAAAACAGAAAATAAGAAAACGAAAAAACAACGATTTTCTTCATTATTTATCTCCAAAAAACAAAATGAAAAAAACAGATAATGATTCAGTTTTTGATTTTGTGTTTAAATGAAAAATGGAAAAAACAGATAACGGACTGTTTACGTGACTTAAACTGCAACGCTGGACTGAACCAGGACTGAACCAGGACTGGGATCAGACCGGGACCAGACCAGGACCAGAACGTGATTGATACCGGGACTAGACCGGGACTAGACCGGGAGTAGACCGGGAGTAGACCGGGAGTAGACCGGGACTAGACCGGGAGTAGACCGGGAGTAGACCGGGACCAGACCAGAACGAGACCAGGACCAGACCGTGATTGATACCGGGACCAGACCAGGACCAGACCAGGACCAGACATGATTGATACCGGGACTAGACCGGGACTAGCCCGGGAGTAGACCAGGAGTAGACCGGGAGTAGACCGGGACCAGACCAGGAGTAGACCGGGAGTAGACCGGGACCAGACAGAACGAGACCAGGACCAGACCGTGATTGATACTGGGACCAGACCAGGACCAGACCAGGACCAGACCGTGATTGATACCGGAACCAGACCAGGACCAGACTGTGATCCAGACCAGGACCAGACCGTGATTGATACCGGGACCAGACCAGGACCAGACCAGGACCAGACCGTGATTGATACCGGAACCAGACCAGGACCAGACCGTGATCCAGACCAGGACCAGACCGTGATTGATACCGGGACCAGACCGGGACCAGACCAGGACCAGACCGTGATTGATACCGGGACCAGACCGTGATTGATACCGGGACCAGACCAGGACTAAGACTGGGACCAGACCAGGACTGAAAATGGTTTAGTCCTGGTTTAGTCCTGATTCAGTCCTAGTTCATTATTCATTTAAACACAAAATCAAAAAAAAAAAAAAAGAAGTATTTTTTCATTTTGGTTTTGCAGAGAAATAATGAAGAAAATAGTGTTTTTTCATTTTCTTATATTTAGTTCTATTTTGAAAAACAAATGAAACGAACGATACACGGATTATCTTCACACCAAAGCAATTAATGCAGATTCTTTAGGCAGCAAAACAAAATATCGGCCGATCTAAGGCAGATAAAAGTGCAAATATCTCCAGTGCCAATGCGACGTAGTTTGTTCCAGCTGCAGAACATAATGATTTTTACGGTTTCCAATTGACAACAGCAGCATGAAACATTTAAGTATCAAGTAATTTCCCTCGTGGATCAATAAAATCTGTCGAAGTCTAATGTTTCTCGAGAACTGAATGTTACTCACTGAGCTCGTGTGGCTTCCCCAACCGCAACCACAGTTTAATTGTTTCCCAGAGAAGTTGTCTGATGCTTCTTCAGACTGTGTGGGGAGTTGTGCTCAGTCACAGTGCAGGGGTTTGCAGCTCTGTGTCCCGCTGCTTTTCTTTAAAAATGTTCTCTAGGCTTAATTCATTTCATGTTGCAGTGATTGAATTTAATCCGTGTTTCATTTGTTCATTCGTTTTTCAAAATAAAACCAAAAATAACAAAATGAAAAAAGCAACTATTTTCTTCATTATTTGTCTCAAAAATCCAAAATGACAAAACGGATAATGATTCGTTTTGTGTTTTAAATGAATAATAGAAAAAACGGACAAAGGCCGATTCCGTGACTTAAACTGAGATGCCGGACTTTTTGCATTGCATACGGACTCAACCAGGACTTAACCAGAACTGAACCAGGACTCAACCAGTCTCAGTCCTGGTCCCGGGTCTCAGTCCTGGCCTGGTCCTGGTCCCGGTTTCAGTCCTGGCCTGGTCCCCTTTTCAGTCCAGGCCTTGTCCCAGTCTCAATCTCAGTCCTGGCCTGGTCTCGGTGTCAGTCCTGGTCCCGGTCTCAGTCCTGTTCTGGTCCCGGTCTCAGTCCTGGCCTGGTCCCGGTCTCAGTCCCGGCCTGGTCCCGGTCTCAGTCCCGGCCTGGTCCCGGTCTAAGTCCCGGCCTGGTCCCGAGACCGGTCTCAGTCCCGTTCTGGTCCCGGTCTCAGTCCTGATCACCCGACAGTCTACGTGGGCGCATCTCTAAGCCCGTCCCGACACTCCTGGTTCAGTCCTGGTTTCAGTCCTGGTTTCAGTCCTGGTTTCAGTCCTGGTTTCAGTCCTGGTTCAGTCCGTTGTGGTGCACAAGTCCAGCATCGCAATTTAAGACACGGAAACGGGAAACGGCCGTTATTTGTTTTTTCCATTTTTCATTTAAACACAAAATCGAAAACTGGAAAAATAAATAAAAAATCATTATTCATTTTTTCATTTTGGTTTTGGAGACAAATAATGAAGAAAATAGTTTTTTTTTTCATTTTCTTATTTTTGGTTTTATATTGAAAAATGAATGAACAAATGATACAAGGATTTTACTTAAATATTCATTTGTCAAAGTACACCTGGAGCTGCAGAGACGCCAAACATGGGCAAAGCTGCAAACAAACGTATTCTTAAAAACGTCAATTTACACCAGAGCTGCTCCTGCAACCACGACCTCTGGATATTCTCACGTTTAAACATTACACAGTTTTGTATTGCAACATATTCACTGTTGA
Organism: Boleophthalmus pectinirostris; assembly: GCF_026225935.1. Lineage (NCBI taxonomy): Eukaryota > Metazoa > Chordata > Actinopteri > Gobiiformes > Gobiidae > Boleophthalmus > Boleophthalmus pectinirostris. The sequence continues at coordinate 37,717,532 of NW_026571353.1, read as the reverse complement.
TCAGACGTTTTGCGTTTTAAAACTGTACAAAAGAGGGACGATATTTTAAGTAAAGCTGGTTAACGTTGTAAAGTGTATTTATTCCCCAAGGTTATAAACTTTCCGTCGTCCATCATGAGTCATTCCCCGAGGTCCTGAAAGTGACGCACGTTTACGCGACTGTAGTGTTTTCAGAAAACTTATTTTGAGGGCCTGTTTAGACGAGAAAACTTGCGGGTAAAAACAACAAATTATTTTATGAGAAGTGGCTTTCGTTTAGACGGTGACGGTGTTTTTGGGGCTTAAAAACGCAAAAATCTGAAACCACCCTCCAGAGTGGTAAAGTTGAATACACTCCGCCGTAGTGTTTCCGTCTACACTGCCCAAGACGCAAAACTCTGGTCAGATCTGCTCATGTCGTGTACACGTTTACGTCACATACATACAATACACAGAAACAAACACGTCGGATCATTTCCATGCGTCGGACGTTCAACCACCACCGAGCCGCCTGGCATGCATGCCCAATCGAATTCCACACACTTTTGCATCGCGGATTTCCTCCCAAAAACAAGACACCACGCCGTCATCATATAAACGTAGCCTGAAAGGGCATCGGAAGTTTATTTTGACACCACATGTCTGTTTTCCTGTGTTTCTCCTGCTGACGTTCAGGCTCTAAAAACTTAAAACGTGTCGTGTAGAGATGGGCATGATTAGTCGATCAATTGATAATTGACCATTAAGAATTTCGTCAGTTACGTTCATTTTTAATCGACAAACCGAATGTAGGTTGCTGTGTGTAGCGTAGGGTGACCAAACGTCTGTTTTTCCCCGGACATGTCCGTTTTCCACGTCTTGTCCTGGCTGTCCAGTTTTTGTTTGTTTTTGTTTTTAATAAAGTGATGCAGATGTTCAGGTTTTCATGATCTTTCATTGGGCCATTAAACTGAGGGTCTTTCGTAGCTCTCTGTAACTCAGAAGGAGCGAGCAGACACAGACAGTGGGTCAGCCTGCAACACGCCGAAGTGCAAATGAGTATTTAACGATGACTTGTACAAGAAATTCCCCGCTTTTCAACCCGGTCAAAACAAGTGTGAGGCCATGTGGACAGTGTTCAAAGCAGCACGTATGTTTCGGTGTCCAGTGGTGGTGCCAGGGACCTCAAAAAAAAAAAACATGAAAAAGCTTTGCCAGGTGAGAGTAACGCAATGTCGATGACGAGTCCCCACCTCCCTCCCCCCGTACGGTGTCCTGGTTTTGACAAACGCAAATATGGTCACACTAACCTGTATTCACCTGAGTCTTGTCCTTTAGTCTGACAGAAGTTGAACCACATCAGCGACACAAGAGCTGTTTTTTTTCCCTTCAATTAGTTTATGCAAATTAGCCATGTGGTTTTAAGTTTTGTTTCTGTGAGAGTTGCGCAAAGCTGCATTAAACACATTATAATGTCAAACGGGCTGATGTGGCTCTAGAGTCGTTACGGTTTATGTGTTGTGAAGTTTAATTTATTTATGCAGATTAGTAGTAAAAATAATAATGATCGATAATCAATCGTTAATTCTCCCGACGATCGATTAATGAAATTTCATCGAATGCCCATGCCTTGTGTCGTGTAATGTCGTGTGTGCCCACTGGACGCGGTTGTGACTCTGCTGGTGTAGATTGTTTGACTGGTTACAATGAAAAGTGATTCCTACACATTTTCTGCTATACGACGCTGTTACTGATTTGTTGTTTTAGTTTTTTTTAATGCCCTTAATAACCCGTCAGGTGAGGGTTAGGTGTTTTTTTTTTTTAATGGGGGCATTTTGGGGACACCACACACAATATATCGCAGTGGAAGTTCAAATATCAGCCGGTGTGAGATAGTATATTGACCCCGGGGTCGCTATAGTAAAGTGATCCCCCCATACGATTTTGACCCCCCTGACTTTTTTCTTTAGTCGTTACTTATCTGATCATTATTTCTCGTGTAATTTACGTTTATTATATATTACTACATATTCACTTTCTTTTAAGGTATTTTAAGGAATGTTTTGATGAAGAACGACTTGATATTTTGTGTAAATGTAACGTATTAAAAGTTAAAATTGCATATACGTAACAATCTTGTCACTTTTTATATTGTATTTTACATTGTTATGGTTTTTAGTTTGCTACGTTCAGATAATCCACATTTTAATTTTAAATTTTAAGTGAAGTTATTGATTACAGAAACCATTTAACAAATCTTATCCTATCATCTATTTAACTTCTCTATTGATCTTTAGCAAATCTTCTCATATCCCCTATTTAACTACTCAACTGATCACTCCTGTCTGTTTTAACAAGATTCCAAATCATTACACATCACTTTGATTACCTGTCTAATTAATAACTACTTATCTAATTTTCAGTGTTTAAACAACTAAGTCATTTTTAACATTCAAAAGTTATAATCAACATAAAAAAATGCATCTGAGTTCTTCAAAAACACTTTAATTTGCAGATATAGTGTTAATATTCAAAGTTTTTCTATAGAATTCAAGTTCTTTATTAATAAAATATAGATTTTCATAGGGGGTCAGCATATCATAATAGGATTCTGACCCCGGTGTCAAAATACTATATTGTATTTTGACCCCGGAGTCACCTCACCGCGGGGTCAAAATCCTACACCACACCGGTTTAGTTCCACAGTGAGTTTGACACGACAGCGCAACAAAGATGAGAATAATAATTATGTCAACTCAACACAATCTGTTTATTTTCTCTTGGGAGCGTGTGTCTAAACAGCGCATGTTAATGAACGATTACTACTGAAGATAAACATAACACACAATAGTACGATATCCTGTGTAAACAAGGTCCCGGCCTCATGTTTAATGTAGAGCCTGAGCAGATCCGGTGCAGTGAAACGGAGCTCTGTGGCTGCATGAGAAGGACACTTGTGCTGTGAACTCTTCCCCAGTTTCCTCTGAGTGAGAGCGAGCACCTGCAGAGGCACAGAGATGCACTGAGCATCTGTGAATGACCACAGAACACATTTAGATGCACACAACTCGACCACTGCACTGTGTGTCCTGTAGTCTGATGAGTCTGATCCGTCCAGAGAACAGAGCAGACCACACTCTGCCCTGTCTGGACTCAAGCCAGCAGGTGAAATACTGGAAACACACAGCGCTGACACATTCAGGGTGTGTGGGAAATGAGGATTAGCGCTCAGACTTCGTACATGAAGAATAACATATGTGGTGTGTAGTTTTGTCTCTCAGCTCCTCAGGATAATGACTCTGCTCTCCTGTCTCAGACCGAGTGAGTTACAACCTAATGAGGACTGAGACAAGACTTGATTTGGTTCACATGTGTCTGATCCTGGCGCAAAACGAAGCCCAGAGCAATAACAGAGGGACTAAAGCTCAATCTTTAAGGGTTTCTAAAAGGGTGACAAGGGACAGGCTCTTAACATTCAAAAAATGTGTGTCTGGAAATGGGAAAATTCCAGTGAAAGCCGAGCGACTGCTTCCAGGAATGCCTTGGTCTCGACGCACGCCCATAACGTCTGACAGATTAATGTTACCACGGAGACGTGTTTGTAGACCAGGCCTGAGGAAGAGGGGTCTTCTCTCTGCAACTGCACAGTCAAGTTATGAAAGACATTTACTTTAGTTATCTCTGGTTTATTCTTCAGTAAAGATGTGTTATTACAAGAGAATCCTTTGGGTTTTAAACTCCTTTTCAGTTTCTGTTTGTAAACACAAGTTCTTAGTCATCATTTTACAAGCCCTAGCGTCTCACTCTGAACTTTGTTTAACTCAGATGTTTCATCTGTGAACAACAAACTGTAGTGTTGATTAGACAGTTCTGTTGCCTGAGCAGCCAGTCCAGCCGACATTCTGTTCAGATCCAGAGGGTTTGGAATCAGATCATGGAGTGAAACCTCCACGAGAACTTGGGACTGTCCAACCTAAAGACAGACTGACAGTGTTGGGAAGGTGACTTTTAAAATGTATTCCCCTACAGATTACAGATTACAGATTACATACACCAAAATGTAGTTTGTAACGTAATTCATTAAGTTACTTTAGGTGAGTAACATAATCTGAATACTTTGGATTACTTGGTTTGCTGTAGAGAAGCAAAGACTCACATAAGATGTTTTGTCTGCTAAAATAAATAAAAATAATAAAAAGCCCAGACTTTACTGAACCAAATTAAAAATAGTATTGATAGAAGAGGAGGAGACACGGTCCGCACAGCATGATTTAGTCCTGTTAAATCCTGTTTGGACCTGGTTTAGTCCTGGTTTAGTCCTGGTTTAGACGTGGTTTAGTCTTGGTTTAGACGTGGTTTAGACATGGTTTAGTTTTGGTTTAGTCCTGGATTAGATCTGGTTTAGACCTGGTTTGGACATGGTTTTAGTCCTGGTTTAGACGTGGTTTAGTCTTGGTTTAGTCCTGGTTTATATCTGGTTTTAGACCTGATTTAGTGTCCGGCAATAAGTGGAATTACCGAGGAAAGAAAAAAAAAAAAAACAGGGGGGGGGGGTATAGCCCAAAATGTGAAAACAGGAAAATATCGTTGTGTAACCCATTTATTTCAACAAAGTAACTGTAATCCAATTACCACTCACTGAAACAGTAACTGTAACTGAATACAGTTACTCATAATTTGAACTCTGATTAGGTAACTCTGGTACATGTAATCTGTTACTCCCCAACACTGCAGACTGATAATATTTCTTGGCGGATATTTGGACTTTACGTATTCTGGTGTAAATCTCCAGCACAGGCCAATACTTGGTTTTGGTCAATTTACTGCCTAAAATGCACCCAAAGCTTTAAACACTTTCATATGGAGAGATAATTGCACTGGCTTGTGGTGAAAAGGACTGTGGGTGGGATTGTAGTAAATTTAAATGACATCATTTGAGGAAAATAATCAAAATTGGCCCAGTATATTGGCTTAAAAATATCAGCTCAGCTTATCGGCCAACAGTTTCTCTGGATTCTAAACATTCGGGCAAGAGGCAGTTATCTCTCATGTCGTGTTTGCTGCTTTTTGCCTTGGTTGATGTTGTTATTCCCGTTTACTGGTGCAGTTCTTGGCGTCTTTTTATCTGGACTTGATTACGTAAAAGTCCTCCTCAGCATCACCGTTGTGGCTGCAGTGGACTTTGACTCTCTGTCTCTGTTTCAGGTGGAGTGGATCGAGCAGCAGGTGGTGAAGAGGCGGATCAAGAGAGATTACAAACCGGTCCCGCCCCTTTCGCACTCCAGCCCCGCCCACAACAGCATATACTTCAACGACGCCAAGTGGAGCAACATGTGGTACATTGTAAGTACTCAGGCCACAGGAGACGGGCGGTAAACAGTATATCTGATGATCTAATTCACAGGTGTCACACATATGGCCCGGGGGCCAGATCCGGCCCTCCAAGACCTTTAATCTGGCCCTCAGCTGATGTTCTACTAAAATATTTTAATTATATTTTCTATTAAAATATTGGTAATTTTCTGCTGTGTTTATCACAGCAGCGTCTCCAGCGTCTCTGTACGTGGCCCCTCCCACCAGAGCAGCACAAATGAAGACTTGTCTCTTTCCAAACGCTCTTAAAGGACGATCGTTTTTGACTGTTGACCGATCAAAGTAGGTTGGATACGGCCCCCGGACCAGAATGAGTTTGACACCCCTGATCTAAATGATGCAAAACTAAATATCACTCTGACATGATCGGTTTAGGTTTAGCTCTGCTCCCACTGCACAAATCTGTTCTGTCATCATTAGTGTTTATTGTTTCTGCACATTCTCAGGGTTAGTGCAGCTCTGCGGAAGTTTGAATGCAAATGATATGAAATTTTAATTTCATATCTGTCCCAAAATATATTAAAACAAGAGCCCATGTACATGAACTCACTGGCTTGGCCTCAGTAAGTGCGCTCTTATACAGGCGGATCTGCGTCTACGTGTGTTGAGCTTCACTTCCACATGATTCTTTTGTAGGTCAAAGGTCGTGTGAGGGCACAGCGCTGTTCTGATCTATCGTCTAAGGAACGTGTGTCAAAGTTATGAGACGGGGTTTACTCCGGTGACTTATGTTAACATATTTTCCGGACTATAAATCGCTCCGGAGTATAAGTCGCACCAGCCAAAAAATGCTCTGTGAAGAAGAAAAAAACATATATATAAGTCGCACTGGACTAAAGGCTCCTTCATCTCGGCTGATGGTGCTCTATTTGAAATTAAATTACCGTATTTTCCAGACTATAAGTCACTCTGGAGTATAAGTCGTACCAGTCAAAAAATGTGCAATGAAGAAGAAAAAAAACATATATTTAAGTCGCACTTTTTGGGGAAATGTATTTTATAAAATCAGAGACCAGGAACCGACATTTCATCTTGAAAGGCAATAGAAGAGAGAACAACAGGATGAATAGGTGTTAATATGTTAACGTTAAATATGAACAGTTATTTAGATAATTATAGCATAAACAACAGAATATAAGTTTACCAATCTCACGCTCTCACTCCAAATCACTTAATCCATTAAATTCTTCATGTCACTTTTGCTTGACCTCTGGAGATAAACCATAGATCCATGAGGTAAACAGAGCAGCACTTCCTCTTCTGTGTACCGTATTTTCCGTGTTATTAGACGCGCTCTTAAGCCTCTAACTCCATCAAAAAATGACCGCGCGCCCCGCAAGCCAGAGCGCCCTATACACGAATCCACTCGGGTGTCACAGCACGACTTCAGTAAACTACAAAGCCGCAACACCTGCAGAACACACAAACACACACGGAGCAGACAGCGACCGCACAGCGAAAAACACCCACAGACACACTCATCACTCCACGCCGACGAGGAACGGAGGAACGAACCAAAAAAGCGAGTGCAATGTGCCAATCTGAGTCACAACTGAACAACTGAGTCACTGGGACCAATCCGTTGGTCCCAGACAGCACCCTCCCTACACGCCACATCTGAACAAAGCCCAGAGTCACCGTGAACGCCACAAACAAACAAAACCACTGACCCATCCAACTGTTGTTTCGTTTAAAGTCCAGTGCGGTTTATTTGTGAAAAAAGAAAATAGACCATTTAATGACAGTGCGCCTTATAATCCAGAGCACCTAATAGCCAGGAAAATACGGTAGCTGTTGTCAAACTCAGAATCAGCTCCAGTTAGAATCATTCCGGCCTTTCTGAATCCCGACAGGATGGTTTCTTTGTCACTGAAGTTCGGGCTTTGTCGAATCATCCAGTGACTTCCAGGAAAGTTACATGGTGCATCCTCCTGGTTCCTGTGAAGCTGTGTTCTCCATCCCCCGCATTCCTCCAGTCCCTCACAAGTTTCTTAGTTACTCCAAACTTTCTTTCTTTCTGCTGCTCAATTACCATTTTCAGCTGAATATTTCTCTATTTGCAGCAGAACATCGGCTTTTTCTACAGGAGACATGCGCAGTAGAGTGAAGTGACAGTGTTACAGGCGTAATAGTCGTACTAGATACTGACACACAAGACTAGAGCCTCTTGTGACTGTCAGTCTGAAAATTTTAATATATAAGTCGCACCGGAGTATAAGTCGCAGGAAACACCCAAACCATGAAAAAAAGCGTGACTTATAATCTGAAAATACAGTATATATTAGTCCATTAATACATATATTTAGTCCAGATCACTTTTTGTCAGACTTGATCTTCAACTAATACTTTTACACTCATGATTTATCACATTTTTGATGCACTGTCAAAAAAAAATCTGGTTTCTTTTATCACTCTCCGCCAGTACGTTTATATTTCCAGCACTTTCATTTGCTTTGCTTTGTGTAATCTCCAAGTCAAATCTCTGTGGAGGTGAAAACATACTTTGTACAGAATAGTTTGTGTTCAAAGTCTGATAGAGGACTGATTCAGAGGTTTATCAGGAGTGTGCGCACGTGCCTCCCCCCCCCTTCGTCCTCTTCCTCCTCCTCCTCCTCCCCCCGCTCATCTCTGCTATCTCTTACCTCTGTGTCCTCAGCCCTCATTAATGGATAACTCCAGTCGATAAGGGCTAATACTTTGATCACATGGTGAACTGTTTGTCAGAAGTAGGACAGAACCCTCTGACCTCTTACTGTAGAGGCGTGTGTTACCACTGGGGGAGTTGCACAATTATTTTTGGTTCCTGGCAGCGACTGGCTTTGGCTTTATGTCTTTATTTCCTTTAAGCAGAGAAGTTTGTCAGTGAGACGTGTTTACCGTGGCAGGTTTGGGCTTGATCTCGGTGGTGTTATGTCATTATCAGCTGCTGTTACTTCCTGTAGGCGTGGTCAACCCGATGGAATAATCGAGTCGCTCAGGCTGACCACGCCTTTTTACGCTCGGTGAAGGGTGCCCCAGGTGTGTGAGAGGAGAAAGGCTCCTTCGTCTCAGTTGATGTGCTCTGTTTGAAATTAAATTACTGTATTTTCCAGACTATAAGTCGCTCTGGAGTAGGGGTGTGCAAAAATATCAAAATATTGATATATCGTATCGTTTAATGTGCTGATACAGTATTGATATTGTGGGCTGCTGTATCGATATATCGTCAAGAGTATTTTAGGTATATTTTCACTAAATTAGTTTGTGTAAGAGCTACAGTTGTGTTGACATTTTCACTGTTTTGAGTAAAATGGATGTTTTTCACATTCACTTTTCACAAACTTAGTGGACTTTTAGTATTAGAGCCATCATTTAGCCTTTTTTACACTGTACCGTATCGAATCGATGTGAAATATATTGTATCGAATTGTATTGAATCAAAAGCTCACTGTATAGAAAAGCGTATCGTATCGTGGCCTGTGTATCGAGATATGTATCGTATCGGTAACTTCTTAACGATACCCAGCCCTACTCCGGAGTATAAGTCACACGAGCCAAAAAATGCTCAATGAAGAAGAAAAAAACATATATAAGTCGCACTTTTTGGGGAAATGTATTTTATAAAATCAGAGACCAGGAACTGACATTTTATCTTGAAAGGCAAGTTCTAGTAAAAACATTAGAACAGAGAACAACAGACTGTTAATGTCACATATTTCACAGTTCTTCAGATAAACTATAACAGAAACAACAGAACAGAACAAGTTTAACAAACTCTCCATCTCACTCCAAATCACTAAATCCATTCAATTCTTCATCCTCGGTGTCACTTCTGCTCAACCTCCGGAGGTAAACCATAGATCCATGAGGTAAACAGAGCGTCGCTTCCTCTTCTGTGTAACTGTCGTCAGACTCGGCATCAGTTCCAGTTAGAATTATTCCGGCCTTTCTGAATCCCGACAGGATGGTTTCGATTGTCACTGAAGTTCAGGCTTTGTCGATTCATCCAGTGACTTCCAGGAAAGTTTCATGGTGCATCCTCCCGGTTCCCGTGAAGCTGTGTTCTCCGTCCCCTCTTTCCTCCAGTCCCTCACTCACAAGCTCCTCGCTCACTCCAGACTTTCTTTCTGCTGCTCGATTACTGTTTTCAGATGAATATTTCACTATTTGTGGCGAGACAGCGACTTTTTCTACAGGAGACATGCGCAGTAGAGTGAAGTGACAGTGGTACAGGAGTAATAGTCGTACTAGATACTGACACACAAGACTAGAACCTCTCGTGGCTTCAGTCTGAAGATTTTAATATATAAGTCGCACCGAAGTATAAGTCACAGGAAACACCCAAACCATGAAAAAAGTGACACATATAGTCCGAAAAGTAGTCAGAAGTAAATAAACTGTAAAATTATGTTTGTTTTTTTGTTATTTACGTTTGAACATTGCGCACAAATGATTCTCTCTAAATGAACTGTCCCTGTGTTCGTCAGCACTGTAACGATGACGTCCATAACTGTCAGTCGGACATGAACATCATGGGGGCGTGGAAGAGAGGCTACACCGGCAGAAATGTGGTGGTGACGATTCTGGACGACGGCATCGAGAGGAACCACCCAGACCTGTCTCAGAACTACGTGAGTGTGTATGTATGCCCCCGGGCAGTTTGACGGTACTGTGTGTGTGTGTGTGTGTCTGTGTGCGTCTGTGTCTGTGTGTGTTATAGTGTGTGTTAGTGTGCGTCTGTGTGTGTGTGTGTGTGTGTGTGCATCTGTGTGTGTTAGTGTGTGTTTAGTGTGTGTTAGTGTGTGTGTGTGTGTTAGTGTGTGTTAGTGTGCGTCTGTGTGTGTTATATAGTGTGTGTGTGTCTGTGTGTGTTAGTGTGCGTCTGTGTGTGTTATAGTGTGTGTTAGTGTGTCTGTGTGTTAGTGTGTGTTAGTGTGCGTCTGTGTGTGTTATAGTGTGTGTTAGTGTGCGTCTGTGTGTGTTATAGTGTGTGTTAGTGTGCGTCTGTGTGTGTTAGTGTGTGTGTGTATAGTGTGTGTTGTGTGTAGTGTGTTAGTGTGCGTCTGTGTGTGTGTTAGTGTGCGTCTGTGTGTGTTATAGTGTGTGTTAGTGTGCGTCTGTGTGTGTTATAGTGTGTGTTAGTGTGTCTGTGTGCTGTGTGTGTGTGTGTAGTGCATTAGTGTGTGTTAGTGTGCGTCTGTGTGTGTTATAGTGTGTGTGTGTTATAGTGTGTGTGTGTCGTCTGTGTGTGTTAGTGTGTCTAGTTAGTGTGTGTTAGTGTGCGTCGTGTGTGTGTGTGTGTTATAGTGTGTGTTAGTGTGCGTCTGTGTGTGTTATGTGTGTTAGTGTGCGTGTGTGTGTTATAGTGTGTGTTAGTGTGCGTCTGTGTGTGTGTGTTATAGTGTGTGTTAGTGTGTCTGTGTGCGTGTGTGTGTTATAGTGTGTGTTAGTGTGTGTTATAGTGTGTGTTAGTGTGCGTCTGTGTGTGTTATAGTGTGTGTTAGTGTGCGTGTGTGTGTGTTATAGTGTGTGTTAGTGTGCGTCTGTGTGTGTGCATTAGTGTGTGTTAGTGTGCGTCTGTGTGCGTCTGTGTGTGTGTGTGTGTTAGTGTGCGTCTGTGTGTGTTATAGTGTGTGTTAGTGTGCGTCTGTGTGTGTTAGTGTGCGTCTGTGTGCGTCAGTGTGTGTGTGTATCAGAGGTGGAAAAAGTACTGAAAAATTGTAATTTATTAAAAGTATCTTTACTTTGCTGAATTCTTACTCAAGTAAAAATAAAACTAAAAGTAATCTAAAACTACTTGCATAAAAGTAAAAAAGTGTTTAATTTAAAATGTAATTTGAGTAAAAGTTACTTAGTTACTTTCAATTATTTGATGTAAAAAAGGATACGTCATAAATCTTATCCAGCACAAATTGTTTTAATCAACTTTTGATACAGAAAAACTTTGTTCAGTCCAAACTTTGTACATTTTAAACACAACTGAGGTTATGAACACTTAATAACACTGAGCTCTTCCTTCTTTTTATAGAACTTTTTAGAACATAGAACTTTAATTGCATAACAAATTACACAAATTAACAACAACAACAATTTTGAGCGCTGACAGCTCTGTCTTGTGGGGCAGACACATTTTGCATTATTCCCTATTTTGTGTTTGAACGCAAATATCTGTCTGAGGTTTGGCCAGAGGTTTCCTTCGCTTTCCTCTCGAGAATTATTCGATGCACCTTCTTCTTGAAAATCGTCCATGTCGCCCTCGATCTGCGGCTCGGCACCGGTGTCATCCAAGTTGATCCAAGACAGACTGACGGTTCTGAACAATGGCTGAACATTCTATAGTGAAAATGCCGCTCGTGACACCCGTGCAATTTCTTTTCATTTACCGCAGATTAGGTTTTTTGTCGCATTTCATTTTTTTGCTCTACAAATCAGATTTTACTCAGTAACGAGGGCGGGTTCCACTGTAATGAAGTTAAAATATTTGGGTCAAAATGTACTCAAGTAAAAGTAAAATGACCTATTTCAAAAACTACTTAAAAAAATTGCAAATTACTCACAAAAACTACTCAAATACAGTAACGTGAGTAAATGTAATTCGTTGATGTGTGCGCCCCAGAACAGTTTGAGGGTGCAGTTCGTGTTTCCCAGTGTGCATCTCTGTATCGACAAACACATTTCCATATCGATATTTATGAACAGACGTTTCTCTCATTGCGCCTCACCCGAATCATTTGACCTTTAATTTAATAACGTTTCTCTTGCGCCCCCTGCAGGACGCCCAGGCCAGCTACGACGTCAACGGCAACGACGGGGACCCCATGCCCCGATACGACGCGACCAACGAGAACAAGTAAGAGCGTCCGGGGGCAGAGTTCCCATGTGAGAGTGGAGCGTTTGGAGGGAGCGCTCCGGTGTCTGGGCTCTGAGGCTCTGAGGCTCTGAGGCTCTGAGGCTCTGAGGCTCTGAGGCTCTGAGGCTCTGAGGCTCTGAGGCTCTGAGGTTCTGAGGCTCTGAGGCTCTGAGGCTCTGAGGCTCTGAGGCTCTGAGGCTCTGAGGCTCTGAGGCTCTGAGGCTCTGAGGCTCTGAGGCTGAGGTTCTGAGGCTCTGAGGCTCTGAGGCTGAGGCTGAGGCTCTGAGGCTCTGAGGCTCTGAGGCTCTGAGGCTCTGAGGCTCTGAGGCTCTGAGGCTCTGAGGCTCTGAGGCTCTGAGGCTCTGAGGCTCTGAGGTTCTGAGGCTCTGAGGCTCTGAGGTCTGAGGCTCTGAGGCTCTGAGGTTCTGAGGCTCTGAGGCTCTGAGGCTCTGGGCTCTGGTTCTGAGGCTCTGAGGCTGGGCTCTGAGGCTCTGAGGCTCTGAGGCTCTGAGGCTCTGGCTCTGGGCTCTGGGGCTCTGAGGCTCTGAGGCTCTGAGGCTGGGCTCTGGGCTCTGAGGCTCTGGGCTCTGAGGCTCTGCTCTGAGGCTCTGAGGGGCTCTGGCTCTGGGCTCTGGGCTGGGCTGGGGCTCTGAGGCTCTGAGGCTCTGGGGCTCTGGGCTCTGGGGCTCTGGGGTTCTGAGGCTCTGAGGCTCTGGGGCTCTGGGGCTCTGGGCTCTGAGGCTCTGAGGCTCTGAGGCTCTGAGGCTCTGAGGCTCTGAGGCTCTGAGGCTCTGAGGCTCTGAGGCTCTGAGGCTCTGAGGCTCTGAGGTTCTGAGGCTCTGAGGCTCTGAGGCTCTGAGGCTCTGAGGCTCTGAGGCTCTGAGGCTCTGAGGCTGTGGGGCTGTGGGGCTGTGGGGCTGCGGTGCCAGTTTGGCTCAGAGTTTTGGCACCGGCTCAGTCCCGGCTGGTAGTGCATCCACTTAAAGAGACAGAGCGCACAGATATGATAACTCAGAAATGTAAACTGAGACGAGGAAAGTTTTACTGATGCCGTCTCCTCATGATTCCAATTCATAACAAACTCACACCACAACCTGCTGGAGTTTAGACTGGGTTTATGAAAGTGGTTATGTGAAGAATCCGTGTGTCATTCGTTTATTCGTTTTTCAATATAAAACCGAAAATATGAAAATGAAAAAAATAACAGTTTTCTTCATTATTTGTCTCCAAAAACCAAAATGAAAAAACAGATACTGATTTTATTTTTTCATTTTTCGATTTTGTGTTTAAATGAGAAATGGAAAAAACAGATAATGGACATTTTCCGTTTCCGTGACTTGAACTGCGATACCGGACTTTTGCACAGCATGAACCAGGACTGAACCAGGACTAAACCAGGACTAAACCAGGACTAAACCAGGACTAAACCAGGACTAAACCGTTTTCAGTCCTGGTCTGGTCCCGATCTCAATCCCGGTCTCAGTCTCAGTCTCAGTCCCGGTCTCAGTCCCGGTCTCAATCACGGCCTGGTCCTGGTCTGGTCCCTATCTCAGTCCTGGTCTGGTCCCAGTCTAAGTCCTGGTCCCAGTCTGGTCCCAGTCTCAGGCCCGGTCTTAGGCCTGGTCTCAGTCCCCGTCTCAATCCCGGTTTCAATCACGGCCTGGTCCTAGTCTGGTCCTGATCTCAGTCCTGGTCTGGTCCCAGTCTGGTCCCGGTCTCAGGCACATTCTCAGTTCTGGTCTCAATCACGGCCTGGTCCTGGTCTGGTCCCGATCTCAGTCCTGGTCTAGTCCCAGTCTAAGTCCTGGTCCTGGTCTCGGTCCCGGTCTGGTTCAGTTTTTTTCCATTCTTCATTTAAACACAAAATCGACTGAAAAAACGAATCATTATCTGTTTTTTCAGTTTGGTTTTAGAGACAAATAATGAAGAAAACTGTTATTTTTTTGTTTTCTTATGATACACAGATTTTGAAAGGTCACACATTTTCATTTTGTTTCGTAGACTTAAGTAAACTTATCTCCTGTCTCTTTATTCTCAGTCACTCTGCTGGTTTGTCTAGAGCTTTGGTTCACTCCAGAGTCTGACGTCGTGGCTCTTGTGCTCACCAACACGTCGCTGAAACCTCAAATTAAGTTCTTGTTCTCGTTCAGTTCTGTTTTATTGAATGAATCGTGTTCTGTGCATCTGGCCTCTGACGTGCGCTCACATCACGTTCGGTCTGAGGACTCTGCTGTTCCTGTGAGGGCAGAGTTTGCTGTGAGACTGAGGCGCAGATGTGCAGAGGAGGGAAGCAGACCATTTTATTGAGTGAAGTCTGCTCCAGAGGTTCAGACGCAGATCCAGCTGTTTGGGCCTGAGCTTAACCCTTCACTGTGTCTCCTGTCCGTATAACCAAAGCACGTTTAAGAGCATACACAAAAATATATTTATGATTAAACCCTTTCAGAGGAATAACCAAAGCGGACCCCATGATCATTATTTAGGCTGATGCTTGTGCCATTTACACACAGTTAGACTTTATAAATGAATATCAATTTAAACCTTTTAACCTCTTGTGGTTGATTTTAGGAGCTGATTTCTTTGGCAGGGTTTATTTTAAGGGAGTACTCCTCATGAAAATTGCCAGTTTGGCGCCACCTAGTGTCTCCGCTCAATTTCATTTCTCTCCACTGACTAGGTCAGGAATCAGAATACACTAGACGGTTCACAAAAACCCCGGAAGTGCAAGTTCGGACACCAGACAATCAGCGAAGAGACATGTATTCAGTGTTGTCAACGATTCCCGAGATTGAGGATTTAAAGGCGGAACAAGGAGAATGTTTAGTGAATTTTATCAAGGGGAAAGACGTTATTGTCCTTCTTCCTACAGGATTTGGGGAAACTTAATATAATTAGCCCCGTTGGCGGCGCATTACATCACGACCAAATAGCGACAGTTGGTTAAATGATAAAAAAATACTCACCTACTGTCGAGTGAATGAAATCCTAACTGTGAGGTCAGACGGTTTCTGCGAAGTGAAATGAAGTGAAACTGGCTGATTGAATCAGGCAGTCATGAAATGGAGAAGGAATGAGGAACAGTCCAATGAGGTTCATTTGGTCTTCCGATATTTTATGTTATTAGTTTTTTTTTTTACAGACCAAGAGTTTGTTTTCATACCTGACAGTTTCGACTGCTCACTAGTGGTCTTCTACAGAGTGGTCACATGATGTTGCTGTGACGTGTCACTCAGCTGATGTAAACAGGTTTTAGCGCTGTCTTCCTACCGGTGGAGGCAGGACGACAGCGCCATCTGCAGTCCCACTTCCTCAGGACAGTATCCCAGGTGTGTGTGAGTAAAAAAGCCCCTCATCCCGGTTTATAGTCCCGTGGGCACTGCAGATGGCGCTGTCATCCTGCCAACAGTTCTTAGAACTGTTATTTCTTCTTGTAGTCTGCACTAAAAGAGCAAAGGATCATGGTCGATGTAGTTCCCTCTGTCTTTTTTTTATCTATTGCTGCACCATAACTCTTAATTTAAGCAAAGAGACTTGTAATTTGATATATTGTGATGGTCCACGATATTATTGTGAGAACTTTGACGATACAATATCATGATATTTCGGTTGTTATAAGGACTGCACTTAAATTTTGTTGTATCTGTTACAATGGCAAATGAAGATATTCTAATCTATTCTTCTGCGTCTGTCACTCCATCTGTCCCTGATGCTTTGTTTTATCGTAGTATTGTTGATGTTTGGTGGTTATGATCTGACAGAGCAGCTCAGAGTCACACTGACACGAATACATGAGCAGCTTCAAAATCTCATAAGAAGACACAAAGTCGGGTCACACCTCCTCAAACCCGTGGAGAAGTAAATCGCAGCTTTAGTCGGGCACGTTCTCTTGTAGTGTGTGGTCACCTTTAGTCTTGGTGGGCAGATCTCCAGTGCACAGGAGCTGCTGTAAATACTGCAGAATGTTATGGACATGTTCATTCAGGCACATGGACAGATGTGTGAGTCTGTGCTGATCTGAGGAGGAGGACGATGTTTGTTTGCACTGGGCTCGGCCGCCATTGTCACCGCGGCTGGAATGCCCCCCTGGACTGACACTGACACAAAACATCTCCAGAGGATTGACTCAGGAATGACCATTTTCATCAAACATTTCATCAAACCTCCACTAAGTCTTAAATCAATTTTTTTAAATTCTAAAGTTTGCCCTCAATTGAACCTAATTTTTTTCACCAAAATATATATGGTCCATTAGAAAAACGACGACTAAATGCGGTCTACAGTTTTAATCTCCACAGTAAAACTTAATCAAGAAAATTCAATTCAGTCAAAAGTAAACACCGTTCAAGGGCCAGACTCATAATAAACGACATGTTCCTCCTCTGTTTCTCCTCAGACACGGGACGAGATGCGCTGGTGAAGTCGCTGCAGCTGCAAACAACTCCCATTGCATTGTGGGAATCGCTTACAACGCCAGAATTGGAGGTATGTGACGTTTACCTTCACAGGGACAGTGGTTTGAGTTAATGGTTCAAACATCACCAAGTGTGTACTGTTGTCGTGCCCCTGAGCAGGACATTTTCCTCTGCGGTCGCTGGGCAGGGCTCTGGAGGCAAAGATGTGGGCACTCGCTGCAGTTGTGTTAGAATTACCCATTTACAAAAACTGCTGATACTGGACATATATAATGAAATACCACTGTTTTTTATGAATCCTTTAAATTCCCTTGACCCTGTCTCGTAGAGTTTAGACGGGTTTCATCAAATAAATCAAAAATATTCTAAAATATCAATGGGGCTTAGTTATTTTACCTCTTTTTACTTCATGTCTGAGGACACAGATGGTGTAATATTATGGAATACATAAAAAAAAAACATAAAGTAGCTCCTGAAAAGCTCACAGAGGCCTGTGTGTTTTTGTGTTTCTGTGGCAGGTGTGCGGATGCTGGACGGTGATGTGACTGACATGGTGGAGGCCAAGTCCCTGAGCCTCCACCCTCAACACATCGACATCTACAGCGCCAGCTGGGGCCCGGACGACGACGGCAAGACTGTGGACGGACCCGCCTCTCTCGCACGGCAGGCCTTTGAGACCGGCATACGCATGGTAATCATGATCAGAATAATCTTTATTCATGTAGCTCCTTTTAAAAGTATGAGACGCTCACATCACACTCACATGTCCCACAGTGTGTCCCCGACAGTGTGTCCCCGACAGTGTGTCCCCGACAGTGTGTCCCCGACAGTGTGTCCCCGACAGTGTGTCCCCGACAGTGTGTCCCCGACAGTGTGTCCTCAGCAGTGTCCTCTAACAGTCTAATACTTTGCTGCCAGGTTTCCTCCCAAACACTCGCGCTCAGGCATATGTGCACTGCTCTGCTCCAGGTCTGGACTGCTTCCCGGACTCACCAGCTGTAACATAAAAACCTGGACTGTCCCTGTGGACTCCTGCAGTATAGGCAGATCTCATACTGTTGTATTGTTTTTGGCTCTTCTGAGTGTTCACAGGTTTTTGCCATTTCTTATTGTGATTCATAATAAATAAAAGGTGCCTGGGACATGAAGAGCTCGGCTTTACTTGCACGTACCTGCTGTAATAACTCAACATTTCCTGACACAGATTGTTAAACTGTTACATTGGCAGTGTGTTCCTGCGGAGGATTAGTTCACACTCATGATCTCACTGATGGTGTGTTTAGGGGAGGAAGGGCCGCGGCTCCATCTTCGTTTGGGCGTCAGGAAACGGCGGGCGCAGTCGAGACCACTGCTCCTGTGACGGATACACCAACTCCATCTACACCATCTCCATCTCCAGCACCGCCGAGAGCGGCCGCAAGCCCTGGTACCTGGAGGAGTGTTCCTCCACCCTCACCACCACCTACAGCAGCGGGGAGAACTACGACCGCAAGATCGTAAGATGTGCTTTTAGTGTTTTACATTACAACATTTAGTGTTGACATTACATCAGTGCAGTGTCCTGGATCCCAGAACAGATTCGGCTTGATAAACAAACATAAACAATCCTCACGCGACAAACCAGTGCCTCCTGAATGATTCGGTGTTAAACATGCACTAGAATATTCATAACTATTCTTAATACAAGTGGACATAGTTATGGAGAATGTTCTTCATTATTGACAACTGCATGATAACTGTCAAACTGTGCTGAAACCTGCACAAAAGGTTTATTAAAGAACAAACACTGTTGACGTTTAGCTTCTCACTTCATTTTTTTATTTATTTTTTATTAAATATAATCTAAAGCTTGTCTGATTCATCAGCTGGTTTCACTTCATAGAAACCGTCTGGCCTCTCAGAGTTAGAATTCATTCGCTCGACAGTAGGCGAGTACTTTTTTTATTTAACCAATCGCTACTATTTGGTCGTGATGTATGTAATGCGTCGCTAACGGGACAAACTGGTATATTAAACTTTTCCCAAATCCCATAGGAAGAAGGACAATAACATCTTTCCCCTCGATAAAATTCACCAAACATTCTCTTTGTTCCGGCTTTAAATCCTCGACCTCGGGAATCGTTGCCAACACAGAATCTCTGTCTCTTCGCTGATTGGCTGGTGCCCGAACTCGCACTTCCAGGGTTTTTGCGAACCCTCTAGTGTATTTTGATTCCTGACCTAGTCGCTGGAGAGAAATGAAAATGAGCAGAGGCACTAGGTGGCACCAGCCTGGCTAATCTAAAGCTACATGCCATACAAATTGTTTTTAAGATGGACTTTTTAAATCCTGTAAACGGAATGAACCAGTCTCTTCTGTACAAGGAAACACCTGTGTAGATCATCTCAGATTTACTAGTGTCACAGTAAAATCACCGGAGCAGCTTCACCTGACAGTCCTCTCTGATGTTTAGTTGCAGAGGTGGACGTCTTTGTTTTTAGAGCGTGGCCCTGGAGCCTCGTTTTCTCTCTCAGTTTTGCTAAATTCTCCATGGTGATACGACAAACTCCTCAGTCTGTCCGAGCCTCGTCCATCTAAATGTCTGATCGAACCTCTCCCCGTGGACTTAAACTGTTTCAGACGACCTGCGTTTGTGTCCATAATCCTCCTCACGCTCTCCTCCCTCCTCTCACTCTCTCACTCTCACTCCCTTCTCTTTCCCTCTTACTCTCTCTCTTTAACTCTCTCCATCCCCCACTCTCTCCTCTTTCCTCCTTCTCTACCTCCCCCCTTTCTCTCCCTCTCTCTTCCCCCCCTTCCTCTCCTTCCCTCCCCCTCTCTCGTCCTCCCTCTTTCTCTTGTTCCTCAGGGGAGTCAGACGGGAAGTGCTCCAAGCTCTTCTTGGCTCGGTGTCAGTCAATCTGTCTGAGGCACTTTGTCTACACGCTCAGACTCACCGCTCCGGCTGCACGTCTGCCCCGCCGCTCCTCGTCCTCTGTCACCATTCACTCCGCAATTAAGACCAAATAAATAACGCGTATCTTGCTTTCTATAGTCGTGAGATTTGATTTGGGGAATTTATGTTTTTAAAATCAGAGTGCAGATTCCAACACATCCAGGTGCCTTCATGTTTGGGAAGAAAAACAGAAATACAGTTTGCCAAAAGAATCTCTTTAGATTATTGAACATGTTTGAAGAGATCCAAACTTGAGGCCTGTTTACACGAGAACGCTCACGGGTAACAACTAGGGATGGGCATTCGATTCATTTTTCTTAATCGATCGTTGGAAAAATTAACGTTCGATTTTCGATTAATCATCAACGTTTTTATATTAAAATTATCATCGTTATTATTACTATCTGCACTACTAATCTGCAGAAATAAATTCAACTTTACGACATATTAAACCATAACCACTCTAGAGCCACATCAGCCCGTTTGAGATTAGAAAGTGTTTAAAGCAGCTTTGTGCAACTCTCACAGAAACAAAACTTAAAACGTCATGGCTAATTTGCATAAACTAAGTGAAGAAAAAAACAGCTCTTGTGCGCTGATGTGGTTCAAGTTCTGTCGGACTAAAGGACACGACTCGGTAGAATACGCTGACGCACAGCAACCTACATTCGGTTTGTCAATTAAAAAGGAACGTAATCGATGAAATTCTTAATGATCAATTATCGATTAATCGACTAATCATGCCCATTCCTAGTAATAACGACAAAATATTTTATGAGAAGTGCCTTTTTTTTAGACGGTGACGGTGTTTTTGGGGCTTAAAAACGCAAAAATCTGAAACCACCCTCCAGAGTGAAAAAGTTGAACACTCTCCACTAGGGCTGGGTGACAAGGAGCAAAAATATATATTGATATATTTTGTTATAGCTCGATATCTGTACAGGAAAAAATAACCCCCCAAAAACTACTGCAAAAACAAATATGCCAAATTCCACAAGGTCTTTTTTTTTGAAGTGCAAGAGGTGGGCAGTTCATGTAGGAACAAAGTGCTTCTGCCACATTTAAGATGACGAAAAATCCCATATTACATAAATAATAATTTAACTGTAAAATAAAAGCCGCACACAGAGAAAGCAAACGAGCAAAGCGGCGAAATCAGAACTGAATATAAGCAAACATAATATTGGTATATATATATACGATATGTGAGAATCCATATCAAGTTTAAAAAATATCTCGATATATTTAAAATATCGAGATATCGCCCACTCCTACACTTCGCCGTAGTGTTTCCATCCACACTGCCCAAGACGCAAAACTCTGGTTAGATCTGCTCACGTCGCGTACACGTTTATGTCACATACATACAGGACACAGAAACCTGGCGTGCAAACACACTCATTGAAACGCGGGATACAAACTGAAGACGCGATGCCACTTTTGCGTCTTCTGTTCAGACCGTCGTCATATAAACGTAGTCTGAAGCTTTAAGACGACTCGTGGAAATGTGATGTTTGTTATGAAGCTGAGTGTTCTCTTGTTTTGCAGATCACGACGGACCTGAGGCACAGATGCACAGACAGTCACACCGGGACGTCCGCCTCTGCTCCTATGGCCGCCGCAATCATCGCTCTTGCTCTGGAGGCAAAGTAAGATCTGACTCCACTTTTACTCTGCTCCACCTTATGACTTTTAATAATGTCTTATCATTTGTGTTTTTTATTTATTGCTGCAGCTGCTGTTATTTGACCTTAGCACTAGAGTCCAAATGGTTATCTAGAGTTAAATAGAGCTTTATTTTATATTTCTATTGTATTTTATATGTACGGTATTTTCCGGACTATAAGTCGCACCAGCCAATAAATGCGCAATGAAGAAGAAAAAAACATTTACAAGTCGCACCGGACTATAAGTCGCACTTTTTGGGGAAATGTATTTTATAAAATCAACATTTCATCTTGAAAGTCAAGTTATAGTAATAAAACAGAACAGAGAACAACAGGCTGAATAGGGGTTAATATGTTAACATAACATATTAAGTTATTCAGATAATTTTAGCATAAACAACATAAGTTTACCAAACTCACAATCTCACTCCAAATCACTAAATCCATTGAATTCTTCGTCCTCGGTGTCACTTCTGCACCATAGAACCATAGATCCATGAGGTAAACAGAGCGCCGCTTCCTCTTCTGTGTCGCTGTCGTCAGATTCAGCATCAGTTCCAGTTAGAATTATTTCAGCCTTTCTGAATCCCGACAGGATGGTTTCGATTGTCATTGAAGTTCAGGCTTTGTCGAATCATCCAGTGACTTCCAGGAAAGTTTCATGGTGCACTTGCCCGGTTGCCATGAAACTGTGTTCTCCATTCTCGCTTTTCCATCAGCCCCTCACAAGCTTCTCACTCACTCCAAACTTTCTTTCTGCTGCTCGATTACTGTTTTCGGCTGAATATTTCACTATTTGCTGCAGGACAGTGACTTTTTGTACAAGAGACATGCGCAGTAGAGTGTGAAACGACAATAGTACAGGAGTAATAGTACTGCTAGATACTGACACACAAGACTAGAACCTCTCGTGGCTTCAGTCTGAAAATTTTAATATATAAGTCGCACCTGAGTACAAGTCACAGGAAACACCTCAAACCATGAAAAAAAGTGCGACTTATAGTCCAAAAAATACAGTATATTACGCAGCACTTTACTGTCCATGTTTATGTAATGTGCTTTATAAATGCACTGGACTGGATTGCTGCAGGGCCTTGAGCGCTGAGCACCAAGACCTGGACCTAAGTGGACAGTATGTAGTCTACAGTCTACAGTCTACATCAGTGGCGCATGAAGATGGGCTCATGGGCCAAACACTGTCTTCCAGGGGAATGGATATATTTTTGCCCACAAAGGGTGCTGAAATTTGTAAGAAATATCTACGTGGAATGATTTTTTTTATTAAGTTCCGATCGGTTTTGACACACTTTGACATTAAACAATCAAACTGACTCGCTGCTGGTCGTAGGTTTAGTCGAACTGAAGCCTGAGCGTTCGTGAATCTCACTACAACAACAAACCATGCGTGTTCAGGACCGTCTGCTCGCACTGGGACATGTGTGGGCTGTGCTCAGGTCATGGGGTCAGCTGAGGTCAGCAGAGGTCAGACCACAGGAAACACGTCCAGCTTTAAGCTTTTTACTCTGTAGAAAAACACATGAACAATATGAGCAAATTTGCCGTGTTTGCAGAGATGCATTTAAAATGAAAAAATGATCAGATATGGATTTAGGGCAGAGGTCTCCACCTTTTTCTCCAGTGAGCTTCCTTTACGAACCAAAAATGCCAGAGAGCTACCAATGTTAGCAGTTGCAAAGAAATATAACAGTAAATCTAAGAGTAAATATAAGAGCCACGGTGAGTCAGATGGGGAACAGTTAGATGTTTATAAAGCATAAACCATTATCCATTTATCAGTGCAAGTTAGGCATCAAAATTATGTATTTACAATTAATTAATCAGTAATTGATCAAAATTGACTTATTATCCACAATACATAGAATTCAGAAATCCCTTGGTGAGCTGCTTGGTAGGACCCGACCGGTGTTTTGGTTTGCCGATATTATCAACCGATATGGGCTCCTGGAAACATATCGGCGATCGGCCTAAATCTTGTCGATATTTCACGTGGGCATGTTATACCTCATTATAAAGCTTAGACTCTCTACATTATGTTCATTTAATTCAATTTACTGACAGATAAATGTCCTAATATGTGGCTCCACATCAGTATTTATCTGTGGTGTTATTTGTCTGTGTGTGTGTCCTACTGTCCCTGAACACACCACAGAGTCACGTGCTCTTGTTTACACTCGCAGACACAGATCCAAACACTGAGATTAGATTCTTTTTACGAACAATCGGTTTGAGTCTGGATTAAAAGGACATTTATTAGTGCAGACTTGTGATGTGAGGAGGAGCCTGTGTGAGCGGTGAGTGTTGGAAATGTGTCGGTTTTGAAGCTGGTTTTTGTTCTTTCTCATTGTTTAGCTGCTGTAGCTCCCGCACATAAACAGACTGTTTTCTATTGGTCTATTGTAAAGTGACTATATTGGCCGTATATTTGTTACTGGACCTGCGTTGATATGCAAATGACCTGTGAATAGAGATGTGAATGATCGACATTTACACATGTAATTAATCACCGCGACGCGCAGCATTTACATCTAAAGGCTAATAGTGGTAGTTGACTTTCTTTACTCGCTAGAATGTGATGCAAAAATGCCATTAGGCCGACCTACTGTCTGTAAATACGACGTAAAAAGGCAGAATAACAATAAATGTTGCCTAAATAAACCCAATTTAAAATCCACTAGAGCCAAACCTAATTTTTTTTTAACAATTCAAAGTTTACAGTGAATTTTTAAATCACTAAATATATCGGTGATTATAACGGCTATCGGCAGCTTCAACTCCCATTTTATCAGTATCATATCGGCCGCAATAAAATCCATATCAGTTGGGCTCTACTACTTGGAAGGGGGTGGAGAGATACAGGTTGGAGATCCCTGATTTAGGGAGAATAGAGTGCTGTGTTGTGGTTTATAGTAAATAATGTAAGCGTTTTGTAACTGTGAGTTCACGTTTATAGCTAAAAGGTGAGTGGGTTCATGCCCTCTAGTTCCTCTGGTTCCTCGGTTCAGCGTCTGCCTCCTGTAATGTCAGCAGCATGAAAGCGGCCGCTCGGTTAAACTGTACTTTTAGTCCGAGTGAGTGTCTCAGAGGACAGAGGTTTGTGAGTCGTGGCGCAGGCTTCAGAGCTGCTCCTTCTCTCAGGTCAGTGTGTTTAACCTGATAATCCACTCCAAATCCTTCACACCAGAATGTTCAGTGTCACCGGGCAGAGGCTGCGCATAAGCCTGTTTCCTCCTCTGGATTATCACACTGCTCGTGGTCAGCATGTTACCGCGCTGCACACTAACAGCACGGCTCTGGTGTTGTGAAAAGTTATGTAAAGTCGTGAAAAGAGCTTAATAATTTATGCACAAAGTAAGTGAGGAATAAGCTTGGACCCACTGCAAGATGTTAAAAATGAGCTTGTTCTGTTTTTCCATGTTTTAATTTAATTACATTTTCTTGTTTCCATGTTTGATTTTCTTTTTTTCCGAGGATGAACTATAGAAGTTGTAGGCGAAAAGCCGAGGGAGGCATTTCAGGGAGGTTTAGAGTTTTGTTTTGAACCTCAGACACTTCAATCATTCGTTAAGAACTCGAGGAAATATCTCTCCAAACAATTCCAATAATCACAACCACATTACTGGGATTAATCCGAAGTAGTCAGAGCTCCTCCACACGAGATGCCAGCGTCTCGAGTCTTTAATTAGGTCCGTTTGGGGCTGTTTGCAGTCCTACTGTACGTGCACAGCTGGGTGGGTGGTGGAGCCTGGAGCATCTGGTGGGCAGATGAGAGAGAAGGGAGTCCCAGGAAACACTCTGACCCACTTCCTGTTTGAGAGCGGCTCCTCAGATCAAAGGGACGCGGACATCCCATAATGCCTCTGACATCCCATAATGCCTTTCACGTGAGCGCTCACACCGGGGGCACTTTACGCTGTTACCGCTGAATCGGCTCTTTCAAACCTCTTCCATAACCTCCCTTTGTGACCACGGGCTTTTCATTTTATGTGGAGCTGTAGATTATTATGTGGCTCTGAACAGACTCGATGCCTCTGAGCCACCAGATCTGGCTCCGGAGCGGGAGTCTGCATGTTCTCCTCGCGTTTCAGTGGTTAAATCAAGGTCCAGTTTAAATACAAAGATAACTATATTTAAGAAACGGGAATAGGACGAGCGCTCCAGACACTAGATCTTGCAAGAGAATTTTTTCCGTGTGTTTACATTTGGTGTGAACAAAAAGGAGGTTAAGTACTGGTGAGTTACGGCTCTTCAGAGGCTGTAGTTCAATTGCAATGACAACAAAAATATATTTTTTTAATTAATTAAACTGTGTGGCCAAAATTGTCAACAGGATTACGCAATTTACTTCAGTCCAGTCCATCTTTAGTTGTATAGCACATTTTATAAACAATACTGTTTCCAAAGTGCTTCACAAACCAATCTAAAACGTTTTAGTTAAAAAAATAAGAATAAAAAAAAAGTAGAATTATGTTTCAACCAAGAGGAAACTAATAGAATCAATAAATAAAATTATAATAATAAAATCAATGAACAAAAATAATAAAACCAATACATAAAAGTAGTACCAAAAATAAAAGAGATAAAAACAATAAATAAATTAAATCATTATATAAATATATAAAATATAAAATAATATAAAATATAAAATAAAATATAAAATATATATATAATAGATCGTATTGTTTAATGTAATGATGCAGTATCGATATCGTGGGCTGCTGTATCGATATATCATAGTATAGTATAGTATAGATAGAGCATTTTTTGGTATGTTTTACTAAATTATTTTGTTACAGCTACAGTTTTGTTGCTTGTTTAGAGGAAGGAAACTCATTTGTGCAACACATTTGACATTTTCACGATTTTGCTGATTAAAATGTTTGTGTTTCATATGAACTTTGCACAAGAAGTGGTTTAACAAAGACTTTTAGTGTCACAGCCATGATTGAATCATATCAAATCAAAAGTGCACTGTATCAAACATATGTATTGTATCGAGGTATGTATCGTATCGGCAACTTCTTAATGATACCCAGCAGGGTTGGGCTTTAATACGGTATTACGTTGTACCGTATTAACAGTATCAGTTTCATTACCGTCATAAAAAAAAAATCTGCAGCACATAAAGACCTAATATAATATTATAATTTACTGATATATAAATTGGTTGTATTTTCAATTTAATGCGATCATGATTTAAATCTAATAGTGTCTATAATGTTTCTTGGGGAGATGACGTTCGATTAGTTTCATTCCACTGTCACGTGACGCTCATAAGGGAGACCAAAACAAAACGACAAGTCCGAACTGTAAGAGAGTTGGTCCCCCCCAAAAATACTAGTACTTCTGCAATTTGGCAGCATTTTGGCTTCAGGCGCACATTTCTTTGTTTTACAGAAATGAAACTTAAAACCGCATGGCTAATTTGCATGAACTGTAAGACACAGTGTAACTGTAAAAACAGCTCACTTCTTGTGCTGCTGATGCGGTTCAACTTTTGTCGGACTAAAGCACACGACTCAGTGGAATATATGTTTTTTTTCTGCGACAGAGGATGTTGTGGCTGACGGTGAGTCCGTTCTGTGCGTGTGTCGTGTTGGAGACAGTTCGTGTTTTAACTTTACAGAAATTATGGACCTGGCTCCACTGCATGTGCGTATTTCACCCTACGAAATACGTGACCCAACCCTAATACCAGCCCTACTGACGATGGGACAAGTCCATGCAATTAAATTTTATTTATTCAACGCCTTTATAAACAAAGTTATAACATTTTCTACTCATGTAAACAAAAATAAAATATGATATAATGAAAATGATAACAATAAAATCCAATATTGAATCCAAACTATTCAGTCATCTAACGTAGGTATTCTGCCGCAAAACTTCTGCCTCGGGAGCTCAAATCGACGAGTAGGCCTTTTCGACAGGATACTTTATCATCGAGATCGACCAAAGATCTTACGAATCTGGAATTTCCTGGATGGGCGCGGATCAGTGCAACCCTACTGACAAGAACATTTATTACCACTAACACAGGGTCTGTTGTACCGCATGACCTGTGTCCATCTTTGAGCTGTGGTGTTTTTTTTGTTCTGACTTTGGCTCTGGTAGAAAAGCAGTTTATGAAACGCATTATCGCTGTAGTCAGTTTTATCTCTGTAACATAAACGTGATGAAGTGTGTTTCCTGCAGCCCTCTTCTGACCTGGAGAGACGTGCAGCACATCATCGTAAAGACGTCCAGAGCGGGACACTTGAGCGCCCCCGACTGGAAGACCAACGCCGCAGGATACAACGGTACAAACAGACACACATGTCACACAAAACTCACAAAACCACTCGGTACAGACGCCCATGCTGACACAAAATAATATCTTTTGGCTTAATCTCAGTCACAATATTTAGACAATTGATACTTTGCAGATGTCCTCAACATTCTCTGGGGGCGTGACGTTAATTACAGGCACTTCTCTGTCTGATCTGAAGACCTTTTGGACTATAATCGGATCTTTATGGTCAGATTGTGTTAAAATAAAGACCTGACTTTCAGACTGCAGCCTGAAGTGACCCAAATCTGATTTTTTTCGTTCTATGTGACCCGTATCTGATCTTTTAGGCTACGTTTTTATGATGACAGTTTGAACAGAAGACGCGAAAGTTGGCGTCGCGTCTTCGCTTTTTGTTCTGTGCTTAGACGAGTGTTTTCGAGAAGAAATCTGCGTGCATACGGTGACGCAAAAGTGTGTGGAATTCGATTTGGTATGTATGCCAGGCGGCTCAGTGGTGACGTATGTGACGTAAACGTGTACGAACGTATTAAACTTTTCCACTCTGGAGGGTGGTTTCAGATTTGTGCGTTTTTAAGCCACAAAAACGCCGTCACCGTCTAAACGAAAGGCACTTCTAATAAAATTTTTTTGTCGTTTTTACCCGCAGGCGTTCTTGTGTAAACAGGCTCTAAGGCTACGTTCAGTCTGCAGCCTGAAGTGACCCAAATCCGATTTTTTGGCCTCTATGTGACCTGTATCTGATCTTTTAATGACAGTCTGAACGACACAGATCCAATTTTTCCAAATACGACCCAGGTCACTTGGATATGTGCTCCTGAAACCGATACATATCTGATCTTTTGACATGCGACTTCAGTGTGAACAGTCAAAGTGCATTCATCCACCTACACGTTATCAACAAGACACAAACGTCACTATTCTGCGCTGAAGTAGGTGAAAACTGTTAATGAACTCCGTGTGACTGAAGTGAAGCACATCACCACTCACCACTCTTGGCTCCGTCTCCACATCCACACGTTCCTTTCAACAGACTGAACCTCAAAACACCACGACCAAAAACCTCATCCTTCTCCTTCTCAATCTCCTCCTTAAAACAAGTAAGTTGTTCATGTTCTGGCTCCGGTACGAGAGGAACTTTAAAATCTCCAGGTGCTCAATGCTCACGTCCATGTTTGGACAACTTCCGTAAACACAGAGACGCTCGCTGCGGTTGACGTCGTCGTGTCTCCAGTGCACATGTGGGACACTTTCGGGCCGTTTACTGTTCACACTGGAGTCACATACAAGTCACATTTAACTGGAAATGTGAACGACCTCGCAAAAACATCGGATTTCACAAAAAAATCGGAATTGAGCGTTAAGCCCTGCAGTCTGAACGTAGCCTTAATGAATGACACAGATCCGATTTTTTTCAAATGTGACTCAGACCACTTGGATATGTGCTCCTAAAACCGATAAATATCTGATTTTTGGCTTCAACTTCAGTCTGAACGGACAGGTCACATTCATCCCACCTACACGTCAGGCTCAGAGTCTAATCACTGGAGGGAAAGCGAGGTTAGCGAGTTTATTAATATTTGGGAGGATCACTGTGTTCAGGACAAATTGGAGGAGTCTTATCGGAACCGGGCGGGTTTTGAAATGACTGCCAAAGAAATGCAGACGGTCCTGGCTCCAGTGTCAGTGAAAATAAAGAGCCTGCGAGACAAATACAAGGAGGCTAAACGAACGAAGAGGCCATGGACGTGTAACCTGTCCATTTTGCCAAGAACTGGACCGTATTTTGGGAGACAAGCTCAGCGTTTAGGCGACTTCCCTAAACACTGAGCACGTTTGCTGTGTGTGGTGTCGTTGTGTCTTCTGATGCGCATGTGGGACACTTTTGGGGTGTTTAAAGTTCACACTGGAGATCACATACAAGTTGCATTTAATGTGAACGACCTCGCAAAAAAATAAGATTTCACCAAAAAATTTATATTAATTGAACATTAAGCCCTGCAGTCTGAACGTCGCCTTAAGTTGGAACCTACAACAGTTTTTACATTTCAGTTCGTCACACGCAATTTTTTTGTTGAATTTTGAGTTTTTGTCTTGCTTTTTAGACAATCTTAAAACATTTGTGGTAGTTATTGCTACTGTGTGCATTGTGTCACCATGGGAACTGCTTACCATTCCACTATAGAGACACATGTAGGACCCCCCCAGCGAGATGTCACTGCAAAGTATCAGTGTTGATGCATCAGGAAAGTGCTAAAAGTGCTAAAATGTGACTGTAAATGTCTACTCAGTGCGGTGTCAGGGGCAAGGGGCATTTGACTGCACGAGCTTTTATAGTTCATGGAAGATTTCTTGGTTATTCTAACACATTTTTACACATTTTTGCACATATGTATTTCCTTTAGTGAAACATGTGACCTTGTTTCTCACTACATGTCATGCTTAAATACAGGATCTTCCTCTAACTGTACTCAAAACCGACTCTTGTGACTCTTGTGAGCTTAGTTATAATGTTGTTACCTCCTCAAAAACACACACGGAGTTGTTTTGTTTCACGTTTGTTTGAGTAACTCTTTATTATGAGTCTGTCTGCATCTCCAAAGCTCAAGATGCTCTGTTCCACTGTGTGATGTCATGTCGTTTTTTCAGTAGAGATTGGAAATTCCAGGGTTCAAATCATCCATATGATTCTAGTGAAGATGTGTGGAGTTTAAAAACACAGTGGAGCACCTCCCGTATTACCACATGACATCATAAGGTGAAGGTGGGAGTGTTTTCAGTTTGAAGGAAGAGCTTGGCGTAAATCTGCAGGGTTTGTGCGTTAAACATGGGAATGAAACAAAACACAACTCCGGGTCTGTTTGTGATGAGGAAACAACATTATAACAGAGATCAGAAAATGACCCGATGTGGTTCTTTAACGGGAAGAAAGAAACGGACTTGGAGTCGCAGAGAGCAGAGAGTCCAGACTGGGTTTGGTCAGACATGGACCTGAGCAGCTGCTGTGTGTCAGAGTGTTTCATAACGTGTGCGGCTGCTGCTGCTGCTGCTGCTGCAAACCTGCGAGTGAGGGTCAGCCAGTCTCCTCCAAACACAGACACGGAGGAGAGGGAGGGAGAGAAGGAGGGAGAGAAGGACGAGGAGAGAGAAACAGGGGAGAGAAAGGGACGAGGAGAGAGGGGATTGAAGAGCGGCGGGAGGGAGAGGGGAGAGGGACAGGGAGGAGGACGGAGAGAGAGGAGGGACAGAGAGAGAGGGGAGAGAGGAGAGAGGGAGAGAGAGAGAGGGACGGGAGGGGGACAGAGAGAGAGAGAGAAGGAGAGGATGAGGGAAAGAGAGAGAGATGGAGAGAGAGGGACAGAGAGAGAGATGGAAGGAGAGGGGGTGAGGGAAAGAGAGACGGACGGGAGAGACAGGGGAGAGAGAAAGAAAGAGAGAGTGAGTAAGTAAGTCAGTCTTTAGGGAAAGAGAGGGACAGGAGGGGCGGGGGGGACAGAGAGAGAGAGAGACAAAAGGAGAGAGATGAGGGAAAGAGAGAGGAAAGAGAGATGAGCTATAGAAGGAGAGGGGTGAGGGAAAGAGAGAGAGAGAGGAGGAGAGAGAGAGAGAGAGACGGTCGAGGGGGGAGAGACAGAAGGACGGAAAAGGGATGGGATAGAGAGAGCGAGGGGGATGGGAGAGAAGAGGACAGGAGAGAGACAGAGAGGGACGCAGGAGAGACAGGGATGAGAGGAGAGAGAGGAACAGGGAGAAGAGAGAGAGAGAGAGGGATGGGGGAGACAGATGGAGAGACCACATCTGCCCTGGCACTGTAAAAGTATCTGCCAACAGCCTCTCCATCCGCCTCTTAACCCTCACTCACCACACAGACTCTTTGCCCAACGGCACAACTGTACACAGCTGGAATTGAACAGATTAGTGGATGAATCCTCCTCTGAGCCTCTGCCACCCCCTGCTGTGTTTCATATTGTCCGTAATCTTGAAATGTTGAGATGTTTTGCTGTTGTGTGCTGCAGTGAGTCACCTGTACGGCTTCGGCCTGATGGACGCGGAGGCCATGGTGAAGGAGGCGGAGCGGTGGAAGCAGGTCCCGGCGCAGCACGTGTGTGTGGAGAGCGCGGACAGACAGATGAAGTATGCACCTTTCTCTTTCAGTCTCTCTGAACAGTGTCAGCAGTGTTGGGAAGGTGACTTTTAAAATGCTTTCCCCTACAGATTACAGATTACAGATTACATACACCAAAATGTAGTTTGTAACATAATCCATTAAATTACTTAAAATCTTAATCTGAATACTTTGGATTACTTGATATTGTCTTGCTTTTAAAACTACATGAACGTAGCGACCACATCCTGAAAATTCCTGTTTGTTCTCTTCAAATTGTTCTCTTCAAAGTCTCCATGAATAAGAAACTGTTTTGTGTAGAGAAGCAAAGACGAGGATCTTAACATAAAATGTTTTGTCTGCGTAAAGACAATAACAAGCTCAGTCTTTCATTAACCATATTAAAAATATTATTGATAGAGAAATGATTTTTATATGAGATCATCTTAGATTATGTCCACCTACTGTTAGGTGTCATATTATTTAGTCCTGGTGTTAGTTCTGGTGTTAGTCCTGGTTTAGTCCTGGTTTAGTCCTGGTGTTAGTTCTGGTGTTAGTTCTGGTTTAGAGGCGCACAGGAGGAATCGCGAGAAAATTCGGTCGACATGCGGCGCACGGGAGGACGGCGGTGTCCGCGCAGTACAGAAAGAGTTTATGTAGTTCTCTCTGTCTTTTTTTAAGCTGTTGCTGCACCATAACTCTTAATTTAAGCAAAGAGACTTGAAATTTGATAAATTGTGAGGCTCCACAGTATAATTGTGAGAAATTTGACGATATGATATCACGATATTTCAGATATTGTTACATCCCTAGTATCCTGGATTCTCATATCCGGGACACAGCCTTATTCGGGATAATGAAACCGGGATAGTGCGTTTACATGCACCACGACGAAACCAGGATACTCTAAAAACCATAATAAGCGGGATACTGATGTGCATGTAAACGCTTTCAGTGTGAAGAGTATTGTGTTACGCCTGTGTGCTCGTCTAATCATGACTATTGTGCAAAATGACAGGCTGTGTTTCCATTATGTCAGAAAATGATCCTAAATATTATTCTTCTAACCTGTCATATACACTTTAAAACTACTAAAGGGACTAGATAATGTTCAGGCCTGTCTCACTGTAAAGCCTGTTCCTTTGGTGAAATGTGCCTCTGTGTTTGTGAGAGCAGTTGTGCAAGCTGCACCGTGACACAGGCCAAGCATTAGTTCTGGCACAGTGCTTCTCACAGCCGCAGCTTGTTGTTGTGGTGCAGCTGGAGCGGTGTGCAGGGCCCTGGCTCTGGTGCAGCTGGAGCAGTGTGCAGGACCCTGGCTCCGCTCCGCTCTGCTCTGCTCTCCGGCCTCATCAGTCTGTGCAGCTCCATGTGACCGATGTCTGGAGGATGTGCTGCACGGCTTACAGCTCACAACTAACTACAACTACAACTACAACACCTACACTACACACCGACTACACGACTACAACTACAACACCGACTACAACTACAACACCACTACCACACACACCAACTACAACTACAACACCGACTACACAACTACGACAACAACACCGACTACGACTACAACACCGACTACGACTACAACACCGACTACTACGACTACAACTACACACCGACTACAACTACAACACCGACTACAACTACAACACCGACTACACTACACCGACTACAACAACACCGACTACAACTACAACACCGACTACAACTACTACAACTACACACCGACTACGACTACAACACGACTACAACTACAACACGACTACAACTACAACACGACTACAACTACAACACCGACTACAACTACAACACCGACTACAACTACGACTACAACACAACACCGACTACACTAACACCGACTACAACTACAACACGACTACACGACTACAACTACAAACACCGACTACAACTACAACACCGACTACAACTACAACACCGACTACAACTACAACACCGACTACAACTAACAAACACCGACTACAAACTACAACACCGACTACAACTACAACACCGAACTACACAACTACCGACACAACTACAACTACAACACCGACTACAACACCGACTACAACACCGACTACAACTACAACACCACCGACTACACACTACACACTACAACACCGACTACAACACCGACTACACTACAACACCGACAACTACAACTACAACACCGACACTACAACTACAACTACACCGACTACACCGACTACAACTACACACGACTACACGACTACAACACCGACTACAACTACAACACACGACTACAACTACAACACCGACTACAACTACAACACGACTACAACACCGACTACAACACACTACAACACCGAACACTACAACACCGACTACAACTACAACACCGACTACAACTACAACACCGACTACACCGACTACAACACCGACTACAACTACAACTACAACACGACTACAACTACAACACTGACTACAACTACAACACCGACTACAACTACGCTACAACACCGACTACAACTCACAACACCGACTACAACACCGACTACAACACCGACTACAACTACAACACCGACTACAACTACAACACCGACTACAACTACAACGACTACAACTACAACTACAACTACAACACCGACTACAACTACACAACACCGACTACAACTACAACTACAACTACAACTACAACACCGACTACAACTTACAACACCGACGACTACAACTACAACACCGACTACAACTACAACTACAACTACAACACGCGACTACAACTACAACACCGACTACACAACTACAACACACGACTACAACACGACTACACTACAACTACAACACCGACTACAACCACAACACCGACTACAACACCGACTACAACACCGACTACAACTACAACACCGACTACAACACTGACTACAACTACAACACTGACTACAACTACAACACTGACTACAACTACAACACCGACTACAACTACACAACACTGACTACAACTACAACACCGACTACAACTACAACAACACCGACTACAACTACAACACCGACTACAACTACAACACCGACTACAACTACAACTACAACAACTACAACACCGACTACACCGACTACAACACCGACTACACCGACTACAACACCGACTACAACTACAACTACAACACTGACTACAACTACAACACCGACTACAACTACAACACCGACTACAACTACAACACCGACTACAACTACAACACCGACTACAACTACAACTACAACACACTGACTACAACTACAACACCGACTACAACTACAACACCGACTACAACACGACTACAACTACAACACCGACTACAACTACAACACCGACTACAACTACAACAACACGACTACAACACCGACTACAACTACAACACCGACTACAACTACAACACCGACTACAACTACAACTACACCACGACTACAACTACAACACGACTACAAACTACAACACCGACTACAACTACAACACTGACTACAACTACAACAACACGACTACAACTACAACACCGACTACAACTACTACAACACCGACTACAACTACAACACCGACTACAACTACAACACCAACTACAACACCGACTACAACTACAACACCGACTACAACTACAACACCGACTACAACTACAACTACAACACCGACTACAACTACAACACCGACTACAACTACAACACCGACTACAACTACAACACCGACTACAACTACAACACCGACTACGACTACAACACCGACTACAACTACAACAACACGACTACAACTACAACACCGACTACAACACACACGACTACAACTACAACACGACTACAACACCGACTACAACACCGACTACAACACCGACTACCGACTACAACAACAACACCGACTACAACTACAACACCGACTACACAACACAACACCGACTACAACTACAAACACCGACTACAAACCGACTACAACTACAACACACCGACTACAACTACAACACCGACTACAACTCACAACTACAACTACAACACCGACTACAACTACAACACCGACTACAACTACAACACCGACTACAACTACACGACTACAACTACAACACCGACTACAACTACAACACCGACTACAACTACAACACCGACTACAACTACAACACGACTACAACTACAACTACAACACCGACTACAACTACAACACCGACACAACTACAACACCGACTACAACTACAACACGACTACAACACCGACTACACACCGACTACAACACCGACTACAACTACACACACTACGACTACAACACGACTACAACACCGACTACACACCAACACGACTACAACACCGACGACTACAACAACACCGACTACAACACCGACTACAACTACAACACCGACTACAACACCGACTACCGACTACAAACCGACTACAACTACAACAACTACAACTACAACACCGACTACAACTACAACACCGACTACAACTACAACACCGACTACAACTACAACACCGCAACTACAACTACAACTACAACACCGACTACAACACCGACTACAACTACAACACCGACTACAACTACAACACCGACTACAACTACAACACCGACTACAACTACAACTACAACACCGACTACAACTACAACACCGACTACAACTACAACACCGACTACAAACACCGACTACAACACCGACTACAACACCGACTACAACTACAACACCGACTACAACTACAACACCGACTACAACTACAACACCGACTACAACACCGACTACAACACCGACTACAACTACAACACCGACTACAACTACAACACCGACTACACTACAACACGACTACACAACTACAAACCGACTACAACACACACGACTACAACAAACTACAACACCAACTACAACTACAACACCGACTACAACTACAACACCGACTACAACTACAACACCGACTACAACTACAACACCGACTACAACTACAACACGACTTACAACACCGACTCACGACTACAACACCGACTACAACTACAACACCACAACTAACAGACTACAACACCGACTACAGACTACAACTACAACGACTACAACAACATCAACTGTACAAATAGTTGTTAAACTACAAGTAGTAGTTGTAAGTAGTGTAGTAGTGTAGTTGTAGTAGTAGTAGTAGTAGTTGTCGTTGTAGTTGTAGTAGTTGTAGTTGTGTAGTTGTAGTAGTTGTAGTAGTAGTAGTTAGTATTGTTGTTAGTAGTAGTTGTTGTAGTAGTAGTAGTAGTAGTAGTAGTAGTTGTAGTAGTTGTTGTAGTTGTAGTAGTAGTTGTTGTTGTAGTAGTTGTGTAGTAGTTGTTGTAGTTGTAGTTAGTAGTTTGTTGTAGTTAGTTGTAGTAGTGTAGCAGTAGTAGTTGTAGTTGTAGTAGCAGTAGTAGTTGTTGTAGTTGTAGTTAATGAATAAACAAATAAACTAAAACTAAACTAAAAAGAAAACCTATTTTTCATGTGTCTGTTATATAGATATAACCTACACAGTAAAAACTGGAGGGTTAAAATTTCAGGGTTAAAATTGTTTAGTTGAGTTGGTTTTAACACAAAAAGTGTTATTTTAACAATTTTAAAGTTAAATGGGGGTTCGAGTTGGGGTTATTTGTCAAAGTTGATATGGTTGAAGTGAATTCAACTTCCCCTAGTGTTAACTCAACTTCCCCTAGTGTTAACTCAACTTCCCCTAGTGTTAATTAAACTTCCCTCAGTGTTAATTTAGCACTTCTCACCCACCACTTCAAACTCCCATGAGAGAAGACCAGTTTGAACCAGTTTTGTACAGAATTTCATCAAGTGTAAAAAATAAAACTCCTCTGTGTGTTGTTCAGCTAAATCAGGATAACGCTACAAAGTGTTATCTGTTTACTCTCAAAACATTAATATAACTCTTGATTTCAGGGTTAAACAGGAACTTTGGTCTAGTGTTATTTAATTAACTTTTCCAAAAAGTTAAATTAACTCTAGAACAGATTGGAATTATACAAACCTGAGAAAATGTTAAAATTGATTCTGTGAAAGTCAATTTTAACACTCCACTTTCTTGCTGTGTATGACGCTCGTGGATCGTTATAAGTTTCATATAATTTTGCGTTATAATTTGCTCATCTAAAATTTAATAAACAACACCAGTCCATTGACTTCCATTTTCAGAAAACTGCAGTGCCCAATAGGAGCAGATTTTGCTGTAAAAGTCATCACATCAAAAAGTTGTGTAGCTTTTGGCTCCTCTTATGGCCACTAAGTCTCACGATACAATATCTTCTCGTGTGAACCTCACGGTATGATATTTATTCTGATATCATGAAAAGGCTCACGATATGGTGGGGAGGCTCACGATTAGGGATGTAACAATATCCAAATCTCTCGGTATATATTATTATTTCACGATACACATCTCATGGTACAATATTTATGGAGTTCCTCATACAAAATGTTCGCTGCAAATTCGGGATGATTTATTAGTCAGTCAAATGTTTCCTTTTTGGTTCTTCCTGTGGATCAATCCTGCCCATCACCTTCACCTTTCACTATTTTTCAATTCCGTTGGGAAGAGAAACAGTTTGATCGGAGATTTGCAGTCACTCACATCTGATTCACGTTTGCAGTTATGGAATTCGCAAACGTCCGAAGTCCATTTCTCGAGCCTGTTAGGTTCCAACAACCACACAATTACGATGTCCGAATCCCAAAACTAAAATATGACAATATCAGATCCAGAAACAAAAGCGATACGGTTCAAAACACTTGAAAAGATCGGCTTTGACAATAGACGCATCCCACTGTGAAATCAAACATGACGATTGGATGCTCACGTTTTCGGAGGACACTTCCCAGTATGCATTACGTGACAACCTTAAGTCTGAAATTCGTGATGCATGTATTGTAGTCGTATGTAGCGTTGTGTTTTTTGCGTGTGCGTGTTGTGTGGTCGCTGTTGTCGCTTTAATGTGCGTTAATGATAAATGCTTCCTAAAGTGGTGGAGCTGGTCCATGTGGAGTCGGATCCTCTGGCCGGCTTCAGTCTGTGTAATGTCTGTGTGTGTGTGTGTGTGTGTGTAATGTCTCTGTGTGTGTAATGTCTGTGTAATGTCTGCAGTGAGTTGGAGCAGAGACAGCGGTGACGTGTGCTCTGGGCCTGCTCCTGATCAGCTGCTCCACCGCCGCATACTCCTCGTGTTTTAGGCCTTTTCCCTGAGCCCCACTCCCCCCCCTCCCCACCCAGTGTTCACACGCACACGGACCCGCTCACATACTGTGTGATCGGTCCGCTGAATAGTACTGATACTCTGCAGTGACATCGCGCTGGTGGTGTTTACGTACATCTCTGTGGTGGATTGTTTAGCTGTTACCATGGCAAACGCTGTCAAAAAAGTTTCCATTTTTGGTCCAAAGAAGAAAAAAAAAAGGATTGCAAAATGGATTTCAACAGTTTTTTCTTCTGGAGCCTGTGATCAATATGAGTGAAAATTGAACTGAAAAAAATAGCTGTAAAAAATTGCTGTGTTTTTTTAACAACACAAATCAGCTCACGTGTCGTCGTTTCAGCTAAAGTTCTTCAGTTCTTTCTGGTCAGTTTGTGTTAAAACTCACTGTTGGACAAGTTACTTCAAGACTGTAATATGTTGTTTGTTTATGACTTGTTGCTGTTATTTCAGAGTAATTTGTTACATTTCAAAATTAGTGTATTTAAAATATAAAACATTACACGACTATTGCAGCACTTGAAGAGACTCAACAAAATAACTGTCGCTCATCGTCAAATAACAATCAGCGAGCGAAGATGCTGAACTTTTGCGTCGTATATGGACTGAATCGAGGACTGAACCAGGACTAAATCAGGTCTAAACCAGGTCAAAACTAGGACTAAACCAGGTCAAAACTAGGACTGAACCCAGGACTGAACCCAGGACTGAACCCAGGACTGAACCAGGACTGAACCCAGGACTGAACCCAGGACTAACCTTGGACTAGGACTTGGAGTCTAGGGCCGCCCCTAAGAGACCAAAGCGCGATCGGACATCAGCTGCTTTGTTTAGCCCCGTGGAGCGTGGAGCTTTGCGCCGGTTCTTTTGCCCGTGGTCACCTGAAGGTCTAGGTGCACCTCCTGGTTTACGTGGGTGCACCTCTGGGCCCATCCCGACATTCGGAACCGCAGCGATGGTGTTTCACCGCTGCTGACATTGTGGTGAATTTAGCGAAAAACCCACCACTTCAATCCAGAAAATGTGACTATACTGACTCACATTAGTGCCGAGTGCAGAACAGTTTTCCTTCATTATGAACTCATTTCACAGTTTTTGTATTTTCAACCACCAAATAAACAGGGATGTCCCAGTTTTTTATTCTGAAAATCTGGTCACCCTAAACGAAATATCGTGATATCGTATTGTCAAAAGTCTCACCATAATATTGTGGGCTGTCACAATATATAGAATCACAAGTTTCTTTGCTTAAATGCAGGTTTTATAGTAGCAACAGCTTTAAACATCGGGAACTACATATCCCATGATTCTTTTCAGCACAGACAACATGAAGAAATATGTTTTTTACTTGATTTCTTGGGACTATGATGGAAATAATTCACATCAAAACCTTGTCAGGATATTTTAAAAGCAAAAAAGTGTCCCATCTACAAAATATCGCAATAAATATCGTACCGCGAAATGCATATCGTGATAATATCGTACCGAGAGATTTGGATATCATTACATTCCTAATAATAAGTTTGTTGTTTTTTTTTGCTTGTTCTTTGGCTCATGGGGGCAGTGACTGAAAATGTAAATGAACTCAAACCATATGAACTAATCTAAAACTCCTGGTTTTGTCGTAGAAACATCCGTCCGGAGCATGTGGTGCGCTCCGTGTACAAGGCCACAGGCTGCCCCGACAGCCCCAACAACCAGGTGATCTACCTGGAGCACGTGGTGGTCCGCATCACCATCCTGCACCCGCGCAGAGGAGACCTGTCAATCAACCTCACGTCACCCTCGGGCACCAAGTCGCAGCTGCTGGCCAACAGGTGACGCACGCACACACACACACACACACACACACACACACACTATAGACACTGTTATTTATCTGTGTACATGTGTTTTACTGTACTTCCTGCTCAATATTCAGTGTGTTTCTTGAGCCTGAACTGTGTGTTTGTGTGTGTGTGTGTGTGTTTGTGTGTGCGCAGGCTGTTCGACCACTCCACCGAGGGCTTTAAGAACTGGGAGTTCATGACAACACATTGCTGGGGCGAGAAGGCGGCAGGTGACTGGGTCCTGGAGATCTACGACTCTCCTTTCCAGCTCCGCAGCCAGAAAGTCCCTGGTACGACCCTGTGTCTGTGTGTGACTGTGTCTGTGTGACTGTGTCTGTGTGTGACTCTGTGTCTGTGTGTGTGACTGTGTCTGTGTGTGACTGTGTCTGTGTGTGTCTGTGTGTGTGACTGTGTCTGTGTGTGACTGTGTGTGTGACTGTGTCTGTGTGTGACTGTGTCTGTGTGTGTGACTGTGTGTCTGTGTGTGTGACTGTGTGTGTGACTGTGTCTGTGTGTGTGACTGTGTCTGTGTGTGTGACTGTGTCTGTGTGTGTGACTGTGTGTGTGTGTGACTGTGTCTGTGTGTGTGATGTGACTGTGTCTGTGTGTGTGACTGTGTGTGTGTGTGACTGTGTCTGTGTGTGACTGTGTCTGTGTGTCTGTGTGTGACTGTGTGACTGTGTGTGTGTGACTGTGTGTGACTGTGTCTGTGTGTGACTGTGTCTGTGTGTGTGACTGTGTGTGACTGTGTCTGTGTGTGACTGTGTGTGACTGTGTGTGTGTGACTGTGTCTGTGTGTGTGACTGTGTGTGACTGTGTGACTGTGTGTGTGACTGTGTGTGTGTCTGTGTGTGTGACTGTCTGTGTGTGACTGTGTGTGTGTGTGACTGTGTGACTGTGTGTGTGTGTGACTGTGTCTGTGTGTCTGTGTGTGACTGTGTCTGTGTGTGTGACTGTGTGTCTGTGTGTGTGACTGTGTGTGTGACTGTGTCTGTGTGTGACTGTGTCTGTGTGTGTCTGTCTGTGTGTGTGACTGTGTCTGTGTGTGTGACTGTGTCTGTGTGTGTGACTGTGTCTGTGTGTGTGTGTGTCTGTGTGTGACTGTGTGTGTGTGACTGTGTCTGTGTGTGACTGTGTGTCTGTGTGACTGTGTGTGTGTGACTGTGTGTCTGTGTGTGTGTGTGACTGTGTCTGTGTGTCTGTGTGTGTGTGACTGTGTGTCTGTGTGTGTGTGTCTGTGTCTGTGTGTGTGACTGTGTGTGTCTGTGACTGTGTCGTGTGTGTCTGTGTGTGTGTGTGTGTGACTGTGTCTGTGTGTGTGACTGTGTCTGTGTGTGACTGTGTCTGTGTGTGACTGTGTCTGTGTGTGTGACTGTGTCTGTGTCTGTGACTGTGTGTGTGACTGTGTGTCTGTGTGTCTGTGTCTGTGTGAAGAGCTCCTGTGTGTGAGGAGCTCCTGTCACCTGTTGCTCTGAGTCTCGTGTGCTCAGCTTTGTCATAAACATGAACACAAAAGTCCAGACTCGGTATCTGTGTGTTTCAGGTAAACTTAAAGAGTGGTCTCTGGTTCTGTACGGCACGTCTGTGCACCCGTACACCCGCAGTGACAAACCGCGCTCCGTGGAACAGCCCACAGAGGAGGAGTTCACCGAGGAGTACAACGGTAACAGCTCAGTTTAACCAGTGATTCTGATCAAAACTACAGTCTGACTTCAAACCAGTGAGAGATTCTACAGACGCAAATCTGTGGATCATTCGTTCATTCGTTTTTTCAATATAAAACCAAAAATAAGAAAACAAACAAACAACTGTTTTTTTCATTATTTGTCTCCAAAACCAAAATGAAAAAAAGGATAATGATTCATTTTTTCATTTTTCGATTTTGTGTTTAAATGAAAAATGGAAAAAAAAACAGATAACGGCTGTTTCCTGTTGACATGAATTAAACTGTGATGCTGGACTGAACCAGGACAGAAACAGGACCAAACCAGGTCTCAGTCCTAGTCTCAGTCCCGGTCTCAGTCCCAGTCCTGGTCTGGTCCCGGTCTCAATTCTAAACCACGACTAAACCAGGACTGAACCAGGAATGTTGGGACTGGCCCGGATGTGTGCCCGCGTAGACTGTCGGGTGATCAGAAAACCGGGACTGAAACCGGGATCTGAGACCGGGATCTGAGATCTGGTTTAGTCCTGGTTCAATTCTTGTTTAGACCTGTTGAGTTCTGGTTTAGTCCTGGTTTAGTCCATATGCGGCGCTAAAGTCCGGCATCTCAGTTTAAGTCACGTAAACAGGAAACAGGAAACCGTTGTTATCTGTTTTTTTTCCATTTTTCATTTAAACACAAAATTGAAAAATGAAAAAAAATGAATCGTTCGTTTTTTCATTTTATTATTTTTGGTTTTATTTTGAAAAACAAATGAACGAATGATACACTGACTCACTCAAACATATGTGAGAAAATTCCTTTGACAGACACTGGGCTGTTGATGCTCGACACACCAACACTTTTCTGTGGAGCTTCGAGCTTTGTGCATTTGGGTGATCCGGACCAAAATCCCGGTCTTGGACATGACCTCTTGACCTCTGAGCTCACCTGTAGGGCAGGTGAACACCTGCAGCGTCCTGTGTGGTCCTGACTCTGTGTTTGTGCCCAGGCCCCTGTGACCCCGAGTGTAACGAGAGCGGCTGTGAGGGCCCCGGACCCCACCACTGCATCAACTGTCTGCACTACTTCCTCAAGTTCAAGAACAACACCAGGTGAGACCCGCTGACCTCTGACCTCTGACCTCTCACACAGGACGTGTCTTTGTGTTTCTCTCTGACACTGTCGGACGAGTGACTTTAAAACTGTCATGTGTGTAAAAGTAATTTGTAACATTAAAATATTACTGTGTTTAAAATTTAAAACTTTACACGACTATTACAGCACTTTAATTTACTCTCAACAAAATAACTGTGAAGATGCAGAACTTTTGCGCCGT
This sequence comes from Boleophthalmus pectinirostris, assembly GCF_026225935.1. Classification (NCBI taxonomy): domain Eukaryota; kingdom Metazoa; phylum Chordata; class Actinopteri; order Gobiiformes; family Gobiidae; genus Boleophthalmus; species Boleophthalmus pectinirostris. The sequence goes on along the minus strand of NW_026571353.1, from coordinate 37,673,966 downwards.
ATATGGACTGAAACCAGGACTCCAAACCAGGACTAAACCAGGACTAAACCAGGTCTAAACCAGGACTCTAAACCAGGACTAAACTGAACCAGGACTAAACCAGGACTAAACCAGGACTGAACCAGGACTAAACCAGGACTAAACCAGGACTAAACCAGGACTGAACCAGGACTTAAACCAGGACTGAACCAGGACTAAACCAGGACTAAACCAGGACTGAACCAGGTCTAAACCAGGTCTAAACCAGGACTAAACAGGACTAAACCAGGACTAAACCAGGACTAAACCAGGACTAAACCAGGACTGAACCAGGACTACTAAACCAGGACTGAACCAGACTGAACAGGACTGAACCAGGTCTGAACCAGGTCTAAACCAGGCTAAACCAGGACTAAACCAGGATTAAACTAGGACTAAACCAGGACTCTAAACCAGGAACCAGGACTAAACCAGGACTAAACCAGGACTAAACCAGGACTAAACCAGGACTAAACCAGGACTAAACCAGGACTAAACCAGGAACCAGGACTAAACCAGGACTGAACCAGAGCACAGACAGGGGCACAGACAGGGGCACAGACAGGGCACAGACAGGGGCAGGGCACAGACAGGGCACAGACAGCACAGGGCACAGACAGGGGACAGACAGGAGCACAGACAGGGCACAGACAGGGGCACAGACAGGGCACAGACAGGGGGACAGCACAGACAGCACAGACAGGGGCACAGACAGGAGCACAGACAGACAGGGGCACAGACAGACAGGGGCACAGACAGGGGCACAGACAGGGGCACAGACAGGGGCACAGACAGGAGCTCGATCATCAGCTCCTGATGTGAACCGCGGGGGACCTTTAATGAGGACAGGGTCACGTCAGGACACACACTTTATCTGAAAAGGCGCGAGGAGACGAGGACACAAAAGGTTTAGAGGAGTTTTTCTGGACGTTTGGCTCCGGGTTGTTGGACTTTCTCGCTCGTGGGTCTGAGGTCAGAGCGTCTGTCGTCCTCGCCGGTCTCTGAGTTTGTCCCGCGTCTGTTTCTCCGGGTCTGACAGCCGTTTCCTGACACGTTGGACTCGTGTTTTGGGAACACCTCTTCCTGAAAACACCACCCCAAAAATTCTGTGGGATTCAGACAATGACTCAATAAATTACGTCACAACGGCGTCGAAACTGTGGAAAAGACCGAGTCAAGTTCGGGCTGCGAAACAAACAAAACACGTCATCTCACACGGGAGAATCTGTGTATCAAAACCAATAATAAGAAAACGAAAAAACAACTGTTTTCTTCATTATTTGTCTCCAAAACCAAAATGAAAAACAGATAATGATTTGGTTTTTTTTTAGTTTTTGATTTTGTGTTTAAATGAAATGGAAAAAACAGATAACGGACGTTTCCCGTTTACGTGACTTAAACTGTGATGAAGGACTGAACCAGGACTGAACCAGGACTGAACCAGGACTGAACCAGGACTAAACCAGGACTAAACCAGGACTGAACCAGGACTGAACCAGGACTGAACCGGGACTGAACCGGGACTGAACCGGGACTGAAACGGGACTGAAACGGGACTAAAACGGGACTGAACCGGGACTGAAACGGGACTAAAACGGGACTAAAACGGGACTGAACCGGGACTGAACCGGGACTAAAACAGGACTAAAACAGGACTAAAACAGGACTAAAACAGGACTAAAACAGGACTAAAACAGGACTGAACCAGGACTACACCAAGTCTGGGACAAGATCGGAACCAGACTGGGACTTAGACTGGGACCAGGATTGAAACTGGGACCGGGACTGAGATCGGGGGACTGAGATCGGGGGACTGAGATCGGGGGACTGAGATCGGGGGACTGAGACCGGGGACTGAGACCGGGGAGACTGAGACCGGAGAGAGGGGACTGAGACCGGGGGACTGAGACCGGGACAGAGACCGAGACCGGGACGGACCGGGACAGACCAGACCGGGACTGAGACCGGGACTGAGACCGGGACTGAGACCGGGAACAGGATCAGGACTGAGACCGGGACTGAAAATGGTTTAGTCATGGCTTAGTCCTGTTTTAGTTCTGGTTCAGTCCTGGTTTAGTCCTGGTTTAGTCCTGGTTTAGTTCTGTTTCAGTCCTGGTTTAGTCCTGGTTTAGTTCTGTTTCAGTCCTGGTTCAGTTCTGTCTCAGTCCTGGTTTAGTCCTGGTTTAGTTATGGTTCAGTCCTGGTTCAGTCCTGGTTTAGTCCTGGTTTAGTCCTGGTTTAGTCCTGGTTTAGTCCTGGTTTAGTTCTGTTTCAGTCCTGGTTTAGTTCTGTTTCAGTCCTGGTTTAGTCCTGGTTTAGTCCTAGTTTAGTCCTGGTTTAGTTCTGTTTCAGTCCTGGTTTAGTCTTGGTTTAGTCCTGGTTTAGTCATGGCTTAGTCCTGTTTGTTTCAGTCCTGGTTTAGTCCTGGTTTAGTCCTGGTTTAGTCCGTTCCATTTTTTCCATTATTCATTTAAACACAAAATCGAAAAATGAAAAACAAATCTTTATCATCAATCAATAATGAAGAAAACAGTTGTTTTTTCATTTTCTTATTTTTGGTTTTATTTTGAAAAACAAATGAACGAATGACACACGGCTTCAGGATCCACATCATAAAACTAGACTCAGTTATTTTAGAGAAACATGAGAGTTTTCTCAGTGTACAGTTTGTGATTTTGTGTTTTAACATGAGAACGTCTGAGTGATCTGATCCGTGTCTGGTGTCTGTGTCCAGGATGTGCGTGTCCGAGTGTCCCAGCGGTTTCTTCCGTGACGAGCGTAAGCGCTGTAAGAAGTGTTCGTCGTCCTGCGAGACGTGCGTGGGCAGCCGCAGCGACCAGTGCAGCACCTGCCGCTCCGGGTTCCACCTCAACGAAGGCTCCAACACCTGCGTCGCCAGCTGCGCCGACGGGTTCTACCTCGACCACGGTACGTACGCCGAGTCCCTGATCTGCTCGTTGGTCAATCCTCTACAGCTCGAAGCGTATCGGAGTATAAAGAAAAAAGTACAATAAATATCAGTGTTGGGCAAAATACTTCAAAACTGTAATGTGTTATTTATTTATGAGTTGTTTCTGTCGTTTCAAAGTTATTTTTTACATTACAATATTACTGTGTTTAAAATATAAAACATTACACCAGGACTAAACTAGGACTGAACCAGGGCTGAACCAGATTTAAACCAGGTCTAAACCAGGACTACACCAAAACTGAACCAGGACTGAACCAGGACTAAAACAGGACAAAAACAGGACTAAACCAGGACTGAACCAGGACTGAACCAGGACTGAACCAGGACTGAACCAGGACTGAACCAGGACTAAAACAGGACAAAAACAGGACTGAACCAGGACTGAACCCAGGACTGAACCCAGGACTGAACCCAGGACTGAACCCAGGACTGAACCAGGACTGAACCAGGACTGAACCAGGACTGAACCCAGGACTGAACCCAGGACTGAACCAGGACTAAAGGAGAGGACTGAACCCAGGTCTAATACCAGGTCTAAACCAGGTCTAAACCAGGACTACACCAAAACTGAACCAGGACTGAACCAGGACTAAAGGAGAGGACTGAACCCAGGACTGAACCCAGGAACTGAACCAGGACTGAACCCAGGACTGAACCCAGGACTGAACCAGGACTGAGGACTGAACCAGGACTGAACCCAGGACTGAACCCAGGACTGAACCCAGGACTGAACCCAGGACTAAAGGAAAGGACTGAACCCAGGACTGAACCAGGACTGAACCAGGACTAAAGGAGAGGACTGAACCCAGGTCTAAACCAGGTCTAACCAGGTCTAATACCAGGTCTAAACTAGGACTAAACTAGGACTAAACTTGGACTAAACTAGGACAAAACCAGAACTGATCCAGGTCTAATACCAGGTCTAGTTTTGTCCTAGTTTAGTCCTAATTTAGACCTGGTATTAGGCCTGGATCAGTTCTGAACTAGGACTAAACTACAAACTAAACCAGAACAAAAGACTAAAACGGGAAACCAGGACTGAACAGGTCTAAACCAGGAAACTGAACTGAACCAGGACTGAAACCAGGAACCACTGAATACCAGGTCTAATACCAGGTCTAAACTAGGATTAAACTAGGACAAAACCAGAACTGAACCAAGGAACTGACTCTAAACCGGACTGAACTAAGACAGGACTGATCTTGGACTAAGACTAGGACTGATCTTGGACTGAGACTAGGACTGATCTTGGACTAAGACTAGGACTGATCTTGGACTAAGACTAGGACTGATCTTGGACTAAGACTAGGACTGATCTTGGACTAAGACTAGGACTGATCTTGGACTAAGACTAGGACTGATCTTGGACTAAGACCGCTCCTGGGAGAACCCCGAACCCGTGGTCAGGCGTCTGAAAAGCTCGATCGGGCCTCGGCTGTTCTTCGTCCCGTGCAGCGTGGAGTTCTGCGCTGATGCTTTCTCTCGTAATTACCCGACGGTTTAGGTGCACCTCCCGATCTACGCAGGTGCACCTCCGGGTCGTCCCGACGCTCTGAACCGTAACGATGATGTTTCACCGCTGCTGATATCGCAGTGATTTTAGCGAATTTGTATGAAAAAAAAAAAAAGAAAAACCCACCACTTCAATCCAGGTTAAAAAGCACTGTGATGCGCGTTACTCACATTTGTACCGACTAAAATATTTACATTTTTCTCCCTGTAGTGCCACATTACTAGTCAGTCTGGCGCCACCTAGTGTCTCCGCTCAATTTCAAATCTCTCCAGCGACTAGATCAGGAATCAAAATACACTAGACGGTTCGCAAAATCCCCAGAAGTGCGAGTTTAGGCACCAGCCAATCAGTGAAGAGACAGATATTCTGTTTTGGCAACTATTCCCAAGGTCGAGGATTTAAAGGCTTAACAAAGAGAATGTTTGGTGAATTTCATCAAGGGGAAAGACGTTATTGTCCTTCTTCCTACGGGATTTGGGAAAAGCTTAATATACCAGTTAGCCCAGTTAGCGGCGCATTACAAACGTCACAACCAAACAGCGGAGATTGGTTAAATAAAAAAAGTACTCGCCTACCATAGAACGAACGAATCCTAATGCTGCGAGGTCAGACGGTCTCCACAAAGTGAAACCGGTTGATGAATCAGGCTGTTACATTACTGCGTTACAGCAAAAAGCGACGCATTACAGTAATTTCGTTACTTTTACTCCCAACACTGATAAATATTGACCTTCAAAAATGATTCTCATTGTAATTCACACAGAGATATTGGAATAACAATATGTGGAGTCAATGGAAAAAAAGAGGACAGGAGCATAAATCACTGTGTCTGTATCACCTTTTTAATATTTTAACCATGTTTCAATAATAATCCCGCTCACAAAGCATCTAATTTTTAATTCTCAGTGTAAAAACAAAGAAATACTGAATTTTAAGGTGAAGATGACCTTAAAATGCAGAATACGCCCAGTTTAATCTCCATGTCCTTGTGTTTTTTCCTGCTCTGTGTGTGACTGGGATTTTCTCTTTCTCCAGATTCAAACATTTGTCGACGATGTCCTGAAAACTGTAAAAAGTGCACAGGCTCCAGCGTCTGCACCGAGTGTAAACCGGGCATGAGGTAAGAGTCACCGCACACACACAACAGGACCTGCACCAGTGTGTCTCATCTGTCTGTGAAATGTGTCTTAGTCCAGTTAAAACATTTTTAAAAAGCATGTGCTGATTTTGAGTTTCCACACGTAGTTTGTTTTCACTCTGAAGAAGGCTAAGGTCAACCCGTCTAATCTGTGTATCATTTGTTCATTTGTTTTTCAAAATAAAACCAAAAAATAAGAAAAGGAAAAAACAACAGTTTTCTTCATTATTTGTCTCCAAAACCAAAATGAAAAAACAGATAATGATTAATTTTTTCAGTTTACGATTTTGTTTTTTCAATTTGCGATACCGGGGCTGAGACCGGGGCTGAGACCGGGGCTGAGACCGGGGCTGAGACCGGGGCTGAGACCGGGGCTGAGACCGGGACCTGGTTTAGTCCTGGTGTAGTCCTGTTTTATTCCTGGGATTGGTCCTCAGTCTGGTCCTGGTCTCATTCCTGGTCTCATTTCTGGTCTGGTCCCGGTCTCAGTCCCGGTCTCAGTCCCGGTCTCAGTCCCGGTCTCAGTCCCGGTCTCAGTCCCGGTCTCAGTCCCGGTCTCAGTCCCGGTCTCAGTCCTGGTCTAGTCGAAAACTGAAAAAACGAATCCTTATCTGTTTTTTCATTTTGGTTTGGAGACAAATAATGAAGAAAATAGGTGTTTTTTCGTTTTCTTATTTTTCGTTTTATTTTGAAAAACGAATGAACGAATGATACACAGATTCTGTCTCTCGTATAAACTCTGGTGTCTGTAGTTTTAGACCTGAGTGAGTTCTATTTTCAGCTCCAGTATGCACTTTAAAATGAACCCGGTGTAATGAACATGGTGTAATAATCTCAACACTTCCTCCTCGTTTAAGAATCCCGTCTTTTATTAACTCACCTCTGTGTGTTCAGTCTCCAGGGAAACCGGTGTCAGATGACGTGTGACGCAGGGACGTATTACAACGGCCACAGACGAACGTGTGAGCCCTGCCACCGAGCGTGTGCCACCTGCGCAGGTACGCTCCCGAACACACACTACACATACACATGCACATACACCGACACACACTCTTGATTTGGCCCTGACACACTGTATAACCACTGTGAACTTTTAAAGAAACATAATCTATTTAATGTTGAAAATTTTACCAATTTTAATCATCTTAAATTAATTTTTAAGTGTCTTGACTCTGATACACCACTGAATTCAGAATTTGCCAGGACCATAAACTGCACACACAGAGCTAAAACAAGAGGTGCTACTCGTGGTAATTGTGTTGTCCCAAAGTACAGGATAAACTCTTGGTCAGTCTCTTTCTCTGCCAAAGGGACCAGACTGTGGAAGTGCTACCAGCCCATTTAAAACTGGAAACCAATCGCAACAAATTTAACTAAAAATAAATTAAAATTGTTGTATGTTTCCAACCAAAAATGCTCTCACTGAAAATGTAATAATGCTGCATCTGGTGTTGTAGTACTGAGACTGATTTTGGTCTTGAGATTGGCCTCAAGATCATTTTTTTACAGTCTTGGTCTCGTCTCGGACTCGACCTCTTTGGGACTCGGTCTCGTCTCGGTCTTGAAGGTGCTTGTTCTCTGTCTTGTCTTGGACTCGAGGTCTGACACTCGTCAAGTCTGATCATCTTTCATTACGGCTGCTGTCGGCAATAAACTTCTTACTGCGACATGTGGCTGAAGTTTGCTTAACAAAAGTGCACAAACGCATCTGTGTTTGTCACGACGTGTGTTTGTTAAATGTGCAGAGGCTGTTTAGACAGGCTGGCGCCACCTAGTGCCTCCATTCAATTTCATTTCTGTCCAGTGTCTCAGGAATCAGAATACACTAGACTGTTCACAAAAACCCTGGAAGTGTGAGTTTGGTCACCAGCCGATCAGTGAAGGGTCTGTGTTGGCGATGATTCCTGAGATCAAGGATTTAAAGCCGGAACAAAGAGAATGTTTGGTGACGTTATTGTCCTTCTTCCTACGGGATTTGGGAAAAGCTTCATATACCAGTTAGTCCCGTTACTGGTGCATTACATACATCACGACCAAATAGCAGAGATCTGTTAAATAAAAAAAGTACTCGACTACTGTCGAGCGAACGAATCCTAATGCTGCGAGTTCAGACGTTTCCACAAAGTGAAAGCGGCTGATGAATCAGGCTGGAGGCTGCTAAATCCCACTGCAAACCCTGTAAGAGAATGTAACTCCAGTTATAAACTTGAAAAAACAGGTTTAAAAATCCTGCCCACTTTATTCACTTCCTTCAGTTTTGTGTAAAGCGCCAGTGGAAGTTCTTTTAAAGAGGTTCTGAAAGTGTGGCTGAGGGTAGAAAAAAAGAGGCACAGAGTGTTTAAGTACAGTACAGTTTTCTTGGCTTATTTTAGGCCTAAATGAATGAACATTAATCCAATAAAATGAAGATGGATTTATATAAAAAATTGATATAAATGTGCCAAAATAACTATAAAATACAAATAAATGAAAATGACAAAGATGGTCTCGATTTGGTCTCGATGGGCCGTGGTCTTGGTTTTGTCTCGGGTTTGACCTTTAAAAGTCTTGTTCTTGTCTTGGTCTCGACCCTCAGTAGTCTTGGTCTTGTCCTGGCATTGGGACCCTGTGGTCTTGGACTGGTCTTGGTCTCGTTTAATGTGGTCTTGACCACAACACAGCTGTATCTATGTGTAACTAATGTGTCCTGTTTGTTTTCAGGCACGGGGATCGAGGCCTGTACAAAGTGCGCAGACGGGTACATTCTGGAGGACTGGAGGTGTGTGTCCACCTGCAGCAGCGGGTACTACCTGTCCGAGACGCAGGACCAGGGACAGGTGCAGCGCTCCTGCAAGAAGTGAGTCCACACCCCACACCTGTCAGTTCATTAGGCTTTGTAGAGAATTAGTTTTTTTCGACATATTCTCCCAACACTCGCACTTGTTTTTGTTTTTTTTACAGATACTGTTCTTCTGTTTTTTGCTTGTGATGTATTTTTCACAAGCTTTAAAGCTAAATACGGTAATCAACTGAACGACTAAAGGTCTACAGACTTATTAGAGACACAGATCACTAGTATCACTAATAATCATCTGCCTGTGAAACCTGGTCGCTATGAAATGTGACTCTTCAAAATAAAACGACACCGCCTCTACACTTCTCGTCTTGTGTTGTGCTGCAGGTGCGACCACAGCTGCTACGAGTGTCTGGGCCCCGGAGAGAGGAACTGCAGCACCTGTGTGAGCGGATACAACCTGGAGGGAGGGGCCTGTGTGGTCAGCACAATCTGCAAAGATGGTGAGTCCAGATGTGCAGCAGAGAGCGGAGACTAGAGCTGCGCTGGGGTCTGCTGCGGGCTTTAACACGGGCACAGGAGGGAAACTTCTGTCAGCAGATTTAAAAAGTCATCTAAAGCCCCGGTGTCCACTGCAGGATTTTGGCCGATTTCTGAGCTGATCGTGGGGTGAATCTTGAGTCGTGGCTAAAAATCGTGGGTTGTAGGTGTCCGGTGTCCCGTCGATTTGAGCTACCTAGTGCTACTACGCATGCGCACGACCCACAAGCGCTTTTACAGTTTAAATATCGTCGATTTGAGCTCCCCAGGCAGAAGTAAAGTAACAAGTAACATTTTAAAAGTGTACTGGTTTTATTTTACGTTTTTACTAGTTAAGCAGCAACATGTCAAACTCAGGCCCGGGGGCTAAATTTGGCCCGCAGTATAACTAAATTTGGCCCGTGAGATCATATCAAATCTGTATCAGATCTGCCCGCTGGCTACAGATCGACTTTAGAGACATTATTTATTTAAAATTTTGTTATTTTATGTGATACTCCTTCTGGATTCAATGTTTGAGCAAAACTATTATTAAACATTTATTTTAATAAGAAAATATTTAACATTACATATCTCGAAAGAAGAGAAAAAATGTAGATGTTGAAATTTTTCAAATACAAATTTAGTTTGGCCCATGACTTGGTCTCACTTTTTAATTTTAGCCTCTGTGAATTTGAGTTTGACACTCCTGAGTTAAGCATATAAACATCGACATGTGCGTGTTAGATTTGCGGGAGAATACCTACATTAATATTTGATTTGATCATATTTAACGCTGTTTAATATAAAGATTTCAGTGTTTCCAGTCATTTCTTTCTCTTATATAGTAGGAGCTTTATTTGATAGAAGATTTAGACCTGTGGAAATGAGCCACATACCTCAACCCAAATTCATATAAATAAGTAAATAATGGTGATTCTACAGTAGGAGCATTATTCAATGGCTAAATTGGCCTGTCGATATGTGCTACCTTTAGTCGGATCCTTATTTGAGCAGAATATGACTGTCACAATGAAATATGCAAATTCATGTAAATTAGTCTTTTTGCATATATATTTATTGCTTTTTAGTTTAAACTAAATAGTCAACAAAATAATAGCAATATAAACAAAACAAAACAAACATTGGCCCATTCATATATTAGACACAGATACATCCATGTCAAAATGTAATAGCTGAAATCTCAAGTCCAGTGTACATCAAAAAACGTTCTTAAAAATATTATTCTTATGATGAAGCGACACGTCAGGTAATCGAGAGAAACAAAACCAAAAACTGTCTTCTGTCATGACTAGTTGACTTTTTCTCAACTACACCAAGGAGTAGAAATAAAGAATTATTAGTCAGAATTTACAGACAGTTTCTAAATTTTACATAATTATGGTGTAAAGTCTGATCACCGTGTGCAAACAGAATCAAACCCACGTCTCTAATCCAAAGAAATATGTTGTAAAACTTTAGGTCAAGGTTCAGGTTTGGCTTTATTGGATCTGTACAACTGTAAACAGAAAAACGTAAGGTCGCTTATTTCAACGGGGTGAATCGACTGTCGATTTAGGCCGCGGGGAGCTCATTTCGACAGAACACCGGGACAAAGATTAAACAAAGAGAAGCTGTGACTGAGATCAAGTTTGACCTCATCTCACTGCTTCTGCGATTAAACTTTGTGACCAACAGTAAACTCAAGAGCTCCTAAATGTACAGCCAAATGTAAATGTAAAAATGATGCAGTGGACACGTGACTTTAGGAATCTGTGCGTCACTCGTTCATTCGTTTTTCAATATAAAATAAAAAATAAGAAAACAAAACAACAATTTTCTTCGTTATTTGTCTCCAAAACCAAAATGAAAAAAAGGATAAGGATTTGTTTTTTGAATTTTCGATTTTGTGTTTAAATGAAGAATGGAAAAAACATTTACGTGACTTCCGTGACTGCGATGTCGGACTTTTGCACCGCATATGGACTGAACCAGGACTGATCCAGGTCCGGGACCAGAGCGGGGACCAGAGCGGGGACCAGAGCGGGGACCAGAGCGGGACCAGAGCGGACCAGAGCGGGACCAGAGTGGACTCCGAGCTTTGACTCCAAGCCTCAGCTTTGAGCTCCAGCCCTGCCGTGGGCTCTGAGCCTCCGGTCTGGTCCCGGCCTCATCTCGGTCTCAGTCCTGGTCTGGTCTCGGTCTGGTCCCAGTCTGGTCCCGGTCTGGTCTCGGTCTGGTCCCGGTCTGGTCCCGGCCTCATCTTGGCCTCAGTCCTGGTGTCAGTCCTAGTCTGGTCTCGGTCTGGTCTCAGTCTCAGTCCCAGTCTGGTCCCAGTCTGGTCCTTGTCTGGTCTCGGTCTCAGTCCCGCTCTGGTCCCGGTCTGGTCTCAGTCTCGGTCGGGTCCCGGTTTCAGTTCTGATCTCGGTCCCGGTCTGGTCCCGGTCTGGTCCCGGTCTGGTCTGGTCCGGTCTCAGTCCTGGTCTGGTCCCCGTCTGGTCCTGGTCTGGTCTCGCCCTGGACCTGGATCAGTCCTGGTTCAGTCCATTTTCTGTTTTTTCCATTCTTCATTAAAACACAAAATCGAAAACTGAAAAAAAACGACTCGTTATCCATTTTTCATTTTTGGTTTTGGAGACAAATAATGAAGAAAACTGTTGCTTTTTTATTTTCTTATTTTTGGTTTTATATTGAAAAACAAATGAACAAATGATAAACGGATTTTTAGGGCTGAATATTTGCAGTCTGGTCTCTGTGGTTTGTTGCCGAATGCTTAAGTGTTGTAAGTTTAACTGTATTAACCGCGGTGTCACTAACGCTCTAACCTCCTGCTGTAGTCGAACTCCCAGCATCAGTGCTCCTTTTGTGCTTTGGCTCAATGTTCATGCGACAAACTAACACTAGAACTTTAACACTAGAACTATAACACTTTAATAGAAACTAAAGCGCTCCACGTGTCTGTCGGGTCAGTAGTGTTTGTCTTTGTCTTTGCTGCTTCTCCTGTGATCTGTGCTTCAGATTTTGCATGTTGCTTTGCCTTTTTCTCTGCTTCTGGTGACTCTTTAATGTTTGTCTTAGAAATCCAACTGAACCTGGTCTGAAATCCGCTCTCAGGTTGTGTCCACGTTTATCCGTTTGAGGTTTAACAATTTAGAAGTTGATTAAAATTTAACTATAAGGCAACTTTTTTGATTCCGCCAACTACTGTGTTATGTTTCCATGGAGGTGTTATTGCTTTCCCTCAAAAGTTTCATCGCAGGGTGTTGTGTTCGGTGTACTGTTCGTTCTTTTGAATTTCAATTAAGAACGAAAAACAATAAAATGGGAAAACAGTTTGATATCTCATTTTAGTCTTTGTTTTAGTGTCAAACAAAAAAACCCAGATTTCGACCTCTTTTTCTAATATGTTATTTAAACATTTTTGCTGGAAGGTCCATCACATGCTTACTTCCAGGGTAATTGGACCGGAATTAAACCTCTGCAAAGACTCATAGTCAGAATTAAATTAATGTAATTTAATCATTTAACTGCAGTTGAATAAATGAAAAAAAAAAAAAGTACAATGGGTCCATGTACGTTCCTCCCCTCACCTGTGGTCATGAGCTCTGGGTAATGACTGAAAGGACGAGCTCACGGATACAAGCGGGAGAAATGAGTTTCCTCCGCAGGGTGTCTGGGCGCTCCCTTAGAGACAGGGTGAGGAGCTCAGTCACACGGGAGGAGCTCGGAGTAGAGCCGCTGCTCCTCCACGTGGAGAGGAGCCAGTTGAGGTGACTCAGGTATCTGTCTCGGGAGGTGTTCATGTCCCACCGGGAGGAGGCCCCAATGAAGACCCAGGACACGCTGGAGGGACTATGTCTCTGGGCTGGCCTGCGAACGCCTCGGGTTCCCCTGGAGGAGCTGGAGGAAGTGTCTGGGGTGAGGGAAGTCTGAGAGTCCCTGCTTAGACTGTTGCCCCCACGACCCGCCCTGGATAAGTGGAAGAAAATGGATGGATGGGTCCATGTACCGTTCGTTCTTTTGAATTTCAAATAAGAACGACAATAAAATGGGAAAACAGTTTCCTATTTAATTTTTCCATTTTATTGTCAAACCAAAAAATAAATAAATGCAGATCTGAATCTCTATTTCCAATATTTAATCCATCCATCCATCCATCCATTTTCTTCCGCTTATCCGGGGTCGGGTCGCGGGGGCAACAGTCTGAGGAGGACCTCCCAGAACTTCCCTCTGCACACACACGTCCTCCAGCTCTTCCAGGGGGATCCTGAGATGTTCCCAGGCCAGCAGAGAGACATAGTCCCTCCAGTGTGTCCTGGGTCTTCCCCGGGGCCTCCTCCCGGTGGGACATGCCCGGAACACCTCCCGAGGGAGACGTCCAGGAGGCATCCGGAACAGATGCCCGAGCCTCAACTGGCTCCTCTCGACGTGGAGGAGCAGCGGCTCTACTCCGAGCTCCTCCCGTGTGACTGAGCTCCTCACTCTGTCTCTAAGGGAGCGCCCAGCCACCCTGCGGAGGAAACTCATTTCGAGCGCTTGTATCCATGATCTCGTCCTTTCGGTCATTAAACACCAGTCAAAAAAACCATCGTGCCTGTTTCATTTATAATATTTTATTCTCTCTGGTTTATTTGCCCTGGAAGTTCTGCTGCTCAGCGCCGCGTGTGAATTTAGTGTCACCTGAACAAAGAGTTTATTGTTGCTGCCTGTTTCTCGTCGTAGAGTTTCAACAATGACTTTTCAACAATGTGTCGCTATAAAAGAAGACGACATGTTTGTCCATAAAATTTCACGATTTTTCAGGTTGAGTCCTTCTCGCAGCAGAACGTCTGGAGCAAGTAAACCAGAGAGAATAAAATATCAGAATTTAAATAGGCTCGATCTGTGTGATTTGAAATAAACTTTAAATTAAATGTTGGAAAAAGAGACTGAGATCTGTTTTTTTGCTTGACACCAAAACAGAATAATGAAATAACAAAATGTTTTCCCCATTTTATTGTTTTTCGTTCATAATTGAAATTCAAAAGAACGAACAGTACATGGACTCGTTATACATATTAATTTTTTCATTGACTCAACTGTAGTTAAATGATTCAATTACATTACTTCTGACCATGAGCCTTTGCAGAGGGTTTAATGCTGGTCCATTCACCACGGAAACAGAAAGTTACACAGTGTATCTTTAAACCAATCGGAGCAGCGGCGCTCATGGTCCAAGCGAGACGAAGCGTAAACACTGGGTTATGTAATCCCACGTCTCCGTCGCAGTATAATTAAACAAACCTGCCGTTGTTGCCGCTTGAGACCTTTACCCTGCGCTGGAACTGCAAAAGACGAGCAGGTGGTGTCTCCGTAGCACGTTACAGGTCGTAGCTGCGGAGAGGCGAGTCAGATCAAGCTGTATGTTTTGTAATTGAATAGTTATACTGTTTATTTTACCAGACACAGCGATAAGAACAGTTTCATTTTGACAGTGTTGACGTGTTTAGTTGCTTTCTTTACTGTGGAATAATCGGAGCAAGTCAATAACATCTCCATGGAAACGGCTAATCCCAAAAGTTTACGCAGTGCAGCTTTAACGTCATTTATGTATCAGGAGGAGCGTGGACCTGAACCGGAGTTTGAACTTTTTATGAAAATTCTACATGAATCTAGGGTCTGTGTACCATTTGTTCTTTTGAATTTCAATTAAAAAAGAAAAACGGTTTGAAATGGTCACGATGATTTGTTTTTTTGATTGGTCAAATGAAACAGAAAACGCACGCCGAGGTTCTTGTAGACGTGCAAATGCAAGGAGCAGTAGAATAAAAGTGAAAAAATGTTTCATTTGTTCATTCGTTTTTCAAAATAAAACCAAAAATAAGAAAATGAAAATACAACTATTTTCTTCCTTATTTGTCTCCAAAACCAAAATGGAAAAACAGATAATGATTCGTTTTTTCAGTTTTGATTTTGTGTTTAAATGAAAAATGGGAAAAAAACGATAAAGCGTTGCCCGTTTACGTGACTTAAAGCTGCTATGCCGGACTGAACCGGGACTGAACCAGGACTGAACCGGGACTGAACCAGGACTGAACCAGGACTGAACCAGGACTGAACCAGGACTGAACCAGGAGTGTTGGGACTAGCCCGCAGTTGCGCCCGCGTAGACTGTCGGGTGATCAGGAACCGGAACCTGGACTGAGACTCGGGACTGAGACTCGGGACTGAGACTCGGGACTGAGACCGGGACTGAGACCGGGACTGAGACCGGGACTGAGACCGGGACTGAGACCAGTTTAGTCCTGGTTTAGTTCTGGTTCAGACCAGACTGGGACAAAACTCGGGACTGAGACTCGGGACTGAGACTCGGGACTGAGACTCGGGACTGAGACCCGGGACTGAGACCCGGGACTGAGACCCGGGACTGAGACCCGGGACTGAGACCCGGGACTGAGACCCGGGACTGAGACTGGGACTGAAATCAGTTTAGTGTTGGTTTAGTGTTGGTTTAGTGTTGGTTTAGTCCTGGTTTAGTCCTGGTTTAGTCCTGGTTTAGTCCTGCTTCAGACTCGGGACTGAGACTCGGGACTGAGACTCGGGACTGAGACTCGGGACTGAGACTCGGGACTGAGACTCGGGACTGAGACTCGGGACTGAGACTCGGGACTGAGACTCGGGACTGAGATGGTTTAGTCCTGGTTTAGTTCTGGTTCAGTTGTTTTTATTCGTTATCCGTTTTTTCCATTATTAATTTAAACAAAAAATCGAAAACTGAAAACACAAATCATCAGTTTTTTCATTTTGGTTTTGGAGACAAATAATGAAGAAAATAGTTGGTTTTTTTTCTTTTTTCTTATGTTTGGTTTTATTTTGAAACACAAATGAACGACCGACACACGGGTTGTTTTCAGTTTCTTGCTTTTGACGTGAGGAATAATAAAACACCTCCCCAGGTTTATTGTTTTCTGTCCTTCATTGAAATTAAAAAAAGAACGAATGGTACAGGGATTTTCTTTTTAAAGGTTTTACACTGAAATGACTTTTGACTGTGACGTCTACATTTTGCTAATTGTGTGTCGTTTGTCTCTTCTTTCTTTCTCTCCTCTTCTCTTCTGAAACGGACCCGCTCCCTCCGCCGGAACCACCACCGCCCCGCCCCCCCTCCCCTCCTTCGACCGACTCTACCTCTGATCGGATCAAACCGCTCCGCCGTGTTGTCCAATCGCGCGGCTCTGATTTCCCCCCCTGTGTGTTTCCTCTTCCTGTATCTCTTCTTCCTGGTCTGTGGAAAGCAAATGAAGAATCTTGGGCGGAGGGCAGTTTCTGTGTGCTCGTAAAAAAGAACAATCTCTGCCAGAGGAAAGTTCTGCAACAACTCTGCTGCAGAACATGTTCTCAAAAGGGCTGAGCTCGGAGCAGGCCGCCATTTCACATAATTTATACAAGAATCTGTGCCTCTAACGGACTGCAACGGAGGCGCGATACAGGACTACAACAAACCTACCTTTTCTGTACAGGGACTCACCGCCAGGGACGAAACATTCAAGTTATGTGACCAAAGCTTCGATGCCAAAACTCTTTCTTCTTTTTGTTGCCGGTGTAGGTAGCTCCAGGAGCCGGGGGGAGCCCTCTGCGTTTTTGGCTCCTCTTTCTGGTCTCTGCAGGAGGATCATTTGGATGGGAGAAGTATAGGCCGATTAATATTGAATAATAAAAGGAAGCGTTATCAATAATGTGAAAAAGTGTGTCTGGACTTGACTTTGGCCGTAGACCTCGCACATAGAGATATTATTATTATTATTATTATTATTATTATTATTATTATATATATGCACATGTTCTCAACCGACTTCACCCGATTCTCCAGCCCAGACGACACTTTCCACGGACGTTTTCCGCTCTTAAAATCCTCGGCGCCAGCTCCACTCGTACGTCCTCGACTCTTTTTGTGCTCGGTAGGGGTGTAACAGTAACCGAAATATCGTTTAAAAGTCTCGCAATAATATCGAGGGCGGTCGCAATATATCGAATCTAGGGATGGGCATTCGATAAAATTTTCTCAAACAATCGATTTACGTTTTTTATATTAAAATTTATCATCATTATTATTACTGTCTGCGCTTCCAATCTGCGTAAATAAACTCAACTTTACGACATATAAACCGTAACCGCTATAGAAACTTTAACTTCTTGGGTTCTTTGGGTTGTAACAATAACTGAAATATCGTGATATCGTCAGAACTCTCATAATAATATCGTGGACCGTCAAAATATATCGAATTGCAAGGTTTTTCACTTATGGTATTAAAACTTAAAAACTTAACTTGGGTATTAAAAAAAGAGGGAACTGCACAGGCCATGATCCGTTACTTACTTTACTACACAATAACTGTCATTAAGCAAGTTTAAATCTTATTTCTTTGGAATATGGCAGTAATGATTCACACTGACGACTGTTCGAGGTATTTAATTAAAGGGATGGGCATGCGATAAAATTTGCTTAATTGATCGTCGAGAGAATTAACGATCGATTAATCATTAACATTTCTATATTAAAACGATCATCATTATTATTACTATCTGCACTACTAATCTGCAGAAATAAATTCAAGCTTTACGACATATAAACCGTAACGACTCTAGAGCTTTTTCCCACTGGACACTGAAACATATGTGCTGCTTTCAGTGTTGGGAAGGTGACTTTAAAAATGTTTTCACCTACAGATTACAGATTACATACCCCAAAATGTAGTTTGTAACGTAATCCATTAAATTACTTAAAGTGAGTAATGTAATCTGAATACTTTGGATTACTTGATATTGTCTTGCTTTTTAAAACGACATGAATGTAACAACCACATCCTGAAAATTCATGTTTGTTCTTTTCAAATTGTCTGTTGAGCCCAAGTCTCGTTTAGACCTGGTTTAGTCCTGGTTTAGTCCTGGTTTAGTCCTGGTTTAGTCCTGGTTTAGACCTGGTTTAGTCCTGGTTTAGTTCTGGTTTAGACCTGGTTTAGTCCTGGTTTAGACCTGGTTTAGTCCTGGTTTAGACCTGGTTTAGTCCTGGTTTAGACCTGGTTTAGACCTGGTTTAGTCCTGGTTTAGGTTTAGACCTGGTTTAGTCCTGGTTTAGTCCTAGTTTAGACCTGGTTTAGTCCTGGTTTAGTCCTGGTTTAGACCTGGTTTAGACCTGGTTTTAGACCTGGTTTAGACCTGGTTTAGTCCTGGTTTAGTTCTGGTTTAGACCTGGTTTAGACCTGGTTTAGTCCTGGTTTAGACCTGGTTTAGTACTGGTTTAGTTCTGGTTTAGACCTGGTTTAGTCCTGGTTTAGTTCTGGTTTAGACCTGGTTTAGACCTGGTTTAGTTCTGGTTTAGACCTGGTTTAGACCTGGTTTAGTTCTGTCTTAACCCAAAATGTGAAAACAGGAACATCCCGCCGTGTAATCCATTTATTCCAACAAAGTAACTGTAATCCAATTACCACTCACTGAAACAGTAACTGTAACTGAATACAGTTACTCATAATTTGTACTCTGATTACTTACCGGTACATGTAATCTGTTACTCCCCGACACTGGCTGCTTTATACACTGTGCACATGGACTCACACTTGTCCCGAACGCAACGGAAAGTGTGGAATTTCTTGTACAAATCATCGTTAAATCCACATTTGTGCTTCGGTTCGTTGCAGACTGACCCACTGTTTGTGTCTCGCTCCTTCTGATGCAGAGAGACACATTCGGTTTGTCGATTAAAATGAACGTAATCGATGAAATTCTTAATGATCATTTATCGATTCATCAACTAATCACGCCCATCCCTAATCAAATCACAAGTTTCTTTGCGTAAATACATGGTTTTATAGCAGCAACGGCTTCTAAACATCGGGAACTACATATCCCATGATTCATTTCAGCGCAGAAAATGAAGAGATGTGTTTTTTACTTGAATTCTTGGGATTATGACGGAAATAATTCACACCAAAATCTTGTCAAGGTGTTTTAAAAGCAAAAAAGTGCCCCGTCTACAATTCTGTTCGCCTCTCCAAAATATCGCAATAAATATCGTACGGTGAGATGTTTATCGTGATAATATGCAAATAAATGACTGTTACTGAACCCTCCCAACAGAATCACAATAAATATTTTAGATTTGAGTGAAAACTGAGCGTTGTTACGTCCTTAAACCTCATAAAATTCCAAAAGCCAAATTCACACATTTTGAGGCTGATTATTTTTGTTATTTAGGCCCAAGAACTCACACTATTACAACATAATATAATATCCAATATGTATTAAACCTTATTGGCCAGTACAGTGTGGTGACGTCATCTGAAACTCAGCAATATCGCAATTTTGGAGAAACAATTATGGGAAATTGACTTCAAAATGAGCAGGACTGGTTTGTTCCATAAAGTTATGTCCAAAATCTCATAATATCTTGGAAGTATTGAATCACTACGTCATTTGCCCAAGTGTATTTTCTCGTCGCAGAGCTGCTGAATAGTGAAAATACTCACTTCCCAACAGAATTCAGTGCCGAAAATGAAGAGATACGTTTTTACTTGAATTCTTGGGATTATGACGGAAATATTTCGCACCAAAATCTTGTCAAGGTGTTTTAAAAGCAAAAAAAAAAAGTGTCCTATCTACAATTATATCAGCCTCTCCAAAATATCGCAGTAAATATCGTACCGTATCGTGATAATATCGTATCGTGAGTTTGGATATCGTTACATGCCCAGTACTCAGGTTTTCTCGTTTAGGAAAAGGCGAGGCAAGTTTATTCGTACAGCGCAATTCAGACAAAAAGTACCGTAATTTGCGGACTATAAGCCACTACTTTTTTGTCACACTTTGAACCCTGCGGCGAATAAAACGACGCAGCGAATAAATATATGGATGGATAAACGGTCTGTGGTTTGGTATCACAGCAGATACGAGCAGCCTGAGTGCAGAAATCGTCGTTGTCTGTGCGGTTTACACGTGGATCTACGGTAGACGTTTACGCGGGACAGAATTTTCAGTCTGCGTATGGGAGGAGGCGCAGTAGGCGGTCCAGTGGCATGGTTAAATCCTGTTTTAGTCCTCGTTTACACCTGTTTTAGTCTTGGTTTAGACCTGGTTTAGTCCTGGTTTAGACCAGAAAATGAAAAAAACAACTGTTTCTTCATTATTTGTCTCCAAAACCAAAATGAAAAAACAGATAACGATTCGTTTTTTCAGTTTTCAATTTTGTGTTTAAATCAAGAAAGGAAAAAATGGATAACGGCCGTTTCCCGTTTACGTGACTTCTGTGACTGTGATGCTGGACTTTTGCACCGCATACGGACTGAA
Source organism: Boleophthalmus pectinirostris (assembly GCF_026225935.1). Lineage (NCBI taxonomy): Eukaryota > Metazoa > Chordata > Actinopteri > Gobiiformes > Gobiidae > Boleophthalmus > Boleophthalmus pectinirostris. Next base: position 37,653,715 of record NW_026571353.1, on the reverse strand, counting down.
CCAGGACTGATCCAGGTCCAGGACCAGACCGGGACCAGAGCAGGACTGAGACCGGGACCAGGATGGACTCCGCGCTTTGACTCCGAGTCTCCGCGGGGTAGGAGCCTCAGCTTCGAACTCCGGCCCTGCCGTGGGCTCTGAGCCTTTGGTCTGGTCCCGGCCTGGTCTCAGTCTCGGTCTGGCCCCGGTCTGGCCCCGGTCTGGTCTCGACCTGGTCCCGGTCTGGTCTCGGTCTGGTCTCAGTCCCACTCTGGTCCCGCTCTCAGTCCCGGTCTGGTCCCGGACCTGGATCAGTCCTGGTTCGGTCCGTCATCACAGTCACTGAAGTCACGTAAACGGGAAACGGCCGTTATCCATTTTTTCCATTCTTCATTTAAACACAAAATCAAAAACTGAAAAAACGACTCGTCCGTTTTTTCATTTTAGTTTTGGAGACAAATAATGAAGAAAACTGTTGTTTTTTCATTTTCTTATTTTTGGTTTATATTGAAAAACAAATGAACGAATGACACACAGATTTAAAATCATGTCTTTACTTGTATTTTTGGAGTTAAAATATCAGAGAAATGTGAAACTACCCACAAAAGTGCAGTAATGTCACTTTATACCCTTATTTGGAAGCTTACGATACATGTTTTGATACGTTTTTCAGTTTTAATCAGCCTTTTGCGGCGTATTTTTACTGCAAACAACATTCTCGGCTTATCTTCAAAACAACATTGACTATTACATAAACATTTCCGTGATCTGCCCTCGTCGTGTGTCTCGTGTGTGTGTGGAGCCGCTTGGAGCCGACTCGTCTTTACCCTTTGCCTCGTTCAATAACTGTACACACGGTTATTTGCGCGGACCCTCGACCCTCGCCAGCGTTCGCCGTCGCCAACAACGCGGTACAGTAGGAGGCGGGTACGTGCGAGCAGAGCTGGGTACGTGGAAAGAAAAAAAAAAGAGAAACGTCCTAAATGATTCCAAGTGGTGCTCAGAGTCAAGTCGACCACTATTCCAAACTCTGCGGTGGGCGGTGATCGGCTGCTTTTACCGGGGATGCACTTGTACGACCTTCGATCTTATCACGACGTCTATGACCAAACAAAAAATCGGTTTTACGGAGCTGAACAACACCCACAAAGCTCATTTCCCATTCATTTTCCCCACAGACTTCCATTAAAAGTCAATATTAAAAGTCTGAAACCTCCTTCGGGACTAATCAGGTACTAAAAATATGAAATTAAAACCTGAAAGTTGACAAAATAGACACACTTTTTCCCTCTTTTTTTCAATGTTTTTCTTGCCACATACCAGGTTAACCTACGTCATGTCTTTAAATTCTTGATTAGTGGTGTTTTGGTTCTCCAATGTGATGAAGTCATGCTCCCAGATGAGGTCAGGAGTCAGGTTTTCCTGTTTTTTTCCCCATTTCATAACACTGTCCTTTGCGATTAAATCTCCACAAAGGCAAATTCACACGTTATTTTTATTATGTAGACCCAAGAACTCACCGTGTTACAACGCAAATCTGCATTTTAACTTTACTATATCCGTTTTAGTTTGCGTCTTATTGGCCAAGACGGTGTAGTGACGTCATCTGAAACTCGGCAATATCGGAATTTTGGGCAAAATTATGGGAAATTTTCTTCAAATTGGACAGAACTAGTTTGTTTCATAAGGTTATGTCAGAAATCTTGTAATATCTTGGAACTATTGAATCATTATCTCATTTGTCCAAGTGTATTTTCTATTTTCTAAGCACAGGGAAGTTGAGAACTACAAAGACCATGATCCTTTGCTTCTTTACAGTCCAAGAACAGAAACAAATTACTCTCACTGAACACTAAAATGATTCAACTTGAAAAAAAGCATAATTTCTGTCATCAAATATTTTAGATTTCACCCCAGCAATATCAGAATTTTGGAAAAAATTTATGGGAAATTTACTTCAAAGTGTCTCACTTTGCCCGAGTGTGTTTTGTCGTAGCAGTGCTGCCGCGACAAGAAAATATTCACTTCCCAACAAAATCACAATAAATATTCTAGATTTCAGTGAAAGTTGAGCGTTGTTGCATCCGTAAACCTCATAAATATTATTTTATAAGATTATTTTTATTACTTAGACTAGGGATGGGCATTCGATGAAATTTTCTTAATGGATCGATTATCGATTAATCATTAACATTTTTATATTAAAATAATCATCATTATTATTACTATCTGCACTACTAATCTGCATAAATAAATTCAACTTTACGACATATAAACCGTAACGACTCTAGAGCCACATCAGCCCGTTTGACATTATAATGTGTTTAATTCAGTTTTGTTCAAATCTCACAGAAACAAAACTTAAAACCACATCACTAATTTGCATAAACTAAGCAAAGATAAAACTCCAGCTCTTGTGTCGCTGATGCGGTCAGTTTCTGTTGGATTAAAGGACATGACTCAGGTGAATACAGGTTAGTGTGACCAGATTTGTGTTTGTCAAAACCAGGACAGCGTACGGGGGGAGGGGGCGGGGACTCGTCATCGACATTGAGCGACTCTCACCTGGGAAAACTTTTTCCCACTGGACACAGAAACATATGTGCTGCTTTATACACTGTGCACATGGACTCACACTTGTCCCAACGCAACGGAAAGTGTGGAATTTCTTGTACAAATCATCGTTAAATCCACATTTGTGCTTCGGTACGTTGCAGACTGACCCACTGTTTGTGTCTCGCTCCTTCTGATGCAGAGACACATGTACACACCTGTTTGGTCACGATACACACAGCAACATACATTCGGTTTGTCGATTAAAATTGAACGTAATCGAGGAAATTCTTAATGATCAATTATCGATTAATCAATTAATCATGCCCATCCCTAACTTAGACCCAAGAACTGACTGTATTACAACACAAATCTGCATTTACCAATATCCGTTTTAGTTTCCCCCATCTGTATTAAATCTTATTGGCCAGTACAGTGTGGTGACGTCATCTGAACCCCAGCAACATTGGAATTTTGGGGAAAATTTATGGGAAGTTTACTTCAAAGTGGACAGGACTGATTTGCTTCATAAGGTTATGTCCAAGTGTATTTTCTTGTAGCAGCAGCAGAGAGAAGTTGATAACTACAAAGACCATGATCCTTTGCTTCTTTACAGTCCAAGAACATAAACAAATTACTGTTACTGAACACTAAAATTATTAAACTTGGAAAAAAGCATAATTTCTATGACATTCGCCTCCCACCCAAATCACAAATATTTTAGATTTCAACAAAGCAATATCAGATTTTTGGGAAAATGTATGGGAAATATACTTCAATGTGGGCAGAACTCATTTTTTTATGTCCAAAAATCTGGGAATTATTGACTCACTCTCTCATTTGCCCAGATGTATATTCACTTCCCAACCTAATCACAATAAATATTTTAGATTTCAGTGAAAACTGAGCATTGTTACACCTCTAAACCTCATAAATATCACACATTTTGAGTTTGATTTTTTTCATTATTTAGACCCAAGAATTTGCTGTATTACAACACAAATCTGCATTAGTTTTAGTTTCCCCCATCTGTATAAATTTTATTGGCCAGTACAGTGTAGTTATGTCATCTGAACCCCAGCAATATCGGAATTTTGGAGAAAAAATTATGGGAAATTTACTTCAAAGTGGGTAGGACTGGTTTGCTTCATAAGGTTACGTCCAAAATCTCGTAAAATCTTGGAATTCTTGAATCATTATCTCATTTGTCCAAGTGTATTTTCTTGCAGCAGCAGCAGAAGGAAGTTGACAACTACAAAGACCATGATCCTTTGCTTCTTTACAGTCCAAGAACAGAAAGAAACTACTGTTACTGAACACTAAAATTATAATTTTTTTAATGATAGCACTGAAGAATTTCTGTCACATTTGCCTCCCAACAGAATCACAATAAATATTTTAGATTTTATTGAAAACTGAGAATCGTTAGGTCCCTAAACATCATAAATATTTGAGGCTGATTATTTTTCTTATTTAGACCCAAACACTCCCTCTGTTAGAACATAACATAATATCCAATATGTATTAAATCTTATTGGCCAGTACAGTGTGGTGACGTCATCTGAAACTCGGCAATATCACAATTTTAGACAAAAAAATTATGGGAAATTGACTTCAAAACGGGCAGGGCTGGTTTGTTCCATAAAGTTATGTCCAAAATCTCATAATATCTTGGAATTATTGAATCACTGCGTCATTTTTCCACGTGTATTTTCTTGTAGCAGCAGCAGAGAGAAGTTGAGAACTACAAAGACCATGATCCTTTGCTTCTTTACAGTCCAAGAACAGAATCAAATTACTCTCACTGAACTCTTAAATGATTCAACTTGAAAAAAGCATAAGTTCTGTTACATTCGCCTCCCACGCAAATCATAAATATTTTAGATTTCAACCCAGCAATATCAGAATTTTGGGGAAAATTTATGGGAAATTTACTTAAAAATTTAAAGTGGGCAGAACTCTTTTTTTCCCAATTATTGCCCAAGTGTATTTATTCACTTCCCAACCGAATCACAATAAATATTCTATATTTCAGTGAAAACTGAGGTTTATTACACCCCTAAACTTAATCAATATCCAAAAGCCAAATTTACACATTTTTAGGCTGATTATTTTTATTTCTCAGACCCAAGAACTCACAGTATTACAACACAAATCTGCATTTCCCTGTAACAGTTTTAGTTTCCCCCATCTGTATTAAATCTTATTGGCCAGTACAGTGTGGTGACGTCATCTGAAACTCAGCAATATGACAATTTTGGAGAAAATATTATGGGAAATTTACTTCAGAGTGGGCAGGACAGGTTTGTTCCTTAAGGTTATGTCCAAAATCTCATTTTTCCAAGTGTATTTTCTTGTAGCAGCAGCAGAGAGACGTTGACAACTACAAAGACCATGATCCTTTGCTTCTTTACAGTCCAAGAACATTAACAAATTACTGTTACTAAACACAATTATTTTTAAAAAGCACTGAAGACTTGAAAAAAAGCATAATTTCTGTCACAGTCGCCTCCCAACAGAATCACAATAAATATTTCTAGACCCAAAAACTCACCGTATTACAACACAAATCTGCATTTACCAATATTCATTTTAGTTGTCCCCATGTGTGTTAAATCTTATTGGCGTGACGTCATCGGAAACTCAGCAATATCACAATTTTGGGAAAAATTTTATGGGAAATTGACTTCAAAGTGGGCAGGACTGGTTTACTTCATAGAGTTATGTCCAAAATGTCATAATATCTTTGAATTCTTGAATCACTACGTCATTTTCCCAAGTGTATTTTCTTGTAGCAGCAGCAGAGGGAAGTTGAGAACTACAAAGACCATGATCCTTTGCTTCTTTACAGTCCAAGAACACAAACAAATTTCTGTTACTGAACACTTAAACGATTAAAAAATATATCTACATAGCTCTGAAGACTTGAAAAAAACCATAATTTCTGTCACATTCGTCTCCCAAGAAAAAACACAATAAATATTTTAGATTTCAGTGAAAATTAAACGTTGTTTCTCGCCTAAACCTCATGTTCTTTCTACACAGCATGGAACCGCTCTAACCTTTTTCTGCACAATGTTCAGTTTCTATATCGAGAAAGTTTTTAACCCCTATTGATACTTTTTCGTCAACATTCCTTGTGAGGGCAGGGGGGGTAAAGTTAACTGTGGGCACTGCTCTGTCTGAAGCTCTGTTCATCGAATTAGACTCGATCTGAGCTTTTTTTTTTTTTTAACGCAATCCAACCGTTACAGTCACATTCAGCTTTTTATTAAAAATCAAACTCTTTAACGCAGAGGTGTCAAACTCATTTTGGTCCGGGGGTCGTATCCAACCTATTTTGATCCCAAAGTGTCCGGATCAGAAAACTCATGTCATATAAACCCCAAAAATAGCAATAAATTCAAATCTTTGTGCAGAGAAACGCAAATCTTTTACAAAAATCTTTTATAATTGATGAACTCTATCTTTTACAAATATTATAATATTATGAACAACCTGAAACTTTAAGAAAAATACAATTTCAACACAATGTTTTAATATGAACTTGTTTGCAAATAGGAATTACATTTTTCTTGGAAAATCCTGCACTCGGCTCCACTTTTATCATGTTGGACATTTTTCTGATGAGGGTGTCACAGTCAACAGTCAAAATGATCGTCCTTTAAGAGCGTTTGGAAAGAGACAAGTCTTCATTTGTGCTGCTCTGGTGGGAGGGGCCACGTACAGAGACGCTGCTGTGATAAACACCACAGAAAATTAACAAGATTTTAATAGAAAATATAAGTAAATTATTTTAGTAGAAAATCAGCCGAGGGCCAGATTAAAGGTCTCGGAGGGCCGGATTTGGCCCCTGGGCCGTATGTTTGACACCTGTGCTTTAACGGGACCGAGAACGATCGAAAACGTGCTCTTTTTAAATCCGTTTGGTGTTTTTCTTGAGTTTTCAGACAATCTAAAAAACACATGGCTGTGGCTGCGTTGCGATGCGTCGCCATGGTAACCGCTGAACATTCCCCCACGCACGCACATGCAGAACCCCCCCAGAGTGCCGTCGCCGCAGCGCAGGGGTAGCCAAGTGCATCCCCGAAACGTTCCAACCCACGATTTAAACCGTTTTGAACACGTCCCGTTCAGTTTTTCCATTTAAAATTCCCTCTCATCATCCGAACGTTTTCCCGAGCTCTGTACTGTACGGCGATTGGTTCTTTTAATGATTTGTAATAAAGTCGTTCCCGTGGAAACAAAAACAATTTCCTGGTCGATAAAATGACTTGAAAATGAACGTTAGCTCGTGTGGTAGTCGACACACGCCTCGTATTATAAAGCTGTTTATATTGTGTACCATATCTGTGACAATGCATCTAGTGTTACTCAGATCCTAGTTTTGAAAATCTTTTTTACTTAAGTGTACTTATTAAAATTTTAATCTGTGTTTTAAGTTTTGTTCTGTTTTTTATGACCACTGTATTCTCCCAACAACATTTATTTTTTCGTAAATGTGAACATGATTTTTTTTTTTTTAATAACTAAATTCTAAACTTTCTGTGTATTCTTCTTTTACTTTTGTAGTACCTTTAGATACTTCGTTACTGCAAAGTGATGAGTCGGCTGGAAAAACAAAAAGACTGATCACAGTTCATATTTCAAATTAATATTCTTATTTTTAATCGCTAAACAGTCTGGGATTCTTATATGAACAGTTCAGATGAAAGTTTTCTCCAGGGAGCATAAAAAATGTAGGTTTGGACTCAGTTTTGGTGGACGTTATAAATCTGTGGGTCATTCGGTCGTTTTCAATGTAAAATCAGGACTAAAACAGGACTGAACCAGGACTAAACCAGGACTAAACTAGGACTAAAACAAGACTGAACCAGGACTAAACCAGGACTAAAACAGGACTGAGCCAGGACTAAAACAGGACTGAACCAGGACTAAACCAGGACTAAACTAGGACTAAAACAAGACTGAACCAGGACTAAGACAGGACTACTAAACCAGGACTAAAACAGGACTGAACCAGGACTAAGACAGGACTAAGACAGGACTAAAACAGGACTGAACCAGGACTAAAACAGGACTGAACCAGGACTAAACCAGGACTAAACTAGGACTAAAACAGGACTGAACCAGGACTGAACCAGGACTAAAACCAGGACTGAACCAGGACTAAGACAGGACTGGAGGACTGAACAGGACTGAACCAGGACTAAAACAGGACTGAACCAGGACTGAACCAGGACTAAAACAGGACTGAACCAGGACTGAACCAGGACTAAAACAGGACTGAACCAGGACTAAATCAGGACTGAACCAGGACTAAATCAGGACTGAACCAGGACTAAAACAGCTCTAAACCAGAATTGCACCAGACCCAGACCACAGACCCAAACACCCGCAGGATCTACTCGCTGCGGCGCTTTTAAGGACGTCAAATCTTTGGACTTTCCCGGTTTAATAAAATGAAACTCTTAACTTTTCCCTCTTCGCCGTGTAAACCCGACGCTCCGCTGTTTGTACACGTGGGTCTGAACGGGCCGAGCGGAGCGGTTTGTGAACGGGACGCTCTCTCTCTGTCGTCTCCGTACAAACAAGCCTCATTGTTCGATACGGAACAAAGAGCGCGGCGACACACGGAGCAGCCTGTCCCCGGACGGACGCTGTGATCTGAATATCTGAATAAGAGCCATTAAACAAAAAGACGCCGCTCTGTTCTGATCTGAAGCACGTCGAGTACAGATTAACCCTTTAAACTGAGTCACAGGAGACCAGAAGGTGAGTCTGAAGAGTCCAGTTCCATCCCATTTACACCTGCAGATGTCCAACCTGCATCTGGATTTATAAAACTGTTTCCTAAACTCTGTGTCTGTTCCTCCAAGTTCATTTTAAAACTTCACTTTTAATCATTTTTTATAAAGATTCTTCATTTTTGTCCTTCCACACGGGAGGAGCTCAGAGGTGGAGAGGAGGTCTGAGCATGTCCCACCAGCAGTGTCAGGGAGTAACAGATTACATGTACCGCAGTTAAGTAATCAGAGTACAAATGATGAGTAACTGTATTCAGTTACAGTTACTGTTTCAGTGAGTGGGAATTGGATTACATGGTGGTATTTCCCTGTTTTCACATTTTGGGCTATATCCCCCTTTTTTTCTTTTTTTTTTTTTCTTTTTCCCCGGTAATTCCACTCATTGTAGGAAACTAAACCAGCTTTAAAACCAGGACTAAAACCAGGTCTAAAACCAGGTCTAAACCAGGTCTAAACCAGCTTTAAAACCAGGTTTAAAACCAGGTCTAAACCAGGTCTAAACCAGCTTTAAAACCAGGACTAAAACTAGGTCTAAACCAGGTCTAAACCAGCTTTAAAACCAGGACTAAAACTAGGTCTAAACCAGGCCTAAACCAGCTTTAAAACCAGGACTAAACCAGGTCTAAACCAGGATTAAAACCAGGACTAAAACTAGGTCTAAACCAGGTTTAAAACCAGGACTAAAACCAGGTCTAAACCAGGTTTAAAACCAGGACTAAAACCAGGTCTAAACCAGGTCCAAACCAGGTCTAAAACCAGGTCTAAACCAGGACTAAAATGGTAAAATGGTAAATGGTCACATTTTTCTATAGCGCTTTTCCACCTTCAAGTCACTCAAAGTGCTTTACAACAAGGAACCACTCACACATTCACACACCAGTGTACGCAGACACTGTGGGCAAGGTGGGTTAAGTGTCTTGCCCAAGGACACAACGACAGCATTCATCTGTGGGAGCTGGAATCACACCAGCCAACCTGTGGGTCAGTGGATCTGACTGCTCAACCTGTGATGTTTATGTTGAGAGCTGGAATCAAACCACCAACCTTCAGATCAGTGGGCGAATGCTCCACCAACTGAACTACTGCCGCCCCAACAGGATTTAACAGGACTAAATCATGCCGCGTGAACCGTGTCTCCTCGTCTTCTATCAATAATATTTTTAATTTGGTTCAGTAAAGTCTGGGCTTTTCATTTTCTTTTAGCAGATAAAACATCTTATGTGAAGATTTCCTCGTCTTTGCTTCTCTACAGCAAATCAAGTAATCCAAAGTATTCAGATTACATTACTCACCTCATGTAATTTAATGGATTATGTTACAAACTACATTTTGGTGTGTGTAATCTGTAATCTGTAGGGGAAAACATTTTAAAAGTCACCTTCCCAACACTGGTCACCAGAAGGAGATCTGAGGAGGACGAAGGACACGCTGCAGGGACCTGGGAGCGTCTCAGGCAGAGGCGGAGCTGCCATTAGGCAAAAGGAGACGGCTGGCTAGGGCCCCTGAACCTGGAGGGGCCCCCACTAATGGATGAAGCCTCAGAGCAATTTGATTTTCTCTCAGTATGACATTAAATAAGAGTAGTTTTACTTTTAAACAAAAAAACACCATCGAAATAGTGTCTGATTGTCAGATTTATTTTAACTGTCAAAATATTCTCCACTTTCATGTTACAATGGACGAGTCAGTTTGAAACTGATTTTAACAGAATCGTAACATAATAATCATTATTAATCCATGTGTCATTCGTTCATTTGTTTTTCCAAATAAGACCAAAAATAAGAAAATGAAAAAAAACAACTATTTTCTTCATTATTTTTCACCAAAACCAAAATGAAAAAAGAACAGATAACGACCATTTCCCATTTCCATGACTTAAACTATGATGCTGGACTGAACCAGGTCTAAACCAGAACTCAGACCAGGACCAGACCAGGACTGAGACAGGGACTGAGACCAGTTTAGTCCTGGTTCAGTCCTGGTCTTGGTCCTGGTCTGGTCCCGGTTTCTGACCTGGTTTAGTCCTGGTGGAAGTGTCTGACGATGGAGTCATCCTGTACAGTCAGGGAATATAGTTACTGAATCAATGTGGTGCACGTTGGGCCACAGCGATCACCACACGTGACCAACATGACCCCACCCAGAGTCCTGCACCTGCCCACACCCGTTAACATTCCACTCATTACCGCCCGTGATAACCCAGGACTAACTAAGGACTAAACCAGGACTAAACCAGGATTAATTCAGGACTAACCCAGGACTAACTCAAGATTAACTCAGGACTAAATCAGGACTAACCAGGACTAACTCAGATTAACTCAAGATTAACTCAGGACTAAATCAGGACTAAACCAGGACTAACTCAAGATTAACTCAGGACTAAATCAGGACTAAATCAGGACTAAACCAGGACTAACTCAAGATTAACTCAGGACTAAATCAGGACTAAACCAGGACTAACTCAAGATTAACTCAGGACTAAGTCAGGATTAACACAGGACTAATTTAGGACTAAACCAGGACTAACTCAGGATTAACTCAGGATTAATTTAGGATTAACTCAGGACTAATTTAGGACTAAACCAGGATTAATTCAGGACTAACCCTGGACTAACTCAAGATTAACTCAGGACTAACCCCGGACTAACCCCGGACTAACCTAGGACTAACCCCGGACTAACCCCGGACTAACCCCGGACTAACCTAGGACTAACCTAGGACTAACCCCGGACTAACCCAGGACTAACCTAGGACTAACCCAGGACTAACCCAGGACTAACCTAGGACTAACCCCAGGACTAACCCTAGGACTAACCCAGGACTAACCTAGGACTAAGGTGCGTAAGTAAGTGTGGCCGTCGCCTGATCGCACCCGCTCCACTGGCTCAGGGTTCTCTCTCTCTTAAGTCCACAAGTACCCGACCTGGTGCAGGACTCTGACCCGACCTGGTGCAGGACTCTGACCCGACCTGGTGCAGGACTCTGACTCGAGCTGCCACAGTGAGAGCTGAAGAGATGCAGCGACACTTGTTCCAAAACCAAATGTCACTTCTCCCACTACACACACTATATCCACACGACAACCAAGACACACGTGCATCTGCAACAAGAGAATCATCAGAGTTTTCAGAGGCGCTGGAAATGTTTTAACTCCGGGGAATGGGGGGTGAGGGAGGGGCTGCGCCTTATTTTCTATTTTGCACTTAAAACTATAACATGCTGCCAGTGTGATCAGAAACATAAATACCAGCTTGTTTTTTTTTATCTCAAAGTGCGTAAGACACTTTTCTATTTTTCCTAATTCTGACTTGGTTTTGCGGTTTAATACTTGTGTAAATGTTTTCACGAGTCGAGAGTCAAGTAGCAGCTTGTGAGGAAATATCGGAATAAAAGTTGTGTAATTCAGCCGACGGTTAAACAGAATTTAACAAAATACAAATGTCGTACGTATTTGTGAGACGACTGTAAATGAGACGTGTTTTGGGCCCGTGTTGGCGAACAGTCTGGTCTCAGTGGCAACGGTTATGGAATGTTACGGGATGTCATCATTTCCAATCAGGAAGTAACCACAAAACCACAAATTGTCAAACTGGGAAAACACTGGTTAAATGTTACGCAAAATCATACGTATAATTATGTGAACTGTATTTAGTGAAACGACTCTAAAGTCTCATAGGTACTTTAAATATAAATACTATTGTTTTTGATTCCTGTTACTGATTTGGTTTTATTGTGTAATTAACCAGAAATATTTCGGACCTACTGTGTGTCACTTATGGTTTGATATTTTCTTGTTTTTAAAAAAAGTTTTTCTTTTCTCAGCACATTTTCCTTCTGGTCCCTGGTCTGAAACATTGTGAGTGTTCAGGAGGGAACGTGAGCGCCCCCTGGTGTGTTCAGGAGAGTGCAGGGTTCCCACGGTCATGGAAATCCTGGAAAAGTCATGGAAATTGAAGATATCATTTTCCAGGCCTTGAAAAGTCATGGAATTTTGTAATTTCAATGAAAGTTTTGGAAAAGTCTGAATTTTAGTATCTCTTTCACACAACTACAGCGTTCTGTTAAATCAGCAGTGTTGGGAAGGCGACTTTTAAAATGTTTCCCCTACAGATTACAGATTACACACACCAGAATGTAGTTTGTAACGTAATCCATTAAATTACTTAAAGTGAGTAAAGTAATCTGAATACTTTGGATTACTTGATTTGCTGTAGAGAAGCAAAGACGAGGATATTGTAACATAAGATGTTTTGTCTGATAAAAGAAAATAGTTCAGTCCTGTTAAATCCTGGTTTAGTCATGGTTTAGACTCAATTTAAACCTGGTTTAGATCTAGTTTAGACCTGGTTTTAGTCCTGGTTTAGACCTGGTTTTTGTCCTGGTTTTGTCCTGGTTTAGACCTGGTTTAGATCTAGTTTAGACCTGGTTTTAGTCCTGGTTTAAACCTGGTTTTAGTCCTGGTTTAGTCCTGGTTTTGTGCTGGTTTAGTCCTGGTTTAGACCTGGTTTTAGTCCTGGTTTAGACCTGGTTTAGATCTAGTTTAGACCTGGTTTTAGTCCTGGTTTAGTCCTGGTTTTAGTCCTGGTTTAGTCCTGGTTTTGTGCTGGTTTAGTCCTGGTTTAGACCTGGTTTTAGTCCTGGTTTAGACCTAGTTTAGACCTGGTTTTAGTCCTGGTTTAGTCCTGGTTTAGACCTGGTTTAGATCTAGTTTAGACCTGGTTTTAATCCTAGTTTAGACCTAGTTTAGACCTGGTTTTAGTCCTGGTTTAGACCTGGTTTAGTTTCCGGCAATGAGTGGAATTACTGATTAAAAAATAAAAATAAAAAAAAAGGGGGTGGGGGGATATAGCCCAAAATGTAACTGTAAAAACTGTAACTGAATACAGTTACTCATAATTTGTAATCTGATTACTTAACGCTGGTACATGTAATCTGTTACTCCCCAACACTGTAAATCAGACATGTCAAACTCGGGTCCGGGGGCCAAATTTGGTCCGTAATATCCTCCTGAGGCCCGGCTCATTCATTTGTGTCCTTTATATTGGACACTGAGTTCACCAGTTTATGTTTTAAGTGTTTTGGAACAGACTCTTCATGGGGGGAATAGATTCATCTGCCTAAACAAGTCTGAGGGATTATAGACACTATCATGTCCAGGATTAAAAAAAAAAAACTCACTGGGTGTTAGTTTGTGACGATATTAAAAGGAAGTGTAAAAACCTTTTGATTCATCTTTAGAAGCTTGTCAGAGATGTTGGTCATCGAAAAAAGTTGTTTTTGTGAGGTTTTTAATTTCACGTGGATTTAACACCAAAACATCCCCTGCGTCCTTTACAGAGAACATGTTATAAAATTATAAATCAAAACTCAATGAACAAAATCTAAATGCTAAGGTGTTCATTTACCTCCAAATAGACAGAAAATCATAAAAAAAAAAAAATACTATTGCAATACTTTTTCTTCAGGTCCCAGGAGGATATAATTATATTTAGTCCGTCAGCTACAGACAGACTATAGAAACATTTTTTATTTAAAATGTTATTACTTTATATTTTGCTTATTCTGGATTCAGTGTTTTTAGCAAAACTATTATTAAACATTTATTTTAATAAGAAAAGATTTAACATTACATATCTCGAAAGAAGAGGAAACATGCAGATGTTGTTGAAATTTTTCAATAAATATTTAGTTTGGCCAACGACTTAGTCCCAGTGTTTAATTTTGGCCTCTGTGAATTTGAGTTTGACACTTCTTTGTTAAATTCTCATTAGGATATTCAGATTATTTCTGAATATTTGCGTCTTTTGTTCAAAAGAGACGACAATAAATGCACTGACAGGATTTTGAATGTTGAACTATAATCCCAAACCATAAGGTGAGTGGAAAAAGTTCACATTTCATATTTAGCCCTAAAAGTCTGATCAATTCTACACATGTAGGTGCCAGAAAGTCATGGAAAATTTACTTTAGGTCCTGAAAAAGTCATGGAAAAGTTCTGAAATTTTGTCAGGGAAAAAAAGTGGGAACCCTGATGAGAGAACATGAGCGCCCCCTGGTGTGAGTTTGTGTTTGTGTTCAGGGGAGTACATGAGCGCCCCCTGGTGTGAGTTTGTGTTTGTGTTCAGGGGAGTACATGAGCGCCCCCTGGTGTGAGTTTGTGTTTGTGTTCAGGGGAGTACATGAGCGCCCCCTGGTGTGAGTTTGTGTTTGTGTTCAGGGGAGTACATGAGCGCCCCCTGGTGTGAGTTTGTGTTTGTGTTCAGGGGAGTACATGAGCGCCCCCTGGTGTGAGTTTGTGTTTGTGTTCAGGGGAGTACATGAGCGCCCCCTGGTGTGAGTTTGTGTTTGTGTTCAGGGGAGTACATGAGCGCCCCCTGGTGTGAGTTTGTGTTTGTGTTCAGGGGAGTACATGAGCGCCCCCTGGTGTGAGTTTGTGTTTGTGTTCAGGGGAGTACATGAGCGCCCCCTGGTGTGAGTTTGTGTTTGTGTTCAGGGGAGTACATGAGCGCCCCCTGGTGTGAGTTTGTGTTTGTGTTCAGGGGAGTACATGAGCGCCCCCTGGTGTGAGTTTGTGTTTGTGTTCAGGGGAGTACATGAGCGCCCCCTGGTGTGAGTTTGTGTTTGTGTTCAGGGGAGTACATGAGTGCCCACGGGCAGTGCCACCTGTGTGATGCCACCTGTCAGCAGTGCTCCGGCCCCGAGAGGGAGGACTGCATCCACTGCCCCCCCACCAGGTCAGGACATCGCCGCACCCGTCCATACAACTGTTGTCATAGTAACTGATCATTTAAAAGTGATTATAATATCTTATGAATGGTAAAGTCCTCAAAACTGTCGCCTATAACTGGAACCTATGAATTATAAAATATAGACAATAAACAGTATTATTGAAACTAATTGATGCCACAGACACAATAACCCAGAGCAGATTTAAACCACTAAAACTATTTTAAATCTACAATATTGTTTAAAAAAATAAAACAAAAAACATGAGCTTTTAATTTCACACCTGTAATGAGTCATACAAGTTACTCAATCAACCTTTTATGGCTTAAATCTGATCATAAAGCCAAAAACTAACCATACATTTCTCAGTAATGCAAAGAAAATGTACACACTTTAAATACTGAGCCCCAACAGAAAAGTTTCAGCTTTCACATATTGAACGAAAGGTAGAAAAAGTGATTATTGTGACAGACTGAGTCTGGTCTGAACTGCTGGTCACTCGTGCTGCTGCAGGAGCTCAGCCAGATGTGTTCTGTTTGAGTTTTTGAACTATACCATATAAAATACAGTGAGTAAAATACACATCTCCAACTTTGAACTATGGAGCCACAGCTGCCCTGGGGCTGACAGGCACTGGCCTTTGTAACTCTACACGAGAATCACTGTTTTGAAAGAAATCCCCAAACCAACAAATGTTTCTCCTTCTCATAATTTTTTTGTCACATTAATCTTATGTCTTAAAGTCATTATTCAACCCCAGAGACGTGGTTGTTGTCGGGTGAAAGGGCTCCACTTTCTGAAGCTGCTCTGAAAAGATCATTTCACTTTTGTTTATTGATACTGACAGAGAAGTCTTGTGTGTCAGTTTTGTTTTGTTTCATGTGGACAGTTTCAGTAATTACAGAAATATGAATCATAAACCAGATCAACAAATCTGTGATCTGACAGTTCCACAACAAACTCCACCTGAGACTCTCACCTCTTTTCTTAATTTTAAACCATTAAAGATTCCATGATGTTGTGCGTCACGTGAGTCTATTAAACTCACCCCAAACACTGTAGAGGATCCTTTGAGCTGTCCCCAACAGGAAACACCTTTTATTTGATTTAAATTGACTCCAGAGTTTTTCAACTCAAACATATTGCAAGAATTCATCTTTGTGGTTAGAAGGTTAGAAGGTTGTCACAAATCTCTTAAAAATCTTGACAAATCCACATCTTTGCAGGTTTTTTGATGAAGGGCACTGTGTCATCCGCTGCCCAAAGGGGCGCTACACCCTGGACAAACAGTGTTACCCCTGTCACCACACCTGCCACGAGTGCACGGACGCTGGGCCCGACAACTGCACCAGCTGTGACAAAGGTACGACACACAACTGCACCTACAACAGCTCAGGGAGTCTTGACCTAGTCAGGCTGGCGCCACCTAGTGCCTCCGCTCAATTCACCTGGAAGCCTGAGGGCCAAGAAAAAAATTGTCTGAGGGCCGCATTTGGTCCACGGGCCATAGTTTGGACATGCCTGCACTAGACGGTTCGCAAAACCCCTGAAGTGCGAGTCCGAGCACCAGCCAATCAGCGAAGAGTCATACATTCTGTGTTGGCGACGATTCCCGAGATCGAGGATTTAAACCCAGAACAAAGAGAATGTTTGGTGAATTTTAACAAGAGGAAAGACGTTATTGTCCTTCTTCCTACAGGATTTGGGAAAAGCTTAATATACCATTTAGTCCCATTAGCAGCGCATTACATACGTCACGACCAAATAGCAGCGATTAGTTAAATAAAAAAGTACCTGCCTACTGTCGAGTGAACAAATCCTAATGCTGCGAGGTCAGACGGTTTCCATGAAGTAAAAACGACTGATGAATCAAACTAGTCCTGACCAAGATGAGGTTCAGCTTCTGTTTCTACTAAAGGACACAGTGACTCAGTGGAATATGAGTGTTCTTTCTGTGACAGAGGGGTGTTCTGCTGATGGTGAGTCTGTTCTGTGTTTCTATCACGTTGGAGATGATTCATGTTAAACTTTTCAGAGATTATACGTCTGCAGGTCGTACACACAGACACACGTTCATATGAATGGACATATATTCTAACCTCTTAGTGTTTTGGCGGTGAATTACTTTGAGAACTACATCAGTGTATCAGTGTTTTCAGGCGTCCACACGGTGCCGGATCAGATCTGTACTCAGATGAATTCGTGGGAGCTGGAGGCACCAGATCGTTCCGTCTCTGGTGCCGTTTTCAGTCGGATTAGTGTGACTGAACACTGCATCTACAACGAAAATGACTTGAATACAAACTAGTGTGGATGGGGCCTAAGAAATGAGGTCCTATGTCCAAAATTCTGGACTCTCCCTTTAAGTCTGGACACTGTGCTGGACACTCCATGTTTTTAATTTTACTATCTTGTTCTTTTTTCCTGAGGTTGTTTTGGCAGAACTTGGACTTGTGTTTTGTATCTTTTATCTCTTTGGCTGTTCAGTTTTTACCTTTGTACCACTTAAAGCTCTTCACTGGACTTGCACGACTTGAATTGCAATAAATAACTGGAAAAATTAGGCTGTTCTAAAACCTTTGACCGGTTTTGTATGTTTAAAGAAATACTGTGGAATATTCCTGGCCAAGCAACAACCTCTGAGCCTTTAAGTCGTCGGCCTTTTCCACCTGTTTTTCGAGAAGTCTGAAAGCACAAATTGATCTGGTTCTAAAAAAGGGCCGGAGCGCCGCAGAGATGCTTCGACGACGCGTGTTTACCAGGATCTGAAGTGCAGACAGGAGCACTCACTCAATTAGTCCTGCTCAGACTCGTTAGGATGTGAGAGTTTTAATTAGAGTCTGTCTGGTTTAATGAGACATGATGCAATAAGACGACACGAATGAAAAACAACCTGGTCTCACCTCCCACAGACAGACGAGGAGAAAGGCAGAGGAACCGAACGCTCTTCACAGGTTTGACATTAACGGTGCACTGAAGTCACTTTTTTGGGTTCGTTACCTTCTCGTAAAGAGTAAAAAGTAAAAAAGTAACGCCGCCAAGCCAAGTTACACGTCAGATCTGCGGAGAGCTGACCCTGCTTGTGTTTTTTTAAAGCAATAAAAACACCTGTAATTAAATAAATCCAAGATAAATAAGTTTAACGCTACTGGGGAATGTTTCAGGCAAATCTGTAAAGCAGGAGTGTCAAACTCAAAATCACAGAGGCCAAAATTAAAAACTGGGATTAAGCCGTCGGCCAAACTAAATATTTATTGAAAAATTCCAACAACATCTGCATGTTTTCTCTTCTTTCAAGATGTGATGTTAAACCTTTTCTCATTAAAATAAATGTTTAATAATAGTTTTGCTTAAACATTGAATCTGGAACAAGCAAAATATAAAATAATAACAACATTTTAAATAAATAATTTCTTTTTAATTTTATATATGTATATCTTTTTTCACAAGCCAGTAACCAGTCAAAAATAACAACTTGCCTCAATGAAAATCCAATCGTTCAACTGTGAACAGTCAAAAATCATAAAGAAAACATTCATCCAAGCTCAGTTTGCTCGACTGATTTACTCTGATGCACACGATAGTCCAAGGAAGAAACAAATATATTTGGCATCTCTTCTTAGATACAAGTTTTATTTTATTATTTATTTATTTATTTATTTGGTCATCGGTCACAGGTATATTTTGACATTAATTCACAAACATTCATATTTAACATACACAGACAGAAAAGGTGCAGGCTGAAGCTTAAGCTTATTATGCCTTTACTCTTTATTCCTTTGTCAGAGCTTCATCTTGACATCAGTTCATCTTCATAAATACAGCAGGAGGAAACAAACTAATCAGTAACAGAACAACAAAGTTCTACAGCACAAACTAAGTCTCATATTTCATGTTTCTGTCCGGAGTTAAACATTTAAACTTCTTTATGAAGTGAAAGAAAGTGGTGCACAATTTTAGGTTTTCTGTACAGTTTGTTCCACAGCTCCGCCCCTTTAACAGATTTTACAAAATTTCATTAATGTTTGTTCTGATTTTCTTTTTAATAAACACGGTCGTGCCTCTGAGCTCATATTGGCTCTTTCGGATTTTGAACATGTTCTGTAACGACTTTGACAGGAGATTGTTGTTTACTTTGAACATGATTTTCAGAGTATAAAGGTAAAGACTAAATCATAAAATTTCAGCGTTTGAAGGTTTATAAATAATGCATTGGTTGGTTCGTTATAAGTTGATAATGTGATGCTCTTATTGCCTTTTTTTGCAAGACTGACTTTGTATTCGTCTTATATGTATTGCCCCAAATCTCAATACCGTAGGTTATGTAGGTCATTACCAGCGAGTTATATTTAATAAAAAGACTGTTTTTATCTAGGGTATATCTATATTTATATATAATTGCGGTCACTTTGGATAATTCATCAAAGTAGTAGTATTAGTAGTCGTAGTATTAGCGGTGCAGGAGCCATACTGGAGCGGCTGTATATGATATGAGCTCAAAGGACACATATTGTTGTTATTGCTGTTGTGGAATATCTCTTAACACTTTCTTTGGTGTCTGTCCCTGCACTTCCCTCAGACGTCCATGGGGTGGCGCGGTTCCTGTTCGAGGGTCAGTGTCGTCTGTCGTGTCCGGAGGGTCACTTCCACTCCCCGCGCAGTCGCTGTGAGCTGTGCCCCGACCACTGCGCCTCCTGCTCCTCCGCTCTGCTCTGTCAGCACTGTGAGCCCGGCTACAGGCTGAAGGGGGCGCTGTGCGTGCCGCTGCAGTGCGCCAAAGGTCAGTCCACGCCGCAGTGACGTGTAAATACAGTCTAAAGTCCACAGTACAGTACAGTATCTCGGGAAATGAGATACCCGGGTCGTAATAAACAAAAGGATTTTTCCCCAGCGAATGGTATAAACTGCAAAAAAACAAACAAAAAAACAACTCAAATGTCAGACTTAACTGCATTTTTTCACCACACCACATTAAAATGGGACTAAACAGAATTAAACCTGAAATAGAACAGATTATAATCGCAACTAAACCAGGGTTCCCAGAGCTTTAACCTGCAGACAGAGACACATCCAAGTTTGTTTCAGTCTCATGTGAAGCTCAAAACCTCCAGAATTCTCTCCCTGAAACGTCGCCTAGAACAAAAAACTGCAACCTATGAATTGTAAAATATAGACAATAAACAATAATACTGTATCTAATTGGGGCCACAGAGCAGATTTAAAGCACTAAAACTATTCTAAATGTACAATATTATCAAAAAAACCTGCAAGCTGCAACAAATAAACAGCAGAATGAGTCTGTAATGAGTCGTACAAGTTACTCAATCAACTTTTTACCGCTTAAATCTCATCATACAGCCAAAAACTAGTGCAAAGAAAACTAAACAAAACAATGGAAATGTCAGATTTTGCTGCAATTTTCTCACACTTACAACATCAAAATGGGACTAAACAGAATTAAACCTGATCTAGAACTGATTATAATCACGACTAAACCAGGGTTTCCAGAGCTTTAACCTGCAGACAGAGACACATCCAAGTTTGTCTCAGTCTCAGTTTATGTTCAGCCATCGTGTGAAAACTCAAAACCTCCAGAATTCTCTCCCTGAAACGTCGTCTTGAACAGGAAACTGTAAAATATAGAAAATAAACAATAATACTGAAACTAATTGATGCCACAGAGCAGATTTAAAGCACTAAAACTATTCTAAATGTACAATATTGTTAAAAAACTAAACAAAACTGCAAGCTACAAAAAAGCTGCAACAAATAAACAGCAAAATGAAACACTTGAGTATTTAGTTTACATCTATAATGAGTCTTACAAGTTAATCATTCAACTTTTTACGGCTTAAATCTCAATTTACAGCCAAAAAGTAATGCAAAGGAAACAAAACAAAACAATGGAAATGTCAGATTTTGCTGCAATTTTCTCACACTTACGACATCAAAATGGGACTAAACAGAATTAAACCTGCAGACAGAGACACATCCAAGTTTCTCAGTTTATGTTCAGAACTCATGTGAAGCTCAAAACCTCCAGAATTCTCTCCCTGAAACGTCACCTAGAACAAAAAACTGTAAAATATAGACAATAAACAGTAATACTGAAACTAATTGATGGCACAGAGCAGATTTAAAGCACTAAAACTATTTTAAATGTACAATATTGTTAAAAAAAACAACAACCTGCAAGCTGCAAAAAAGCTGCAACAAATAAACAGCAGAATGAAACACTTGAGTATTTAGTTTACATCTATAATGAGTCTTACAAGTTAATCATTCAACTTTTTACAGCTTAAATCTCATTTGAAATGTCAGATTTTGCAGCATTTTTTCTCACACTTAGACACTTACGACATTCAAAATGGGACTAAACAGAATTAAACCTGATCTAAAACAGATTATAATCACGACTAAACCAGGGTTTCCAGAGCTTTAACCTGCAGACAGAGACACATCCAAGTTTGTCTCAGTCTCAGTTTATGTTCAGGCGTCGTGTGAAAACTCAAAACCTCCAGAACTCTCTAACTGAGAGAACAAAAAACTGCAACCTATGAACTGTAAAATATAGACAATAAACAATAATACTGTATCTAATTGAGATTTAAAGCACTAAAACTATTCTAAATCTACAATATTGCTAAAAACAAACTGCAAGATACAAAAAAGCTGCAACAAATAAACAGCAGAATGAGTCTGTAATGTGTCCTTTCAACTTTTTACCGCTTAAATCTCATCATACAGCCAAAAACTAGTGCAAAGGAAACTAAACAAAACAATGGAAATGTCAGATTTTGCTGCAATTTTCTCACACTTACGACATCAAAATGGGACTAAACAGAATTAAACCTGATCTAGAACTGATTATAATCACGACTAAACCAGGGTTTCCAGAGCTTTAACCTGCAGACAGAGACACATCCAAGTTTGTCTCAGTCTCAGTTTATGTTCAGCCGTCGTGTGAAAACTCAAAACCTCCAGAATTCTCTCCCTGAAACGTCGTCTTAGAACAAAAAACTGTAAAGTATAGAAAATAAACAATAATACTGAAACTAATTGATGCCACAGAGCAGATTTAAAGCATTAAACTATTCTAAATGTACAATATTGTTTAAAAAAAACAAACAAACCATGAGCTGTAATAAATAAACAGCAGAATGAAACACTTTAGTATTTCGTTTACATCTGTAATGAGTCGTACAACTTGAACTTTTTACAGCTTAAATCTCATCAATCAGCTGAAAACTAAGCATACATTTCCTAGAAGTCCAAAGA
This sequence comes from Boleophthalmus pectinirostris, assembly GCF_026225935.1. NCBI lineage: Eukaryota > Metazoa > Chordata > Actinopteri > Gobiiformes > Gobiidae > Boleophthalmus > Boleophthalmus pectinirostris. The sequence continues at coordinate 37,631,372 of NW_026571353.1, read as the reverse complement.
AAAAGAAAAAAACAACAACAAAACAACTCAAATGTCAGACTAAGATGCATTTTTTCTCACATTTACACGCGGAACATCAAAATGGGACTAAACAGAATTAAACCTGAACTGGAACAGATTATAATCACAACACAGACACGTCCAAGTTTGTCTCAGTCTCGGTTTATGGACAGGCGTCATGTGCAGAGGCGGCGCTACCATTAGGCAAAAGTAGGCGACCACTTAGGGCCCCCAAACCTGGAGGGGCCCCCAAACAATTATCGTTGGAATTTGCAATTGGAAAGTCATGGAAAAGTTTTGTCTGTAAAAAATAGTGGAAACCCTTTATCTGTGTGTCTGTATATGATTTTGCTGAATTTTATATGAAGCACTTTGGTGAGCTGAAGTTGTTTTTAAATGTGTTTTTTAAAGGCCCGGTCAAGCAGAAGTAAACAGCAAGGCCAAAAATTTAGGTTAATGCATCTGATATAAAAATATATTGAACAGATACATATGTTCTCTAGTTTATGAAACTGTTGACCTTTTTTCTGTACCATTTTTGGTTCTAAAGTTCCAGACGTTTTAAACAGACCATGTATGAAACATGGAACAAAAATTATTTCCCAAATTTCAAAGACCTGCAAATCATGTAAATAAATGGATGTATTTCATCATATCTTGTGTTATTTGATCTTTGAACTGTTGATGAAGGTACAGTATTAAAAAAAAAGTATTTAAAATGATAAAAATGTTCTTGGAAGGACTGACATATTTGATAGAAATAGTTTCCTTTCATTTTGAAGTAATATTAAAGTATTCGAAAGAAAAAAACTGACAAATTATACAAAATCCTGCACCTTCTACTTGTTTGTACAATTTTCCCTCCGTTACTTTTCCCTCCGTTACCATGACCTTTCTTAATAAAAAATCTCATGAGTCAAAAAGTAAGAGGTTTTTCAACCTAATCTTGTACCATATGGTAGAAAACCATATGAAGCAAATACTGTTTACAAATACAAATCACTGTTTGTATTTATTGCCCAAAAAGTGCTGCATATTTCATTCCCTCCGTTGCCGACATGAGTTTTTTTAATTTTTTGTCAACAACTTGAAAGAATATCACAGGTTTAACTTGACCCTGTTGGAGTGTAACTCTTTCCTACATTCTGATACTTTACTTATTTCAATAGTCCCTCTAGTTTCTGAATAAGAGACATTTGAATGTCAAAAATCTGCCCGTTTCCCTCCGTTACCACTTGACCGACCCATAAATAAACTTGACTTGACTCGGACTTGCTATGGAAATGTAGACGAGGATCTAAGCCGGGTCCAGAGCAGGTTTAAAGGTCTGATCTGAACTCTTTTCTCTTGTCCAGGTGAGGTGACAGACGCCCGGGGAGAGGTGTGTGTCCCCTGTGACGAAGGCTGTAAACAGTGTAAACACAGTGAGTAAAACACACACAGTAGAGCTGAGTATCAGTGAGAAGTTGCCAATATGATACATACCTCGATACAGTGCACTTTCAATTCAATATGATCTATTTCAAATCGATTTGATATGGTTACAAAAAAATAAAGGTTAAATTGTGGCTGTGATACTGAAAGTCTTCATTAACTCACTTCTTGTGCAAAGTTCTTATGAAACACAAACATTTTAATCATCAAAACAGTGAAAATATCAAATGTGTCAAATAAACGAGTTTCCTTCCTTTAAACAAGCAACAAAACTGTAGCTGTGACAAAATACTTTAGTAAAATATACCAAAAAAATACTCTTGGTGATACATCGATACAGCAGCCCACGACAGAGGTGGGACTTGCAAGTCGTATTTTTAGGACTTGAGACTTGACTTGATAAAATGGACTAAGACTTGAGACCTGTGACTTGGGAAGCACTTTTAAATCTTAATTCTTTCTATTCTGATTGTAATGACTCACAGTAAGATCTTGTCAAGACATTTAAAAAGGAAAAATTAACTAAATTAATTTCTACAACTCTATAAATACTCTTATATAAATATACCGTGACAATTTAGTTTAAAATTCATATAAATTGCAAAAATCTAAACTATATTTGATACTTTGGTTTAAAGACTTGAAAAGACTTGAAGCTCAAATCAGACGACTTGGACTTGACTTGGACTTATGGACCAGTGACTCGAGACTGGACTTGGACTTACCTGTATTTGACTTGGGACTTGACTCGGACTTGAGGTCAAAGACTTGAGACTTACTTGAGATTTACAAAACAAAGACTTGTTCCCACCTCTTGCCCACGATATCGATACTGTATCATCACATTAAACGATACGATATATTGATATTTTGATATTTTTTGCACGACCCTCGCTACAGTTTTGTTGCTTATTTAGAGGAAGGAAACTCGTTTATTTGACACATTTGACATTTTCACTGTTTTGATGATTAAAATGTTTGTGTTTCATATGAACTTTGCACAAGAAGTGGTTTAACAAAGACATGATTTAACCTTTATTTTTTATTGAACCATATTGAATCGATTTGAAATGTATCGTATTGAATCGAAAGTGCACTGTATCGATGTTTGTATCGTATCGGCAGCTTCTCAATGATATCGAACCCTGGCACTGGCCTTTATAACTCTATAGGAGTGTCGCTGTTTTTTGAAAGAAATCTCCAAACCAACAAATGTTTGTCCTTCTCATTATTTGGGGAATCGGCTCCACAAACTTTTCTCTCTACTTTCTGAAGCTGATGTGAAAAGATAATTTCACTTTTTTTTATTTAAAGACAGACGTCTTTACATTTTGTGTCAGGTTTTGTTTCATGTGGATAGTTCCAGTAATTACAGAAATATGAACCATAAACCAGGTCAACAAATCTGTGATCTGACAGATTCACACAAACTCCACCTGAGACTCTCACCTGTTTCTCAATTTAAAACCATTAAACATTTGTGACGTCACCTGAGTCTATTAAACTCACCCCAAACACTGGAGAGCACAAGGTCCCCAAACCCCCAACCCCGGACCACAGACCCCCCCTCCCCCACACGCATCTCTAAACCAGGACTAAAACCAGGACTAAACCAGAACTAAACCGGGATTTAACCAAGACTAAACCAGGACTAAACCAGAACTAAAACAGAATAAAACCAGCACTAAACCAGGACTGAAACATAATTAAACAAGGACTATACTAGGACTACACCAGGTCTAAACCAGATCTAAAACAGGACTAAACCAAGACTAAAACCGGGACTAAAACCAGGACTAAACCAGGACTAAAATCAGGACTAAACTAGGTCTAAAACCAGGATTAATCTAGGATTAAACCAGGTCTAAAACAGGACTAAAACCAGGTCTAAACCAGGACTAAACCAGCTCTAAATCAAGACTAAACAAGATCTAAACCAGATGTAAACCAGGACTAATCTAGGATTAAACCAGGTCTAAAACAGGACTAAACCAGGTCTAAATCAGGACTAAACAAGATCTAGACCAGATCTAAACCAGGACTAATCTAGATTTAAACCAGGTCTAAAACAGGACTAAAACAAGGACTAAACCAGGACTAAACCAGGTCTAAACCAGGACTAAACCAGGTCTAAACCAGGTCTAAACCAGGAATAAATCAGGACTAAACTAGATCTAAACCAGGACTAAACCAGGTCTAAACCAGGACTAAACCAGGTCTAAATCAGGACTAAACAAGATCTAAACCAGATCTAAACCAGGACTAATCTAGGATTAAACCAGGTCTAAAACAGGACTAAAACAAGGACTAAACCAGGACTAAACCAGGTCTAAACCAGGACTAAACCAGGTCTAAACCAGGTCTAAACCAGGACTAAACCAGGACTAAACCAGGTCTAAACCAGGACTAAACCAGGAATAAATCAGGACTAAACTAGGTCTAAACCAGGACTTAACCAGGACTAAACCAGGACTAAACCATGCTGCTCCGCCGCAGCCCCAGTCCTTGAGATATTGTTGTTCATAAACCCGTGGAGGCTCTGTGGAGTTACAGAGCTTGAGGAGCACTGAGGCGGAGGATCCTTTGAGCTGCCCCCAACAGAACAGACCTGTTTTAGATTTGTTTTAGATTTGTTTTAGATTTGTTTTAGATTTGTTTTAGATTTGTTTTAGAGCGACTCCAGCCCCGGGCCAACTCCTCTGCGCTCACCTCTGGAGTCGCTCTAAAACAAATCTAAAACAAATCTAAAACAATCTAAAACAAATCTAAAACACATCTAAAACAAATCTAAAAAATCTAAAAACATCTAAAACACAATCTAAAACAATCTAAAACACATCTAAAACAAAAAAAAACAATCTAAACAAATCTAAACAAATCTAAAACAAATCTAAAAACAATCTAAAACAAATCTAAAAAATCTAAAACACATCTAAAACACATCTAAAACACATCTGAAACAAATCTAAAACACATCTAAAACAAATCTAAAACACATCTAAAACAAATCTAAAACAATCTAAAACACATCTAAAACAATCTAAAACAAATCTAAAACACATCTAAAACACATCTAAAACAAATCTAAAACACATCTAAAACAAATCTAAAACACATCTAAAACACATCTGAAACAAATCTAAAACACATCTAAAAACAATCTAAAACAAATCTAAAACACATCTAAAACACATCTAAAACACATCTAAAACAAATCTAAAACACATCTAAAACACATCTAAAACAATCTAAAAAACAAATCTAAAACACATCTAAAACACATCTGAAACAAATCTAAAACACATCTAAAACACATCTAAAACACATCTAAAACACATCTAAAACACATCTAAAACACATCTAAAACAATCTAAAACAATCTAAAACAAATCTAAAACACATCTAAAACAAATCTAAAAAATCTAAAAACATCTAAAACAAATCTAAAAACACATCTAAAACACATCTAAAACAAATCTAAAACACATCTAAAACAAATCTAAAACAAATCTAAAACACATCTAAAACACATCTAAAACACATCTAAAACACATCTAAAACAAATCTAAAACACATCTAAAACAAATCTAAAACAAATCTAAAACACATCTAAAACACATCTAAAACAAATCTAAAACAAATCTAAAACACATCTAAAACACATCTAAAACAATCTAAAACAATCTAAAAACATCTAAAACAAATCTAAAACACATCTAAAACATATCTAAAACACATCTGAAACAAATCTAAAACACATCTAAAACACATCTAAAACACATCTAAAACAAATCTAAAACACATCTAAAACAAATCTAAAACAAATCTAAAACAATCTAAAACACATCTAAAACACATCTAAAACAAATCTAAAACACATCTAAAACACATCTAAAACAAATCTAAAACACATCTAAAACACATCTGAAACAAATCTAAAACACATCTAAAACAAATCTAAAACACATCTAAAACATATCTAAAACACATCTGAAACAAATCTAAAACACATCTAAAACACATCTAAAACAAATCTAAAACACATCTAAAACAAATCTAAAACACATCTAAAACACATCTAAAAACACATCTAAAACAAATCTAAAAACAC
>NW_026571353.1:37608327-37620827 GCF_026225935.1 Boleophthalmus pectinirostris | reverse complement strand
TTTCTTCTATCTCCTTTCCTCCTCTCTCCTCCTACTCTCTCCTCTCTCCTCTCTTCTCTTTTGGTGTACTGGAGCGCCCTCTGCTGGCGACAAAGATGAAATACTTTTTAAAAGGAATTCTTTTGATTAAAACTTTTCATCATCAAAACTCTGACTGACACACATGAAATATAGAAAACAACAATAAACTAAAAGTAAATCAAAAACTGGTTTTCAGTATATATATATATATATATATATATATATATATATATATATATATATATATATATATATATATATATATATATATATATATATATATATATATATATATATATTTATTTATTTTTAAATCATCCTTTGCTTTGATCACTGAGTTACACTTGTGTAGTTTCTTGACCGTGACACAGTGTGAAGTGAAAACTGTTCCAGGAGACGTCGTCACGAAGAGTCTGCAGCGCTGACAACAAAACAAAGGGCGAATACCAAAATATTTACAATATTTAGTTGAGTTTAACTTTTTTTCCTGCTCCGTTCTAAAGATCTAAGGAATAGATCCTGAGTCAGAGATTTGATGTTTTCTGTGTAGAAAGTTGTGAACATGAAAATAAGTAAATATGAAAAAACTTTGAACGAGAAGGTGTGTCCAAACTTTTGGACTGGTAATATGTGTGTGTGTGCGTGTGTGCGTCTGTGTGTGTGTGTGTCTGTGTCTGTGTGTGTGTGTCTGTGTGTGTGTGTGCGTCTGTGTGTGTGTGTTTTGTGTCTGTGTGTGTGTGTGTGTGTGCGTCTGTGTGTGTGTGTCTGTGTGTGTGTGTGTGTGCGTCTGTGTGTGTGTGTTTTGTGTCTGTGTGTGTGCGTCTGTGTGTGTGTGTCTGTGTGTGTGTCTGTGTGTGTGTCTGTGTGTGTGTGTTTTGTGTTTGTGTGTGTGTCTGTGTGTGTGTGTGTGTGTGTTTGTGTGTGTTTTGTCTGTGTGTGTGTGTGTGTGTGTGTGTGTGTGTGTTTTGTGCGTGTGTGTGTATAATATTAATAAATCTTGTGTTGTTGTAGAGGAGGGATCAGACCCAGCGCTGCCTCCTGTGTGTGTCCAGTGTGTGTGTGTCTGTGTGTGTCTGTGTGTGTGTGTGTGTGTGTGTGTGTGTGTGTGTGTGTGTGTGTCTGTTGTGTGTGTTTGTCTGTGTGTGTGTGTGTTTTGTGTGTGTGTGTATAATATATAAATCTTGTGTTGTTGTAGAGGAGGGGTCAGACCCAGCGCTGCCTCCTGTGTGTGTCCAGTGTGAAGACGACTATTATCAGTGAGTGTTTCTCTGCTCCGACTCTCGAAAATCAATACAAATAAATAAATAAACCCCACATAAACCAACAGAAATATAACTGTGGATCTTGTGTTTTTCTACTTTTGAGGCGCTCAGAAAGTCTCAGTTTTTGTTTACCTCCTTGGGTCTCACATGTACGATTCAAAAATGTAAATGACTGATGATCAGTTTTGGGAGTAACGTGTTGTAAAAATTAATGAATTACTGTAATCCATTGCTTTTTCCTGTAACGCAGTAATGTTTCGGCGTTACAGGGGGAAAAAATTGTAATATTTTACTGGGTACAAATGTGAGTAACGCGCGTCACGATGTATTTTTAATCTGGATTGAAGTGGTGGGTTTTTCATTTTTCTTCATACAAATTCCCTAAAATCACAGCGATATCAGCAGCGGCGAAACGACATCGGGCCCGGAGGTGCGCCCCTGTAGACCGTCGTGTGACCGCGGGCGAAAGGACCGATGCCGAACTCCACGCTCCACAGGGCGAAGATCGATCGAGATTTGCGGACACTTGCTCCAGGGCTCTGGGTTCTCTCAGGGGCGGTCCTAGATCAAATAAAAACAAATCAAACTTTATTTATAGAGCGATTTTCATACAAAAATGCAACACAAAGAGCTTCCAAGAGATTCCAAGTCCTAGTTCAAGGTTAGTCCTGGTTTAGTCCTGGTTTAGTCCAGGTTTAGTCCTAGTTTAGACCTGGTTTAGTCTTTGTTTAGTCCTGATTTAGACCTGGTTTAGTCTTGGTTTAGTTCCTGTTTAGTCCTGGTTTAGACCTGGTTTAGTCTTTGTTTAGTCTTCGTTTAGTCCTGGTTTAGACCTGGTTTAGTCTTGGTTTAGTCCTGGTTTAGACCTGGTTTAGTCTTCATTTAGTCCTGATTTAGACTGGTTTAGTCTGTTTAGTCCTGTTTAGTTTAGACCTGGTTTAGGGTTTAGTCCTGATTTAGACCTGGTTTAGTCTTGGTTTAGTCCTGATTTAGACCTGGTTTAGTCTTGGTTTAGTCCTGGTTTAGACCTGGTTTAGTCTTCATTTAGTCCTGATTTAGACCTGGTTTAGTCTTGGTTTAGTCCTGGTTTAGACCTGGTTTAGTCTTCGTTTAGTCGTGATTTAGACCTGGTTTAGTCTTGGTTTAGTTCCTGTTTAGACCTGGTTCAGTCCTGGTTCAGTTCTGGTTTAGTCCTGGTTTCGTCCTGGTTTAGACCTTGTTTAGACCTGGTTTAGTCTGGGTTTAGTCCTGGTTTTGTCTCGGTTTTGTCCTGGTTTAATCCTGGTTTATTCCTGGTTTAGTCTTGGTTTAGTCCAGGTTTAGTCCTGGTTCAATCCAGGTTCAGTCCTGGTTCAGTTCTGGTTTAGTCCTGATTTAGACCTGGTTCAGTCCAGGTTCAGTCCTGGTTCAGTTCTGGTTTGGTCCTGATTTAGACCTGGTTCAGTCCTGGTTCAGTTCTGGTTTAGTCCTGGTTTCATCCTGGTTTAGACCTTGTTTAGACCTGGTTTAGTCTGGGTTTAGTCCTGGTTTAGTCCTGGTTTAGTCTTGATTTAGTCCTGGTTTAGTCCTGATTTAGTCCTGGTTTAGTCCTGATTTAGTCCTGGTTCAGTTCTGATTCAGTTCTGGTTCAGTCCATATATTTATGATATATTTGTTATTTTGTTGAAGTTAAAGTGCTGAAATACTCCTGTAATGTTTTATATTTTAAACACGGTAATGTTGTAATGTAATGAATTATTTTGAAATGACAATAACAAGTCATAAATAAATAACACATCACAGTTTTAAAGTCACTTTCCTAACATCTCACAAAAACATTCATGAACATCACAGAATCACTTTACTCTTCAAAAAGCTTTAGACTTACTCAGATAAAAATAAATCCTGGCGTGTTTTTACAGTGTGGTGGTTGTTGTTTTCCAGGTCGGGGTCGGACTGTCACAGGTCGTGCCCGGATCGGACCTACAGTCTGGAGGAGACGAAGCGGTGTGCCCCCTGTGAAGACGAGCACTGCCTCAACTGTGACCAGAGCGAGTGTTACTGGTGTGAGAGCGGATTCTACGTGTCCGGTAAAACTCTAACCCCCCAAACCAAATAATCCAGGACCACTTTAACCTGTACACCCACAACAAAACCTGCTCGTTTATCGTCACACGTCTCCTCCTGAAGCACAAACCACTTTATTCCACGCACTATTCAGATTCTATTAATGTAAAAAAAAATAATAAAATAAATACATAATAATCTCCCTTCTAAAATATTGTATAAAAATGTTGATTTGAGAAAAGTCAAGAATAAGAAAGACCAGAATGATAATGAATCCGTGTATCATTCGTTCATTCGTTTTTCAAAATAAAAACAAAAATAAGAAAACAAAATAACAACAATTTTCTTCATTATTTGTCTCCAAAAACAAAATTAAAAAACAGATTAAGATGTGTTTTTTCAGTTTTTGATTTTGTGTTTAAATGAAAAATGGAAAAAAAACAGATAACAGACGCTTCCCGTTTACGTGACTTAAACTTTGATGCCGGACTGAACCAGGACTAAATAGGACTAAAACAGGACTAAAACGGGTATAGGACCAGACCAGAACCAGACTGGGACTGAGACGAGGACCGGGACCAGGATCGGGACTGAGACCAGGACTGAAACCGGGACCTGAAGAGGACCAGATTGTGATTGAGACCGGGACTGAGACCAGGACTAAAAATGGTTTAGTCCAGGTTCAGTCCGTTATCCGTTTTTTCCATTCTTTATTTAAACACAATATCTGTTTTTTCATTTTGGTTTTGGACACAAATAATGAAGAAAATAGATGTTTTTTAGTTTTCTTATTTTTAATTTTATTTTTTTATTTTATTTTATATATATATTCTAATGCTGCAGCAACTTCCGTAAGAAAGTAGATACTCAATTAGGGAAATACTATTCAAGCTTTTCAATACAAAACTCAAAATTTCTTATCAAATCTAGATGTATATTAGTAACAGTATCAGTATAGATTTTTTTTGTACATTCATTTAAAAAAAACATTGGTCCAGGTAGTTTTTAAACTACAGTATCTGTCTCTCCTGGTTGAATATTACGTAATAACAACTCTTACTTTAGTCTAAACAATAAGCCACATGTGGTTTAGACAAATTATCCATGTTCATGTTCAGGAGTCACAACAGGGTCGCACACACACACACACACATACACACACACACACATACAGACACACACACACACACACACACACACACACACACACACACACACACACATACACACACACACACACACACACACACACATACACACACACACACACACACACACACACACACACACACACACACACACACACACACACACACACACACATACACACACACACACACACACACACACACACAGACACACACACACACACACACACACACATACACACACACACACACACACATACACACACACACACACACACACACACACACACATACACACACACACACACACATACACACACACACACATACACACACACACACACACACACACACACACACACACATACACACACACACACACACACACACACACACACACACACACATACACACACACACACACACACACACACATTTGTAGCAGGAATAGTAATAGTAGTGGTCACAAACTCTTATAACAAAGCTGTAACTGTTGTGTGTTCAGGAGGGGAGTGTGTGAAGCGCTGCAGGCCCGGCTCGTTCGTGGATGAGAAGAATCAGGCGTGTGAGCCGTGTCACCGCTCATGTGTGACCTGCGGGGGGCCCCAGTACGACGACTGTGACTCGTGTAAGGACGGACTCACTCTGAGGGAGGGCGAGTGTCTGAAGAGGAGCGAGCTGGAGGTCTGCAGCCACGGATCCTTCAAGGACGGTACGGATCGGTTTAGTTTAACTCACTTTACACTTCAATATTTCTACTCGCTTCCTCTGAGCTTTTCACTTCTGTCTTTATGAGGGAGGCTTTCATTTGGCTTTTCTTTTTGCTTGCTGTCACATAGTTTTATCATAAAGCTCTAAAGTTGAGTTCAGTTTTTTCTCACTTGAAGACAAAAAAAAACAACAAAAAATTCAAACAGTCAGTGAAGTTAAATACCTTTGGCCTCATTCTAGATCACAGGTGTCAAACATACGGCCCGGGGGCCAGATCCGGCCCTCCAAGACCTTTAATGTGGCCCTCGGCTGATTTTCTACTAAAATATTTTAATTATATTTCTTATTAAAATATCGGTAATTTCCTGTGTCATTTAGCATATCAGTGTCTCCAGTGTCTCTGTACGTGGCCCCTCCCACCAGAGCAGCACAAATGAAGACTTGTCTCTTTCCAAACGCTCTTAAAGGACGATCGTTTTGACTGTTGACCGTGACATCCTCATCAGAAAAATGTCACAAATGAGAAAAGTGGAGCCGAGTGCAGGATTTTCCAAGAAAAATTGACTTATTCCTATTTGCAAACAAGTTAATGTTAAAACTTTGTGTTGAAATTACATTTTTCTTAAAGTTTCAGGTTGTTCATAATATTATAATATTTTGTAAAAGAAAGAGTTCATCAATTAAAAAAGATTTCTGTAATAGATTTGTGTTTCTCTGCACAAATATTTGAACTTATTGTTATTTTTGGGGTTTATATGACATGAGTTTTCTGATCCGGCCCCTTTGAGATCAAAGTCAGTTGGATACGGCCCCCGGATCAAAAAGAGTTTGACACCCCTGGTCTAGACGAACGTTTCAGATTTATCAGTCACACAAAATACTTAACGAAGAAGATTAAAACTAGTCTCAAGTGCTTTTGATTCATGCGTAAAGATCTAAAGCTCCAGACTTCTAAACTTTTCTTGAACACAATGATCTTCTCTCATCTCTTTTATTCTATCACCTCATGGTCCCAGGCTCCTCAGACAAACTGAAACCCTCTGTTCATTTTACAAACTCACCCTTAAAGTCCAGGACTAAAAGCCCAGACACCGGCACCACTGTGGACTTTTAAAGAAACATCAACTTTTTAACTTTGAACATTTTACCAAATTTAATCATCTTAAATACTGAGATAAACCAGTATATTCAGAATTTGCCAGGACCATAAAATGTTCACACAGAGAGAACACAAGAGGAGCTGCTCTTAGTGGTGATTGTGTTGTTCCTCTGTACAGGACAAACTCTTGTTCTGTCTCTTTCTCTTCTAAAGGGACGAGACTGTGGAACGATTTACCAGCTCATTTAAAATTGGAAACCAATAACAACAAATTTGAAAGAAAATTAAAATTATTGTATGTTTCTGATCAAAAATGCAAATGTACTATTGTATATATTTTATTTATATGTAACTTCTATGTCTTGTTTTGTCTGTTTTTATGTGTGTAGTTTATATTTTTATATGGACAAGTGTCGAAAACTCACACCTGTGCTAAAATACTCAAAGCTATTTATTTATTTATTTTTTATTTATTTATTTGATACAGGGACAGCACACAATTTTTACATTAACCTTTTCTACAGGAGAGATTCATTGTACATCAGGTTGTTGCATCAGTACTAATCATTAACTGTGATGTCCTTAATAAACATAAATAAAAAATATATATATATATGTTTATTTAGTGTGTTTTGTGCGTTGTTCAGATGTGGGGCGGTGTCTGCTCTGCTCATCGTCCTGCGCCTCCTGTTCCGGCCCCAGAATGACCGACTGCCTCAGCTGTCCTCCAGGTCACACCTCTTCTTCTTCTTCTTCTTCTCCTCTCATGTTTAATGAATCTTCATAAATAATAATTTGATGTTTTTGTTAAATAAATGTTCTCCTCTCAGATCAGTTCCTGACGTCTGAGCAGAGTTGCTCCAGTCGCTGTCCCGCTGGGACCTTCTCCAACAGGACGTCTGGCCGCTGTGAGGAGTGCTCCCGCGGCTGTGTGGCGTGTGAGCGCCCCCTGCAGTGTCTGCGCTGTCACCACGGACTCGTGCTGCAGGACGGAGCCTGTGTGGAAAACTGCCTCAGGTCAGACCCAGGACCAGATATCACTTTGTCTGTCTGTATTTGTCTGTAGTTTGTCTGTAGTTTGTCTGTAGTTTGTCTGTATTTGTTTGTAGTTTGTAGTTTGTGTGGAGTCTGTCACAATAACACATTTTAAAGAACAAAATACTACAATAAAAAATAATATTGAAAATACTTTCTGCCACTGACACAAAACAGGATAATCCCGGTAAAATTAAAAAAAATAAACTGTATGATTAAAAAGTCTGAGCTGCAACAAATAAACTGCAGAAAGAAACAATAATTAGCCTTAAAATGTCCTTATTGTGCCCTTTTCACTGCTGCAGTGTTTTGTGAAACCATTATTGTGTCTGTTTCATAAAGTGGACAAAGCCTGCCCGTTAGCCTGTCAGTCGCCATGTTCCAAACAGGAAGTGAGCATGGGCGCATTTCTGGCTCCACTGATTCTGGTTCTGATTATCTTTTTATTGAAAAATTGTGGCTGCTTTCTCTGTAACTGCTGCTGTCAGACTTGTCATTCTGAACTTCAAATGTTCCAAATATGAAACTCTGCTCCAAATTCACCACTAGAGCTTTTAAACAGAAAGTTACTCTTACTGGAAAATGTAAAAATGGACAAAGTACAAACCTGAGGCACACTCGACTGAATATATTAAAAGTCCTTTATTACATGAAGGGATGTCAACGCGTTTCAACCAGCAAGATGGTCTTCGTTGAATATAAATATATATATATACTCAGTCGGTGTGCCTCGGGTTTGTACCTTTCCCATTTTTACATTTTCCAGTAAGAGTAACTTTCTGTTTAAAAATGACTGTTTTAACTCTCGTAGACCTGTACTGCAATTTTTTACTCTTTTATGACCCAGTGAAGTGCTCAAACTCTTTTTGTTTATCTGTCGCCACTACAGCTGCTCGCCTTGATGAGTTACATTTCTTACCCACTGAAGGGTTTGAAATGTGACCAGTAATGTAACATGTTCCTGACCTTTGCCCCTGATGCTCGTGTGGTTCACGTCTGGTCTCCTGTTGTGTGTTTTTGCTCAGAGGTTTCCCCCGTGACGGTGTGTGTTTGCCCTGCCTGCCCCAGTGTCTGTCCTGTCAGGGAAACGCCTCCACCTGCCTCAGCTGTGAGCCGCCTCACCTGCTGCTCGACCACACCTGCTGGGGGCGCTGTCCGGACGGCTACTACAGCTCAGGGTCAGAGTGCACGGCCTGCCCCCCCGACTGCAGAGAGTGCAACCAGGACGGACTCTGCACAAGTAACACTTATAGTTCTACTTTTAACTTTAAATGAGCCAGTACAAAATTCAGGGGCAAGAATTTAATTTTTGTTGCACTTTAACCCTGTTTCCCGTTTGTTTTGCTGCAGATTGCGCCGAGTTCTACTTCCTGCACAAGGCTGCGTGTGTGGAGGACTGTCCCGTCGGGTTCTTCGTGGACACGGGGGGTCAGGAGTGTGTGAAGTGCCACAGCGAGTGCTCCTCCTGCGACGGACCCGACTCAGACGACTGTATCGTCTGTGCCCACCCCAAAGCTGTGAGGTACAGGGGGCAGTGCCTGGGCCAGTGCCCCAGCAACACCTACTACGACCAGGCCACCAACGAGTGCAGAGGTACACATCGCCCGCACACTGAACGTACATATGCACCACTGATACTTTACAGCTCAGGTCATTAACGTCTGTGTCATATTTTAACACAGTCTGACCATAAAAAAACTGATTTAGCTGAAACTACAAGTGAGCAGATTTACGTTTTCCTTCTCAAATAACTTTACAGTAGTGTTGTTGTCGAGGGCGCAATAATCAAGACCAAGACCAGTCCGAGACCACAGGGTCCCGAGACTGAGACGAGACCAAAACCTCTGAGGGTCGAGACCGAGATGAGACCAAGACCAGGGTCCATCGAGACCAAATCTAGACCATCTTTTTCATTTCCTACATTTATTTGTATTTTACAGTCATTTTGGAACAAATATATTAATGTTTTTATGAATCTATCTCCATTTTATCTCATCAATGTTCATTTAGGCCTAAAATAAGCCAAGTGAACTGTACTGTACTTAAACACTCTGTAAGAACTTCCACTGGAACTTTACAGAAATTAACTTCAAATTGAATCAAGTGGTTTTTTTCAAATTCATATCATTCACAGTTAGATGATCTTACTTGTTTTGCAGTGATATTTAGCCTCTGCACATTTACCAGTCTTAATGACACATGATCACACTCGTCGAGTGTCAGACCTCGAGTCTGAGACAAGACCGAGACAAGACCGAGACAAGACCGAGACGAGACGAGACCGAGACGAGACCGAGACGAGATCAAGACCGAGACAAGACCGAGACCAAGCGCCATCAAGACCGAGACAAGACCGAGACAAGACCGAGACAAGACCGAGACAAGACTGAGACCAAGCGCCATCAAGACCGAGACAAGACCGAGACAAGACTGAGACCAAGCGCCATCAAGACCGAGACAAGACCGAGACAAGACGAGACAGACCGAGACAAGACCGAGACAAGACCGAGACCAAGCGCCATCAAGACCGAGACAAGACCGAGACAAGACCGAGACAAGACCGAGACGAGACAAGACAAGACGAGACAAGACCGAGACAAGACCGAGACAAGACCGAGACAAACACCATCAAGACCGAGATGAGACCGAGACAAGACCGAGACCAAGCGCCATCAAGACCGAGACAAGACCGAGACAAGACCGAGACCGAGACAAGACCGAGACCAAGCGCCATCAAGACCGAGACAAGACCGAGACAAGACCGAGACAAAACCATCAAGACCGAGACAAAACACCATCAAGACCGAGACGAGACCAAGACAAGACCGAGACCAAGACCGAGAACAAGACCGAGACAAGACCGAGACAAGACCTAGATAAACCGAGAAAAACACCATCAAGACCGAGACGAGACCGAGACGAGACGAGACGAGACCGAGACAAGACCGAGACAAGACGAGAAGACCGAGACAAGACCGAGTCCAAAAGCGCAAGAGTCCGAGACAAGACCAAGACTGTAAAAAAGCGGTCACCTAAATATGAACACTCGTTTTGATCACACGCTTCTGAAAATGTGTTGTTTAATTTAATTTTGTATTTTTCTTCAGTTTTCAGACTAAGTTAAAACAGGTCTGCTCAATTATGGAAAAAATCATTATCATGATTATTTTGGTCAATATTGAAATCACGATTATTGATTATATGCATTTATTCAGCATTTCTCTCTAAAATTTCTCTCTACAAATATGAACCTTAGAGAAGTTTTGTGATGTTTGGTCACCCAAACTAAGACTAAACCAGGACTACATCAGGTCTAAACTAAAACAGGACTATCACAATTTTTGACTAATCTGATTCTGCCAACAATAAAGAGGAGTATAAATTGTAATTAGTTTTGCCAAAATGCAGAAATATGTGTTTGCAAATGACCATAAAGCAAAAAAAGGCAGCAACAGGAGCCCCTCAGATCATGACTGACACGAGAATCCACAATGTTACTCACTATTTTTGCAGTTTTATTTATACCAGTCGTCCGAGTCGAGGTGTGTCCCAGTTTAGAATGTTGAAAATCTGTTCACCTCAGACTAAACCCGTCTCGACACCTGTTCTGTCCGTGTGTTCTTTCTGCAGAGTGCGACGTGACGTGCCTGACCTGCTCGGACCACCTGCCCTCCTCGTGCATCTCGTGTCCAGAGGGACGCCTGCGCGACGCCTCGGGCCACTGCGTGTGGTACAGCCTCTGTGCCATGCACTCGTACGTGGACTCGAACGGAGAGTGTCAGAAGTGCCACTCGTCCTGCCACCGCTGCTCCGGACCCGGGCACGACCACTGCTTCAGCTGCAACGCCCCCAACTTCCTGCTCAGTGAGTCACATGACCAAGAAGAACTTAGAATTCCTTTTGCTTTGTTTCAGTTTGGTGAAGGATTAAAGGGCTCGTATCAGGTTATTTTCTGATCTATGTTTAGTAGGGTGCTTCAGAATATATATATATATATATTTTAGATTCTTTAGATTAGAACCCTGCGTTTGGTTCCATATCTGGCCAAAATATTTGGGTCAAAAATGAGTGCAAATGAATGAATAAGTTTCAATTCAGTTCAAGTTTATTTATAAAGCACATTTAAAACAACTGGAGCTGACCAAAGTCACATAAAAGTCAACAAAATAGAAGAAACAGTTACATTTCCAGATCTACAGATAACATGTGAAAACTACAATCAAAACACCAAGATAACCTGACAGCTCGTACCGAACACCAGGGAGAAGAAGTGAGTTTTCAGTCTAGTCTTAAACTGTGTCAGACTGAGAGGATCTGACAGGAAGAGGAAGGTTGTTCCACAGTCCAGACGCTGCCACAGAAAAGTCTCTGTCACCTCTCGTCTCGAGATTAGAGTCCAGTTCATTATATATTTTTGTGGGAATTTTGGGGGATTTGCTAAACTATATATTTTTGGAAAGGTTATTGTGTTTGGAGTCAGAAAATCTATGCTTGCATTTGCCCAGATGTCTGTATGGTGGCCATATTAAAGTTTTAAAAAATGGCCGCCAAAAATCTCTTTTTGGAATATCTCAGCCTCTGAATAAGTTGAAATGTTGATTTTAACTGTTAAACCCACATTTTCAGGGTCAGGGAATCAAATGGTGCTAGTTACAAAGCTATAAGACCTACCCACATTAACCCTTAGATGCATAAGTGGGTCAAAAATGACCCGGTTTGGTTGTTTTCTTGCAGTTTCATTGTAATATTTGCATATAATACTCCATGTTCCTCTAAAAACATGTTTTAAATTATCCTGTTGAAATACATCAACAATGTGGGTAAAACAAACTATAAACATCACATGCAGCTGGTCAGAAAACTCAAAGAGTTTAAAAGTAGCTCACATTAAATGTGTGTGTTAAATGTCAACACACACATTGATTACACAACCTTTGAGTTTCTTCACATTCTGTCTTGATAAATATATTTAAAACTTTTTCTTACATCAGTTCAAAGTTCTGTCTAAAACATTATTATACCATAAACTTATTTTTGTATAAAGGATTTTCAGTAGTAGATGTGGTGACACTAAAGTTTTATGACAGAATTCTAATGTTGTGTAAAAGTTATGGAGATAGATTCGACGACTTCAGAGAAATGAGTCCTGTGTGATGTTGAACCGTTAAACGTCCCGTG
>NW_026571353.1:37538327-37603327 GCF_026225935.1 Boleophthalmus pectinirostris | reverse complement strand
AAACAAACATGACGTGGTTTGATGCTCACTTTTTTTGAAAATCCTTCCCAGTATGAATTTGGCGATGACCGGAAGTCTGAAATTCGTGATGCATCTATTATCAATCTGCCTGTTATATATTTTTTGTCCACTTGATGGTGCAGTGGAGCAAATGAAGCACCTTGAAGCGTCGCCTCAAGAGTCGAGCAAATGGAGTTAACGCTTCAGTGCTTCGTGGGGCTTCATCTCACCGTCACTAAAAATAATCATGTCCGTGTTGTTTCCAGACGAGTGCGTTCTCAGCGTCAACAGTCAACTGCGCCACATCTTCGACGCAGAGCAGAGTTCGGCGCCCAGAGTCTTCGTCACCGTCTGCGTCCTCCTCATCCTCTCCGTGGGCGCGGCCATCTTCTACTACCTCCAGTACGTCCGCCTCCGCTCCGCCGCGCCCGCGACCAAAGGGGGCGGCTACGAAAAGCTCTCGCCCAACGGCACGCTGGCCTCGCCCACCACGGAGTTCGACGAGCAGAGCCGCCGCATCATCGAGTGCGACGACGACGACGACGATAACGGCGAAGACGAGGACATTGTGTACATGTCTCAGGACGGGACGGTCTACAGGAAGTTCAAGTACGGGCTTCTGGACGAGGAGGAAGTGGATCTGGAGTACGACGACGAGAGTTACTCCTTCAGGTGAACACCAGGGGGCAGTGTTCAGGTTTAAACAGGCTGCGCTCACGGGACGGCAGGAAAATCTCGCGAGTTTAACGTGAGCTGCAGGTCAGAACTCTCTCGTGGAGTTTTTGCGTTAATCCGTGTGTCATTCGTTCATTCGTTTTTCAAAATAAAACCAAAAATAAGAAAATGAAAAAACAACGATTTTCTTCATTATGTGACTCCAAAACCAAAATGAACCGTTTCCCATTTCTGTGGCTTAAACTGTGATGCTGGACTAAACCAGGACTAAACCAGGACTAAACCAGGACGAAACCAGGACTGAAACAGGACTAAACCAGGACTAAACCAGGACTGAACCAGGACTGAAACAGGACTAAACCAGGACTGAAACAGGACTGAAACAGGACTAAACCAGGACTGAAAACAGGACTAAACAGGACTGAAACAGGACTAAACAGGACTAAACCAGGACTGAAAACAGGACTAAACCAGGACTGAAACAGGACTAAAACCAGGACTAAAACAGGACTAAACCAGGACTAAACCAGGACTAAACAGGGACTAAACCAGGACTGAACCAGGACTAAAACCAGGACTAAACCAGGACTAAACCAGGACTAAACCAGGACTAAAACAGGACTAAACCAGGACTAAACCAGGACTAAACCAGGACTAAAACAGGACTAAACCAGGACTAAACCAGGACTAAAACAGGACTGAACTAGGACTGAAACAGGACTAAAACGGGACTGGATCAGGACTAAACCAGGACTAAAACAAGAATGAACCGGGACTGAGCCAGGACTAATAAAGGACTGAGCCGAGACTAAACCAGGACTAAACCAGGACTAAACTGGTCTCAGTCCTGGTCCCGGTCTGGTCCCAGTCTCAGTCCTGATCACCCGACAGTCTACACAGGCGCACCTCCGGGCCTGTCCTGACACTCCTGGTTTAGTCCTGGTTCAGTCCTGGTTCAGTCCTGGTTTAGTCCTGGTTCAGTCCTGGTTTAGTCCTGGTTCAGTCCGGCATTGCAGTTTAAGTCACGGAAACAGCATTTCAACATTTGTGGATCAGAAGTTTGGAGATTTAGATTTAGATTGTAGAGTTCTGTAGACCTCTGCCTCCGTCCTCAGACACGGCCTGTTTGAAGTGAAGCTCAAAAAAATACCTTAATTTGAAAACATGTGATTTGTGACGTGTTTTCAGTTTGCACTCCTCATTCAAGATGGTATTTTAGGTTTTATCCATTAGAAATACATGTTTAAATATACAAATGTACCGTCACACTTTCTTTTAGGACAATGATATTACAGACTGTTGAATTGTACTCATATAAAGTAGCAGAGGTATTTAGTTGTGAAATAAATGACCATTAGTTTTAAATCAGGGGTGTCAAACTCATTTTGGTCCAGGGGCCGTATCCATCCTACTTTGATCCTAAAGGGGCCGGATCAGAAAACTCATGTCATATAAACTCCAAAAATAACAAGAAGTTCAAATATTTGTGCAGAGAAACACAAATCTATTACAGAAATCTTTTTAAATTGATGAAGTATTTCTTAGTAAATTTTTCTTGGAAAATCCTGCACTCAGCTCCACTTTTCTCATGTTGGACATTTTTCTGATGAGAGTGTCACGGTCAACAGTCAAAACGATCGTCCTTTAAGAGCGTTTGGAAAGAGACAAGTCTTCATTTGTGCTGCTCTGGTGGGAGGGGCCACGTACAGAGACGCTGGAGACGCTGCTGTGATAAACACCACAGAAAATTACCAATATTTTAATACAAAATATAATTTAAATATTTTAGTAGAAAAAGGTCTTGGAGGGCCGGATCCAGCCCCCGGGCCGTATGTTTGACACCCCTGGTTTAATCAGTTATCGTCAACATTCTCTGGGTGAGTGAATTAAACTAGAGCAGGAGTCTCCAACCTGTAGCTCGAGAGCTTCAGTATCTCTCCACCCTCTTACAAGAAGCTCGCCAAAGGATTTCTGAATTGTACAAACTGTACTGAATAACTCAAATTTGTGTTAATTTGAACTTTGTGCACTAATAAATGGATAATGTTCTTATGTTTTATAAGAATTTAACTGTACCACAAGTGGAGCTGGGGATCATTAAGAAGTTGCCGATACGGTACACACCTCGATACACAGGCTGATACGATACGATACATATTTCAATACAGTGCACTTTTCAATTCCATACAATTCAATAATAATGGCTGTGATATTAAAAGTCTTTGTTAAACCACGTCTTGTACAAAGTTCATATGAAACACAAACATTTTAATCATCAAAACTGTAAAATGTCAAATGTGTCACATAAATGAATTTCTTTCCTCTAAACAAGCAACAAAACTGTAGCTGGTAAAATATATCAAAAAATACTCTTGGTGATGTATCGATACATCAGCCCACCATATCAATACTGTATCATCACATTAAACGGTTCGATATATCGATATTTCAATATATTTGCACACCCCTAACCACAAGACCTGCCCTCCTACATTTACAGGTAAAATGACAAGTTCTTTTTTCGGCATTTTCCTTTTGTAAACGTAGCTCACCGGACACAAAAGGTTGGAGATCCCTGAACTAGAGGCACTGCTCTGTAAGATATACTTTAATCTCAGCTTTTTTTTTTTTTTTTTTTACACAATCTGACCATAAAGAGCTGATTTAGCTGAAACTACAACAGATACATCATCATTTTCTTTAAAATAGTGAAATCTTATTGTAATGACATTTTGAATCTTGTTTTGTGACACTTCATCATCATTGTAAAACTGCAATTCTGTTTTAATAAAAAATAAATAAAGAAATACAACGAGAGGTTTGTTTCCTAAATACTTTAATCAGAGCATTCACGTTTAAAATCTAAGATCCAGACTTTATCATTTATATAATTATTTACAAAGTTCAGACAAATGTACAGAGTTAAAGTACGTTTGGTGGAGTCTCTTCAAACGTCTGGAAAACGTCTTGATATAAAATGTATTTAGTGTCAGCTGCTGATTGGAAATGACAAAAAAAAAGACAAAAAATAAATGTAAAATGAACCAATAAATAATGTCACCAAAGCAGCGTACAGTTGCATAAAAGACAAAACAGAAAACAGACGATCATCAGAAGTGTAGAGAGTCTATGACAAGCCAAACTGTTCACATTTACACATATATTTAACGCATTTAACACCTTATTTGACGCGTATTACAAGCTTATTTGATGCGTCGAATTATTCTACATATAATGATCCTCCCACTGTTTTTCCCAATCAATGAATTTAAAATGCTTTCAGCCAATCACTGACCAAGACAAAGAGTCCAGAACAGTCCAAGCAGCAGCAGCCTGAGTTTGTATGTTTAATATTGTCCTGCTTTGACAATTGTAAACAGACAAAACACGCATCAAGAATCTCGGACTTCCGGTCATCGCACTGGGAAGGATCCTCCGAAAAAGTGAGCATCAAACCGTCGTGTTTGTTTTCCCAGTGGGATGTGTCTATTGACAAAGTCGATCTTTTCAAGTCTTTTGAACCATTTCACTTTTGTTTCTGGTTCTGATATTGTCATATTTTAGTTTTGGGATTCGGACATCGTAACTGTGTGATTGTTGGATCCTAACAGCGGAAAACAACTCGAGAAATGTGTTTGCGAACTCCATAGATGCAAAAGTGAATCAGATGTGTGTGACTCAAACCTCTGTTCAAGCTGTTTCTCTTCCCAACAGAATTGAAAAATAGTGAAAGGTGAAGGCGATGGGCAGAATTGATCCACAGGAAGAACCAAAAAGGAAACATTTGTCTGTCTAAATCAGGGGTGGGCAAACTTTTTGACTCGCGGGCCACATAAGGTCCTAAAATTTGCCTGAAGGGCCGGACAGAACACAGGACATGACGTGTTAAGAGCTCAGCTGCATTATATTCGTATTTACGCTTATGTAGGAAGCGCACTACGACATCGCCGTGAAAGATCAGCAACACACAAAAATCAACAGATCCGCTCCACTGCACACCACAGGCGAAGGTGAATTATGAGGAATTAAATTTTACTAATTAACAGGACTTTTGAGACGTTCTGTGGGTTAAGTCCTATAACACAACATCTGTACAGTTCTTGTTTTTGATTTTTACCAACTCAAAATGGAAGCAGTGCAAAGTTATATCTTGAACACCACTACTTCACTCATGGTCCGAATAACTCCTGTAAGAACACTTTCCCATAATGTATATTTATATAGTGCGCCATCTACTGGGAAACGCCGGAAATGCATGAAAAATAAAACATCAACAAGGTTTATTATTGTAATTTATTCCAGTTCGGTGGGCCGGATTAAAAGGTTTAAAGGGCCGCATATGGTCCCCGGGCCGTAGTTTGCCCACCCCGGTCTAAATCATCCCGAGTTTACAGTGAACATTTTGTACATGGAGCACCAACAAAGTAAAATCCTGTTTGTTAATGGAGAGGAGCAGAAGACAAACAGGCTGAGCTGCACTTTGTTCTTGTGGTTTTACAGAAACATCACGTCTTGGTCTCTTTGCAGTGGAAGGTGTTTCCTGGTGAACAGTTGGTGCCTTTCACTTTGGCATAGACTTTTTAAATTTGTAACCGAGGTTGAGTGAGGGATCAGGATTTTGCTGACTAGAAATTGGTAACTCTCCGGCATTTTTGTTTCGTAAAGGAGCTCGCTGGAGAAAAACGGTTGGACACTCCAGTTTCAGACTCGCTCACGGTGGGAAGAGGAACCAAGTGCTGTTACTTCAATAAAAACATTACTCAAGTAGGAGGAAACATGTTGCTAGAAACGTACGACTTCTTTAAACTGTAGTAAATAGAACTTCTAATGAAAACATTGAGAATAACTTATAGTTCAGCTGTTATGTAATCATATATATGTGTGTAAAAATACAGATTTGTGCTATAATGTGCTTAAACGTTCTTGTAAATCTCTTAAAACACAAAGTACAGAAAAGCAGCGTTAGGCTTTTGTTTACATAAGTGTGATGTGTGGATAGTGACTTCTTTTCCCCTCAAACTTTGCATAAAAAGTTTCAAATCAGTCCATTAAATTAAATATAATTTAGTAATTATAACTAAATTTAACAAAAACGCACTTAAAATCATTCTATTTAAGATTCTACTAAAGGTTTTTTAGGCTTCATATTTGTCTTTCTGACTGTAAATGTGCAGCGACGTTTTTATTTGACAAGTAAAAACATAAGAAAACTTATAAATTTAGTTGAAATCACGTTTAAAATGTTCAAAATAACGTGTTTTTTAACGTAAACTTTCAGACTTTGAGAATTTTCCCAGTTCGATGTCATTGGTGTGTTTTAGAACGCTCCACTTTTTGTCATTTTTTTCAACATATTTTTCAACTTTTCTTCACTAATCGCGTCTTTTTGATTTGCGTAAAACTGTCATTTATAATACTTTTTGTATTTCTATTATCCCGACAAATTACGCAAAAATTTGAAAATCGTCCAAACTCAAGTCAAATGTTTTTTAAGAGTTTTGAACCATGTCGTATTATTATTATTCCTTCGACAATAATGTTACAGAGGAGGTTTCTTTTGTAGATATCGAGACACGTTTTTGAAATAAAGACATTTCTGTTCCAATTTTACATTAAAATTGCGAAAACAGAAACCGCCGTTGAAACTTTCTCCGCACCGAATCACTCCTGGACGAACGAAGGATCAGTCAATATAAATATAATACTTCCGAGTTACTAAAGTTGTATTTTCATTCATGCACGTTTGATTAATTCTGTCAGTCATTGCTTTAAAAAAAAAAAAAATCTGTTTGCACCTACCACCTATCCCCGCCCACAGCTCTGTACTGATTTTCCATTTGTAAATTCAAACTTTGGCTCATACACAAATGATAAAAACAAAAAAGTCGGTTTACCACTTCTTTTTCCACAATTAAAAACATCGTAAACGAAAATCTGCTGCTTGTGACAGCGGCGAAAAGGCAGCGACAACGGAAGAGAATTTAACTTAGGCTATGTTCAGACTGCAGGGTTTAAAGCTCAATTCGGACTTTTTTTGTGAAATCAATCCACATTTCCAATTAAACGCGACTTGTGATCTCGAGCGTGAACTTTAAACGCCCCAAAAGAGGAGATTTTAAAGCTGCTGTCGAGCCAGAACACGTACAGATTATTTGTTTTAACGGGACAGTTCGGAAGTTT
Organism: Boleophthalmus pectinirostris; assembly: GCF_026225935.1. Classification (NCBI taxonomy): domain Eukaryota; kingdom Metazoa; phylum Chordata; class Actinopteri; order Gobiiformes; family Gobiidae; genus Boleophthalmus; species Boleophthalmus pectinirostris. The sequence continues at coordinate 37,596,472 of NW_026571353.1, read as the reverse complement.
GGACATAAAACCAGAGTGTTGGAGACGTCACATGTGGAGACACTTTTTAAAATATTCCATCCAGTCCTTGTATTTGCAGAGGTCACTGGTGCTAGACTAGTGCATGTCAATGGTCATAGTTTATCCTGCCACTAAAAACAGTCTTACCCACTCCACAAAACACCCGAGACAAATCTGTTATTACACCAGACTGTCCATGTGAATGAAATAAAACTATAACCTTGCGTCGCATGAATCGTCGCATGTTGAGGGACTATTTTCTCATATATCAGTCCGCACAACTCGCTGCTGCTGCTGCTCAGACATAAATCCTTCAAATACAAAGTTAGTTTTACTTCTAAAATTATTCTACCAACACAGACATTCACATGGACAGTCTGGTGTAATGATAGATTTTCTTCGGGTGTTTTTGTGAGGAGAAAAATTCAGTTTGTCGACTGGACAAAAGTTAGTTTGGTTGAAGACGTTTCGCAGCTCATCCAAGCTGCTTCTTCAGTTCTGGTCAGACGCTGGTGGACACTTCCTTATATCTGTCTGCAGGGAGGAGTGAACTACACTGAAACTAACACACCTACTTGTTTACAGTTTCTGTTAGTTAATTAGGCCTACTGACCTGTACAGGGTGTTTTGTGGAGTGGGTAAGACTGTTTTTAGTGGCAGGATAAACTATGACCATTGACATGCACTAGTCTAGCACCAGTGACCTCTGCAAATACAAGGACTGGATGGAATATTTTAAAAAAGTGTCTCCACATGTGACGTCTCCAACACTCTGGCTCACTAGGAAATGAGGTCCTATGTCCAAAATTCTGAACTGTTCCTTTAAAGGAGGAGATTGAGGAGAAGGATGAGGTTTTTGGGGTTCATGGCGTTTTGTGGGGCACCAGCAGCAACGTCCGTAGAAAGGATCTGTACTTCACTGACACGGAGTTTAGACACAATTTTCGTCTGACGAGAAGAACGTTTGTGTACATTTGTGACGTGTAGGTGTGGTGAACGTGACCTGTCCGTTCACACTGAAGTCGCGTGTCAAAAGATCGGATGTGTATTGGTTTTAGGAGCACATATCCAAGTGTCCTGGGTCGCATTTAAAAAAAATATATAAAAAAATCGGATCTGTGTCGTTCAGACTGTCATTAGAAGATCAGATACAGGAGCATAGAGGCGGATTTGGGTCACTTCAGGCTGCAATCTGAACGTAGCCTAAAAAAGGTGCACTGTGTAACTTTTCTGGTCTCCATGGAGATGTTAAAACTTTACGTGCGTCAGGTTTGTCAATCTGTAATGGTTATGTATCGTTTTGTATTTTGCTTTTGTATATTTATCGGACAGAATCTTAGAGCTTTTAACCGTAAAAAGGGTTCGAGTTGGGCCCGGGAGAGATCTCTAGATTACTCAAACATGTATGGGTGACATCTAAAAACGTCTTGAGGCAAGTTTTTGATGAAATAATGTGGTAAAGAGCTCAATTTCGCAATTTTCCTGAAACCTCCACCTGAAAAGTTCCACGGTGCAATTTAACACGACGTCAAAAGGACCAGTTTAATTTAATTAAAAAAAAAAAAAAAACACAGTTTACAATGAACAAAATGTGAAATAATAATTTACATTTTCAAATCACTGAACACCATGAAAAAGATCTGATTCCAGTTCTCATTTATATTCGCGGATCATTTCCTGAAAAAAAGGTCCGAAAACATGAACAAAACCGTCAGCTGCAGGTGAGTGCTCGTCGCCATGGAAACGTCTGAAAGTAAAGCCACGGCGGCGGTCGAGGTCAGGAGGAGGAGGAGGAGGGTGGTGGTCAGTGTCCGTTGATGATGCTGCTGTTCCCGGCTGTAGTGGCGGCGGACGGGCTGTGGGGGGCGCTGCTGAAGAAGTTGTCGGTCTTGAGTTTGAGGTGCTCGGGTTGGTCCAGCTTCACTTTGGCCTCCTCGATGTCGCCGTTTATGGCCGAGATCAGCGCGTCTGCGGGCGAGAGGAGAGAGAGAGACGCCGTTACAGTGTGTGAACGTGTTTAAGACTCAAACGAATCACCGTATCGGAAACGATCTGCGTCCAGACTAGGGATGGGCATTCGATGAAATTTTCTTAAACGATTAATCATTAACGTTTTTATATTAAAATGATCATCATTATTATTACTATCTGCACTACTAATCTGCATAAATAAATTCAACTTTACGACATATAAACCTAACGACTCTAGAGCCACATCAGCCCGTTTGACATTATAATGTGTTTAATTCAGTTTTGTTCAACTGTCACAGAAACAAAACTTAAAACCACATCGCTAATTTTCATAAACTAAGCAAAGATAAAACTCCAGCTCTTGTGTCGCTGATGTGGTTCATTTCTGTTGGATTAAAAGACATGACTCAGGTGAATACAGGTTAGTGTGACCAGATTTGCGTTTGTCAAAAACCAGGACACCGTACGGGGGGAGGGAGGCGGGGCCTCGTCATCCACATTGTGCGACTCTCACCTGGAAAAACTTTTTCCCACTGGACACAGAAACATATGTGCTGCTTTATACACTGTGCACATGGACTCACACTTGTCCCAACGCAACGGAAAGTGTGGAATTTCTTGTACAAATCATCGTTAAATCCACATTTGTGCTTCGGTTACGTTGCAGACTGATCGACCACTGTTTGTGTCTCGCTCCTTCTGATGCAGAGACACATGTACACACCTGTTTGGTCACGACTACACACAGCAACTTACATTCGGTTTGTCGATTAAAATTAACGTAATCGATGAAATTCTTAATGATCAATTATCGATTAATCATGCCCATCCCTAGTCCAGACACGTCGTTTCTGTGTCGGTGAGCCTTCCCTACATCGTGCTTCAAAATGTTCCTTCAGCGTCTCTGGTCCAATCCCCACACGTTTATCATGACAGTTAGGATGTGTTCAAATTAGAGACGGGCAAATAAGTCGGAGCTCCGGAGCACGTCTCGCTCTTTCTGAAACAAATTGTTCTGAAGCTCTGCCTCGGAGCTCGTCTCGCAGCAGCCGCTCACGTGACCAAAGTGTAGAAGCATCGGTCCCTCCCCCGACTGCTTCACTCTGCATGTCAATCACTTCAGTGTATCGAAGCGTTTGATTGGCTCGGCGAATGTTCCGCTCTGCGATTTGTTCAGAGCACTTCTGTGATTTGACAAGCGCTAAACTGCTACAGTATAAAAGATGCACCAATATTTCTTAAAAACGTTGGGTAGTGAGGAGTATTGTGTGACGTTAGTGGTGATTTTGGCGATTTTTGGCATTTTGTTTCATTTTCGATGGCGTCTACAAGTGGAAAAAAGTGATCCATGGTTTGGCATCACTTTGATTTAATTCCACCGAACAAGGCAACACCTATTTTCTTATTTACAGCATGTTATTTATGTTGCTCTGTACATATTATTTTAAATCATCATTATTGTTGTTGTTAGGTACGGTGTCGCTCTGCACACAACTGTTGTCTTATGTGGTTCATTTCTGTCGGATTAAAAGACATGACTCAGGTGAATACAGGTTAGTGTGACCATATTTGTGTTTGTCAAAACCAGGACACCGTACGGGGGAGGGACAGGTGGGGACTCGTCATCGACATTGAGCGACTCTCACCTGGTAAAACTTTTTCCCACTGGACACCGAAACATACTTCATCGATGCTGAGAACACCTGCGTGACAATGGTTAAATTTGTCCACTAGAGGTCAGTGTTTCTCCGAGGCCTCAGACATGTTGAAACATTTGAGACATTATTGCGCCTGACGTGTCACTGCTTCACGAGGCTCCGTTCGCCCGTCACTAGTTCAAATGAAATGAGACGTTTACTCCACTGACTCCACGTCTCTGATTAAAAATACACATGGAGGATTTTTGACGGACACCGCAGTGGTACAAATGACTTTGTACCAGCTGTTTTAAGCCGGTCTGACCTCGCAGCATTAGGATTCGTTCGCTCGACAGTAGGTGGGTATTTTTTTATTTAATCAATCGCTGCTGTTTGGTCGAGACGTATGTAATGCGCCGGAACGCTCAGTAATGTCCAAGTAATTGCTGGCTTCACAGCTCGTCTAGTGTATTCTGATTCCTGACCTGGTCACTGGAGAGAAATTAAAAACCTGACATGAACATCAACACTGCACAAAACTTTATCTGTAGGTGGATTTCAGTTTTGCTCGTGTCTCTCGTGGACATGTTCAGGATTTGTTAAGTAAATTGGTGATTATTAAAAGGTTTTAAAATGGCAATTGTTCTACAAATTTCAAAGAAATACCGGACGCACGCACTCGATGTACACTGGAATGTGTGACACGGCCGTACGCACGTTTGACCAGATGAGCAGGTCTAAATGAGGCGTTACCGTGAGAACTTCACAGATCTGACCTGTAAATTGGCCTCGTGGCATCACCTGCTTGTCTCCACGGAGATACAAAAGTTAAAGGACATACTGTGGAATATTCCAGACAAAGAAATGACACAGAAACAAGCAGCTGTCAGATCCAGTTTGTATCTGGATGAGGAGGAGGAGGAGAGGAGGAGGAGGAGGAGGAGTATTTACCTAAAGAGTCGAAGCTTCGTTCTGGTCTGATGTATCCGACCAACACCACACTCAGCACCTCCCCGTAGAAGTCTTCTTTAAACGTGTGGATCACATGAGTCTCCTGCACAAACACACAAACACACGATCAAACCTGGGGCTGTACAGTTAAAGCTTTTTATTTAATCTTTTCTCCATTGTGTTTGTATCGATCCTGCGTCTGACTGGATCATTTGTCACATGTTCCCCTCCTCTGTTCTCCGAAGCTCTTATCTCTCACAGACACAACTGCAACTGAAGTCTACACCAGAGCTCAGAGCGACTCACACTGAACATCACGACTAAACCCTAAACACTGATATGTGCTGATATAAAAGAACAAATGTGCGAGGTCGGTCTGTCCCTCACTGCCCTGGACACGGCAGGATCGTTATTCAAAGATGGATTACTTTTATTTAAATTTTACTTTTTTCAACCATCGCCGACACATTTTCATACTTGAGATCAACTCATAGTCACTTGTTACATTTGCATTATAAATTTGAGTATTAAGTAATCACAGTATAATTTAATTTCTCCTAGGACCCTTCTAAATCTCCCTCTGGATCCGTCCGTATGAAATCAGCTGTTTTGTTGTCTTCCCTTATAACAAGCAATTCATGTTTAAGGCTATTAAAGGTAAAGGTAATTTAACCTTGCCAACAGCTGGAAAAGTCCCTAAGTTCCACCAAAAATGACCCGTGAGAGCTCATTGTCAAAAATTCCGTTTGAAATGAAGGAAGTTAATAGTAGATGTTTTTATGACTTTAAACTAATCAGAATTTGCCAAAGTTTCTCTGGTAAAACATGTATCAACATCTAACTGTGCCCACACGGGGAACCGAGGCTCCAAAGAAGGGCCCAAAAAGATCACATCTGGTTTATGACCATATTTGGGACTCTACATCATCCACATGAAAACTCAGAAAAGTGTGAGATTTGTGTCAGAAATGGTCATTCTCTCAAATATTCAGGTTCAGCAGTTAGTGTGTAAATATCTGCTTGGAGTAAATAGATCTTGGACAGGAAAAATGGAAAAAAAAATGACCAAACCAAGATTTTGAGGGCCACCCTTAATAAAAATACCCAATATTTGACAAAAGATTTCGTATCTTTGACCAAGAATCTACACTAATACACATGTTCATCTTCCTAGCTCTTTTTTTTAATCAAGTTATGGTCTCTCAAACATGTTTATAAATTAAGGTTTCCAAAAAAGTGAGCATGGTCCCAAAATTTCAACGGACTATAACTCATGAACAACTGAAGGGATTAAGGTAAAATTTTAGATTCTTCCATGTGGTAATTTTAGACATTTTTTTCAGCCAAATCTGAGATGGATCATAGGGGAGGGCGGCTGATTTCATACGGACTGACCCAGCTCCTCGTGTGAGAAACAGGACTGTGTTTACGTGTAAGTCTGTAGACAGACGCGAGCACATGATCCTGAGTCTGATCCTGGTCACAGACGTGGAACAAACTCTGGAGTAAAATTCTCAGAGGAAAGAGACTCTGAGCAAACGAGCTAATCTCTGACCCTCGTGGATTTTATAATGTGGACATTTTAAATCATAATGCTGATGCAAAATTATTTCATAAAAGAAACAAATCCACTGACTTCCATGTTAAAAGCTCTTTATGAAATCTTGTCTGCTTGTCTGATAATTTACTTTTTTTTTTTACCTCCTCTTTGATCAGTCTCTCATGACACTAACTACATCACACATGACTTTATAATTCTGACCCTCGAGTCAACTTCAGATTTTCCAAACCACATGGAAAATCTAAATATTCTCTGCTCTTTTAGTCCTGGAGTTTCCAAAGACACTGACTAACTTTACTATTTAAATGGTGCATTATTTCAAAGGTTTAGTCACACTTATAAAATGAGAAACACACAGACTGGGCCCTGAGGGATTATTCTACACACACGAAGTCTGACGCATGAATAAATCCAGCTCAAATACTGTTCTACTATCAATACTTCTCTGTGTGGTCGTGTAAGTGCACATAGAAGCGTGGTGCGTTCACGGACCATGGACTTCTTGGTGTTCTTGTAGTACGGGTTCCAGCCGATGCTCATGACCATCTTGTAGACGTCTCCGGAGCCCACACAGGCCCAGCCGTAGTAGATGCCCGTGCTGATGTCTGCGGGCAGGTGCTCCACCACAGAGTCGGGGAAGTTGGCTGAAAACACAACGTGACAATTGTGACGGCGTGATTAAAATACACAGTTTAACATTGGTCAGAATCAAACTGCCTCTGTAAAATTTAAACATGCTGGACAGAGACTCGTACAAAAATCATGTTATTGTTGTCAAATTTGAGTTTGCAATTTGAGCAGCCCCTCTCAGACCGTTTTTTCAGTGCACCTGCAGCACTAAGAGAGCACACAGAGTAGGGATGGGCATGATTAATTGATTAATCGATAATTGATCATTAAGAATTTCCTCAATTACGTTCATTTTAATCGACAAACCGCATGTAGGTTGCTGTGTGTATCGTGACCAAACAGGTGTGTACATGTGTCTCTGCATCAGAAGGAGCGAGACACAAACAGTGGGTCAGTCTGCAACGTACCGAAGCACAAATGTGGATTTAACGATGATTTGTACAAGAAATTCCACACTTTCCGTTGCGTTCGGGACAAGTGTGAGTCCATGTGCACAGTGTATAAAGCAGCACATATGTTTCTGTGTCCAGAGGGAAAAAGTTTTACCAGGTGAGAGTCGCTCAATGTCGATGACGAGTCCCCGCCTCCCTCCCCCCGTACGGTGTCCTGGTTTTGATAAACGCAAATCTGGTCACACTAACCTGTATTCACCTGAGTCGTGTCTTTTAATCTGACAGAAATTGAACCGCATCAGCGACACAAGAGCTGTAGTTTTATCTTCGCTGAGTTTATGCAAATTAGTGATGTGGTTTTAAGTTTCATTTCTGTGAGAGTTGAACAAAACTGAATTAAACACATTATAATGTCAAACGGGCTGATGTGGCTCTAGAGTCGTTACGGTTTATATGTCGTAAAGTTGAATTTATTTATGCAGATTAGTAGTGCAGATAGTAATAATAATGATGATCATTTTAATATAAAAACGTTAATGATTAATCGATAATCGATTGTTAATTCTTCCGACGATCGATTAAGAAAATTTCATCGAATGCCCATCCCTAACACAGACATAAGCCACATGGGAATAGAAAAGAAAGTACGATCATTTAATGTTGAAAATCACATTCTGTTGTCTAAAAGTGTTTTTGTTATCATCATGGTACTGGAATCAGTATTTGAGTATGAAATCTATTCATTTCAAACAAGACACTGTGTGATTTGACAGTAGCTGAGGGCCTGTCCACACCACAACTTTTTTTGATAGTAACGGTGAAGTTTGTATTTGCTTTGGTCTTTCGTCCACATGGAGGTGGGCGAAAAACTGTTTTTTTGAGAACGGGATCTAGAGTGGAGAAATCTGAAAACGCTGGCGTTGTATTGTTGCGTGGACGAATAAACCGCAGCTTTTGGAAAACGATGACGTCGCGACCCCGTCATCGTCAGTCCTCCGATGCAGCGAAGGCAGCCCTTGAACTGGCCTCTGCGGATCACAAGACTATTGCCGAAATGTGACAGGTGCAGACTACAGGGTCGCTCCCGTCGCCCAACAACCGAGACTCGCCGCTAACCCTAATGTTAACAACACGCACCACAGATTACACACACGGATCAAGAACAAAGACTACACACTGGTAATTAAACTGTTGGATTTTGAGACCAAGTTACTCTAAATTCTCATCAAAATCTTATGGCTAAAAAAAAAAAAAGGCTATATTTCTGGGACACATCTAAAACAGACTAAATTACCTAAAGTTAATAAAATGGTGATGAGATCTGTATTATTAAATATTATTATCATTGTTAACAGCGCCACATACAGGTATGGCATGTGTATTACTTTGTTTTCACTCAGTGCTCCATTGTCGTGTCGACGTGAATATTTATTGATCCGACACGTGTGGGGACGCAAAAAAATAAAAATATCCAGGAGCGTTGTCGTGTGGACGTAGCCTGAGCCTTTCTCTGACGGAGGACAGGAGTCTGTGTGTCTGTGTTTACCACTAATTACATTTACTGTGGTCAGTTTGATAATCAGTAATAACAACCTCAGAGCAGATGCAGAAATGTAATTAAGAGTTTTATCACAAAGATTGGGTCGTTTTAAAGGGGTTAAATGCACGAGAATGACGTTGACATTTTGGGGCTTTATCAGTTTGTAAATAAAAAAATAACCACAGCGTTGACTTGTCGGCCAGTGAAATTAAAATTAAAACGCTGCTCTCAACTGTACGGAAGATTATTTTTGTTTCATTAAACTTTGAATGCTGTTGAAATTCTCACTTTGAATGTGAATAATTTTTTATCTGAAATTTTACATATACATTTTCAGTGTTTAAAAAAAAAAAAAAAATTTAAAAATCACCTTCTAAATATTCAGCAGAGGTTTTGATGAGGTTAATTCAGCACCATTTCTTGTTTTTTACTAAATTAGATCGGATCATTTTGGATTGATTCCTAAGGTCTTGGATCTTTCCTGCACATTTTCATTCACTGCAAATTTTACACTGTTGAATTTTGGCTGTCGAATTTGGGGGCTTGAAAATATTAGTGCTGAATATTTACAAGGTGAATTTTATATTTTGAATTTTTAAAAACGCTGAAAATGAATACTTCAGAATAAAAATGATCCAAACACTTATTTTCAGAGTTTAAAAATTCAAATTCAAAATCCGAAATGACAAATGATCTTCCACATAACTCATTATCCAGATGATTCATTTGTCATCATCAGTTTTCTTCAGTGAAACACCGGCTGAATGTCTGAATGATGCAAAATTACAATCGTTGCCATAGTGATTAAGAACATAACTTATTGTGTATTGCTACATAATTTTATTTTCTGAAAGGGAGAAACTAAAGTCCTGAAAATGTTGCTTTTAACAGAACAGATCGTGAGTCTCAGTGTCTGTGGCCGTGACTCGGTCTGTGTGTTTAAAGTGAATTAGACGTAAGTGCATTTGGAAGGAGCAGGGACTGAGGAAAAATGATAGAAAATGCTATTTATGCTACAATGATTATGGTTTATTTATGTGCTTTATTTTACTTTATAAACATACAAATTAAGCCTACTATTACCAGAGACAGGCACTTACACTTATTTATTTATTTATTATTACAAGCAGATTAATTATAAATCAGAAAAATAATTTACCCAGTTAATTAGGGATGTAATAAAACCTGAAATATCGTGATATCGTATCGTCAAAAGTCTCACAATATATCGAATTACAAATTCCTTTGCTTAAATACATGGTTTTATAGTAGCAACAGTTTATAAACATAAGAACTACATATCCCATGATTCATTTCAGTGCAGACAACATGAAGAAATATGTTTTTAGTTGAATTTTTGGGACTATGACGGTAATAAATCACCCCAAAATCTTGTCAAGGTATTTTAAAAGCAAAAAAAGTGTCCCATCTACAATTATATCAGCCTCTCAAAAATATCGCAATAAATATCGTACCGTGAGATGCATGTCGTGATAATATCGTACTGAGAGATTTTGATATTGTTACATCTCTAGAATATGACAATAAATGTTGTAACAATTGACTGGTCAAAGCATTTTATAAGTCTACTATGTATAATATGATAATATCGTGAGCTTTCCCAACAATATCGCAATAAATATCGTACTGTGAGGTTCATACAGTGACAATATCATATCATATCTTTACACCTCTACAGTTGATATATAATTTTGATTTGTAATCATCTGCACTCTGTGTGATTGTTACACATTTACCTGAGTAATGTTTTACAGAAATTGTACTTTTCCGAATCATTTTCTAGCAGCATACTTTTACTCCTTCATGAGTAATGTTTAACATTTGATAAAAAGTTGTTCTTCCTCTTCCCACTGTGAGTGAGTCTAAAGTAACAAAATCTTTGTGTGACAATATGAAATGATTTATGTTACTTGTGGCTCCTTCACATATGATTTAGACTTGGACAAACTTTAGACTTGCACTTTAGTTTGTCTCATTTTTGTGTGTCTTTTGAAAATACACGATTTTGTGAATTATTTAATGTTTAGTTCTTCAAATTACATAAATGTTAAAGTAGAAATCAGATGTTATGTGAAGATAGTTACTCTTTTACTTGAGTAGTACTTTTCTCAAATACTTTTCTACTCTTACTTGAGTTTCTTGGACATCCAGTTTGTACTTCTACTTGAGTAATATTATTTTGAAGTAACGTTACTCTTATATAAGCAAAATATTTGGCTACTTTACCACCTCTGACCAGTAAATATTTCTTTTAGAGTAGATTGTACCAGTTACAACACTACTGCAATATTCATGGGTTCATCTTTCATTTATAGGCAACATTTTCATTTTTAGTATTTTTAAATTGTTAATCTCTATGGCAACGGTTCTAATTGACTTCATCCATCTGAAGTCCTTGGATAAACCCGGAGCCTCCGTGTGCCCGGGCGTGCGCGGACGTCATGGCCGCGGACGGAGCTCTGTGCCCGGGCTGTCTGTGGAGGCGGCTGGGGGAAGGGGACTCACCGGTGGGAATGCCCAGCTCCTTGCTCCCTCTGCCGAAGCCTCGCACCACCTCCCCGCGGCAGAAGTACGGTAGACTCTTCATGCCTGTGCCCGGGTCCCGGCGGTGGAAGAGCGCGGCGGTCGGTGCCGATGACCTCGAATGAACGACACCAGGAAGTGGCGCAGCGCAGCTCGATCCGACTCGCTGGGACTCGGCTGTAGTTATAAGGTGAAGACACGGGATTTTACGCGTTTTTCACACCGATGTTCAGTGATTATTGACCCGGGGAGCTCCTTCACCCGCGACGACCTTGGAAACACGCCGAGCTTTTACACAACGGCGGCGGGGGAACGTTCACCTGTTGGCTACTGAGGCTAGCTCCAGATATCCGCGTAATAAACAGGCTGCTTCTGGACTAAAACGCCTTTAAATAGTCCCCGTGGTCCCGTCAGCGCCGCTCGGTGCTCTCGGTGTCTCTGGTCCCGTCCTCTGGTCCTGTCCTCGGGTCCTGGAGTTGGACTTTTGCGGGTCACAGATCGGTGATGTTGTGACACGAACCTAACGTGCACCGCCGCCGCTGCTGGTTTTACATCCCGGACGCGTCATGACGTCACGCATCACGCGGCGCAAAGGGGGCGGGGCTTTGAGGAGACGTGACTCAGCGTAAATGTGAATGAAGAATCGAGAAAAAAAAAAACTGGAGAAAAATATAATAAAATCGATTTACAGTGTTGGGGAGTAACAGATTACATGTACCAGAGTTACTTAATCAGAGTACAAATTATGAGTAACTGTATTCAGTTACAGTTACTGATTCAGTGAGTGGTAATTGGATTACAGTTACTTTGTTGGAATAAATGGATTACACAGAGGTATTTAGCTGTTTTCACATTTTGGGCTAAACCAGGACTAAACCAGGACTAAAACAAGTCTAAACCAGGACTAAACCAAGACTAAAACAAGTCTAAACCAGGACTAAACCAGGACTAAACCAAGACTAAACCAGGTCTAAACCAGGACTAAACCAGGACTAAACCAGGTCTAAACCAGGTGTAAACCATGTTGTGTGGACCGTGTCTCCTCGTCTTCTATCAATAATATTTTTAGTAAAGTCTGGGCTTTTTATTTTCTTTTAGCAGACAAAACATCTTATGCTATAATATCCTCGTCTTTGCTTCTCTACAGCAAATCAAGTAATCCAAAGTATTCAGATTACATTACTCACTTTAAGTAATTTAATGGATTATGTTACAAACTACATTTCGGGATATTTAATCTGTAATCTGTAGGGGAATACATTTTAAAAGTCACCTTCACAACACTGTCGATATTGATAAGTAACACATAGCAATTTATACATTATTTAATATTAATACATTTATTAAATATATATTTTCATAAATAAATGATCAATATGCCTCAACAAACAATGAATCAAGAATCATAAAGTGTGTAAAATCTCTCAGCCGCCCAGAATTCATGGCAAAGGAGAAATTAATTTCAGCAACTGGACAAACTTTTTCGAAAACGGTCGAAAATGTTTCGCAGCTCATCCAAGTTTCTTCTTCGTGTTCTGAAGTACAGAAGTTCAAGACAAAGTCAAAACTTTTTATATCACATTTTTAGTTGATTGATAAACTTCTTCACTTATCACTGAATCAATTATTTATTTGATTTATGAATTTGAATTAATAATTTATAACTTTTCTGTAAACCAGACCTGGGCATTGTACAGCTCAGGGACCACACACGGCTCTTTGTTTGACTCTGACCGGCCCCTTTAAAATAATTTGGGATTACAAAATAAACATACTTTATAATTTTACCTCATACATGGACTAAAGCTGCATCGCTTTTATTTTAAAGGTGTGTTTTTAAATGACATTTTTTGTAAGGCTGCCTCACTTTTTGCTAAGTCATCTCTTACCAGTCTGACCAGAAATACTATTGAGTTATAATACAGTACAATGAGTGAAGTATTTTGGCTCGGCCCTCTACAATATTTTCCGTTTATCATGTGGTCCCATGGAAAAATAATTGCCCACCCCTGTTCTAAACTAAAGTAAAAATAAACTAAAGTTGTTTTTAAAGGTCAACATATTCTGCAAAATTGACTCTTGTGAGCTTTAAGTCATGTGCTTTATCTAAAACAGGGGTGTCAAACATACGGCCCAGGGACCGGATCTGGCCCTTCAAGACCTTTAATCTGGCCCTCGGCTGATTTTCTACTAAAATATTTTAATTATATTTTCTATTAAAATATTGGTAAGTTTCTGTGGTGTTTATCACAGCAGCGTCTCCAGCGTCTCTGTACGTGGCCCCTCCCACCAGAGCAGCACAAATGAAGACTTGTCTCTTTCCAAACGCTTTTAAAGGACGATCGTTTTGACTGTTGACCGTGACACCCTCATCAGCAAAATGTCAAAAATGAGAAAAGTGGAGCCGAGTGCAGGATTTTCCAAGAAAAATGGACTTCATCAAATAAAAAAGATTTCTGTAATAGATTTGAGTTTCTCTGCACAAATATTTGAACTTATTGTTATTTTTGGGGTTTATATGACATGAGTTTTCTGATCCAGCCCCTTTGGGAAGTAGGTTGGATATGTCTCCCCTGATCTAAAACATACTGGGAGTTGTGTTTTGTTTCATTCACAAATGTTTGATAATTCCTGTGTTATTATGCTGTACTTTCTCAGAAGACTGAAGTTCATCTGCCAGAAGTTCCTGCTGATGTTCTACCAGACCGTCATCTCCAGTGTCCTCTTCAACGCTGTGGTCTGCTGAGGAGGAGGAAGTCTCAAGAGGAAGGACGCTGGGTGGTTGGATGAGCTGGCGAGGAAAGGCTGGATCTGTGTTGGGTGCAGAGCCTGACTCATTCACATCATCATGACGCAGCACCATCAGGGAACAGGAGAGCACCTGTGGAGAGAGTCTGTTGTCCTTGTCCTGCTCTGCCACACGCCTGTACAACGCTTCACTGTAACTGAACTGATGTTATTCTTATTATGTTATTATTATTATGTATGTACGGTCCTTCGGGATAATAAAGTATTTCTAATCTAATCTCCAAAACTTAAAATGTTCTGTTGCACCCATAGACTGTATGTATAAATGAACAGTGTTGGGAAGGTGATTTTTAAAATGTAATCCCCTACAGATTACAGATTACACACACCGAAATGTAGTTTGTAACGTAATCCATTAAATTACTTAAAGTGAGTAATGTAATCTGAATACTTTGGATTACTTGGTTTGCTGTAGAGAAGCAAAGATGAGGACATCTTCACATAAGATCTGCTAAAAGACAGGCTTAGTCCTGGTTTAGATCTGGTTTAGACCTGGTTCAGATCTGGTTTAGACCTGGTTTAGACCTGGTTTAGATCTGGTTTAGACCTGGTTCAGATCTGGTTTAGACCTGGTTTAGACCTGGTTTATTCTGGTTTAGACATGGTTTAGTCTCGGTTTAGTCCTGGTTTAAATCTGGTTTAGATCTGGATTAGACCTGGTTTAGTCCTGGTTTAGTCTTGGTTTAGTCCTGGTTTAGACGTGATTTAGTCCTAGTTTAGTCCTGGTTTTAGACCTGATTTAGTGTCCGGCAATGAGTGGAATTACCGAAAAAAAAAAAAAAAGGGATATAGCCCAAAATGTGAAAACAGGAAAATACCACCGTGTAATCTATTTATTTCAACAAAGTAACTGTAATCTAATTACCACTTACTTAAACAGTAACTGTAACCGAATACAGTTACTCATAATTTGTACTCTGATTACATAACTCCAGTACATGTAATCTGTTACTCCCCAACACTGTAAATGAACATATCTAACCCTCTAGTCACTGCATTCCAAGTGGGAAGTGAGCATGGGTGCGCTTCTGGCTCCATCGACTCTGGCTCCATTTCACTTTGAATTGAGAAAGTGTTGCCCTCTCTCTGTAACTGCTGCTGTCAGACTCATCGTGTTGGTCTTAAAACGTTACGCTCTACATCATCCCGGTGTTTTTATTTCTCCATTTTGTCCATAAGTGATTTTTCATTCGTACACAGCAAAAAGTGGAGGTTTAAAATGTCATGGTGAAATAGTTGTTTTTAACACAAAAAGTGTTATTTTAACTATTTGAAAGTTAAATGGGGGTTCGAGTTGGGGTTATTTGCCAGAGTTGACATGGTTGATTGATTAATTCAACTTCCCTTAGTGTTAATTTAGCGTTAATTTAACTTCCTTTAGTGTTAATTCAACTTTCTTAGTGTTAATTCAACTTTTCTTAGTGTTAATTCAAATTCCCATAGTGTTAATTCAACTTCCTTTAGTATTAATTTAACTTCCACTAGTGTTAATTCAACTTCCCTTAGTGTTAATTCAACTTCATTTGGTGTTAATTCAACTTTTCTTAGTGTTAATTCAACTTCCACTAGTGTTAATTTGGCTCCTCCACCCACCACTTCAAACTGCGGCGAGAGAAGACCAGTTTGAACCAGTTTCATACATAATTTCATCTTAAATGAACTGAAATAAAGTGTAAAAATAAAACAACTCTGTGTGCTGTTTAGGTAAATCAGGATAACTCTACACAGTGTTATCCGTTTACTCTTAAAACATTAATATAACTCTTGATTTCGGGGCTAAACAGGAACTTTGGTCCAGTGTTACTTAATGAAAAAATGTTAAATTAACTCAAGAACAGACTGGACTCATATAAACCCTGAGAAAATGTTAAAATTGTTTCTGAGAGAGTCAATTTTAACACTCCACTTAATAATATTATAGTAATATTTTACTTTTTGCAGCTCCAAATTCACCTCATAATCGCTGGCCTCGTGACTGGAGATTTGACTGGAGCCACTCACTCAGTCCACTTTTTTATACAGTCTATGGTTCCACCTTGTGATGTCATGAAGTGGTAAATAGTTTAAGTTAACAGCTCCTTTCACCTTTTGTTTAGTCAAGATTAACAATTTCAGGACTGATATTATCCAAATGATTCCAGTGAAGGTGTACAGAGTTTAAAATCACAGTGGAGCACTTCCTGTATCACCACATGACATCACAAGGTGGAACAGAGTGTTTTTGTATAAATCGTTTTGTGAAATAAAACAGAGTGTGAGGAGGGTCACGAGTTTAATGGTACTTTTACATATTTACACGTTGTTATCCTGTCAGACCACACGTGCCTACAGTGTCTTCGTCTGAACCACAGGGGGCGCACTCACTCACTCAAACACATGCATCTGATCAGCTCCAGCACAGCGCCCCCTCCTGGTGCTCAGCCCTCAGTACAAGCTCACAGTGATTCAATATAAACCCAAGTATCACAAAGTCTGGGGCAACTGGACGGAAAACACAACGCAAGAAGTCGTACGGATCTTTACTTATTTTCATGATTTTAAGTTACGGCTCAAGAAAATCCGAACTGGACCAGGGTTGTGATGCTATCTGGAGGCTCTGCTCTGTCTGAGACTCAAGTTAGACTTTAATCTGAGTTTTATTTTAACACAATCTGACCAAAAAGTGCTGATTCAGTGTGAACTACAACAGGTGAATTGACTCGTACGCTTAAACAACAGCCAACAGTTTTTTTACTTAGTCACTTTCACTTTTTAGTAGAAAATCAAACTCCTAAACAGGACCATGAATATTGAACATTTAACTCTGATTCTGAATGGCAGTCGAAAAAATTTTAAGTGTACATTTTCCAAGTGTTTAATATTCAATGTATATTAAAAAATCACCTTTAAATATTGAAACAAGATGTCTGAATTTTAGTGCTTCTGCCTTGGCATCTAGGATCTTTGCTGCAAATTTTTTTCACTACAAATTTTACTCTGAATTTTGAATATGAGGGCTTGAAAATATGTGATGGATATTTAAAATAAGGCTGGGAATCATTAAGTTGCCGATATGATACATACCTCGATACAGTGAGCTTTTGATTCGATACGATAAATGTCAAATCAGTTCAATACGGTTCAATAAAAAATAAAGGCTAAATCACAGCTGTGATATTAGAAGTGTCTGTTAAACCACTTCTTGTGCAAAAGTTCATGTGAAAATGTCAAATGTGTCACATAAACAAGTTTCCTTCCTCTAAACAAGCAACAGAACTGTAGCTCTGTAGCAAAATAATTTATAATTTTAAAATAATTTTGGCGCTCCACATCGCTGCAAACTCAGGATGATTTCTTAGGCAGCCAAATGTTTCATTTTTGGTCCTTCCTGTGGATCAATCCTGCCCATCGCCTTCACCTTTCACTATTTTTCAATTCTGTTGGGAAGAGAAACAGTTTGAACGGAGGTTTGCAGTCACACACATCTGATTCCCTTTTGCATTTATGGAGTTCACAAACTTCCGAAGCCTGTTTCTCGAGCCGTTTTCCGCTGTTTGGACATCCAACAATCACACAATTACAATGTCCGAATCCCAAAACTAAAATATGACAATATCAGTACCAGAAACAAAAGTGATATGGTTCAAAAGACCTGAAAAGATCGACTTTGTCTGGGAAATCAAACTTGGCGGTTTAGCCGTCGAACAGAGAAGCGAGTTGGTTCTTGGTTTGGTAAGTTGGCGAATCACTGATCTCTAACTCATTGCGTTGTGTTTTCAGCCCCGGTTTTTCGTTGGGTTCTTCAGTATAAACAGAATGGAGACAGACTCATGCTTCACAAACGCACATCACATTTACAGTGCAGTGGTTTTGCAGCAGTACACGGCTGTAAACATCGGCTAACACCGTTCCACAGTGAGACATGAGAGAGACGGAGAAACTCGGAATCTGGACGTAAAACGGCAGCCAGTCCCGTTAGTCTGTGAATGAAGCGTTAGTATGGGGTTTCTCAAACTGTGGTATCGCTCCCCCTTAGTGGTACCCCGGGCCCTGTGCAGTTCTGGGACAGGTTTTTAATAGGCTGCGTTCACAAGATATCACAATATTTTTAAGAACCGATCATTTAAACTGAGCTGGAGGACGGGTTACAGTTCTCAGATCACAGATTTGTTGACCTGGTTTATGGTTCATATTTCTGTAATTACTGGGCCTATCCACATGAAACAAAAACTGACGCAAAGTTCAACGTCTCATCTGTCAAAATAAAAGCACAAAAGTCAAATTATCTTTTCACAACAGCTTCAGAAAGTGGTGCCATTCTTCAAACCCAAAGACGTGATTGTGGTCAGTTTAAAGCAGTGTTTCCCAAAGACTGGGTCGCGATCCTCAGGTGGGTCGCAAGAGATTTTTTATTTTTTGGGTCGCCTTGTCCCGATCTACATGTAGGTCTGAAATATACAGTTGTGTACAGTCGTCCTTCGCTATATCGAGGTTCACCTTTCGAGGTCTCGCTGTTTCGCAGATTTTTTTTGGTGCAATTTTGTATGCTTTTTTTGCGCATTACGTGTGGGTAGTAATTACGGGTGGGTCAGGACTAAACCAGGTCTAAACCAGGACCAATCTTGGACTTAAGAGAGAGAACAGTGAGGCAGGGTGTCCACAAAGCGCGATCGGGCAATTGCCGCGCTTACTTTTGTGAGGTGTGGAGCTCTGCGTGTGTCACCTCCGAGCCCGTCCCGACAGTGAGTCCTGTTTCAGTTCTGGTTCAGTCCTGGTTCAGTCCTGGTTTAGTTCTAATTTAGTCCTGGTTTACTCCTGTTTTAGTCCTAGCTCAGTCCTAGTTTAGTCCTCCTCTTCAATCCTGAAATCAGGCCTAGGTTAGTCCTGGGTTAGTCCTGGTTTAGTCTTGGTTCAGTCCGTGGCATAGGCAGCGCAAAAGTTTAATGTAATCCCAGGTTCACGGGCGGGTGCGGGCGGGTGCGGGCGGGTGCGGTCCTGTACTGTGCGGGTGCCGGTCTCCAAAAATGGACCCGTACAGGACTCTGCGCTGTAGGGTTCCATTACGGAATAACTTAATTTCTGTTTCGTTAGATAAAGAAGGAGGAAAATAACAAAAGGACGACAGCAGCAACAAGTTTTAAGAAGGATGTAAAAAGGGTTGTAATTGTCCTGTGTGAGAAAAGTGTATAAAGTTTGTGGTGAGGGGTTTTACAGACTTAAAACAGATATAATAATTGTAAAATATAAAGTTGAATACTTCGTGGATTTCACCTATTTTTAGAACGTAACCCCCGCGTTAAACGAGGGACCACTGTACATGGATCTGTGACCTTATCATTAGTCTCCTCCTGCACCCGGACTGAAACACGCTACAAAAAAACAAACAGGCCCACCTATCTCATTAGAAATGCTGAAATGTTAAGACATGTTTTGTTTAATTTCTAATCATTTTGTAATTATTTTATTGACTATTTTAGCCTAATATTGCTGGTTCAATTGAATGTTGAAAAGAAAAAGAAATGGGCTAAGTTTAATGTTCAATCAGGCGACTTATGGATCCTTTTATTGCTGCTTCGACGACTGTTTTTCTTTGTTTAAAACTTGAGTAATACTAATTGTTCAGAGAGACACTAAAATATCCTCATTAATGTTCAGTAAAGGTCAAATCCACTTTTATTTTGTGATGTATGATAATGTCGCAAAGGTTTTTGAAATATTGGACCCCAGAAAAAAAAAAGTTTGGGAAACACTGGTTTAAAGGATTTTAAGCCGCAAGATGACAATGACAAGTTTGTGGAGCCAATTCCAAACAAATAATGAAAACGTTCAACATTTGTAGATCTGAACGTTTGGGGATTTCTTTCAAAAATATAAAAATTTTCAAGCCCCTTCCCTCCATTTGAAATTATGGCATCAAATTGTGAACGCAACCTATTTAAACACAAGTATATTTTTCTTTTTTTCATCCAGAACTGCTTAAGCCATGGTTCAGTCCTGTTTAAGACCAGGTTTAGTCCTACTTTAGACCTGGTTTAGATCTTGTGGTACTCAGAAACCCAAATATTTTCTTCGGTAGTATTTGGTGTGAAAAGTCCGCGGGCCGTACAGTTCTAGATGCTACAGAAGGGGATAGCTCCACCGCGCGGCTCTGACTCGTATCCGTGGTCGCCGTGGTGGCCAGGCACCCTCGTCGCCGTGGTAACCGGACACGCCCCCACAGCCCCACGCTCAGCTCCACATACAGACTCCGGCTCGTACGCGGGGGGACGGTCTGCTCACACGGCCGAGCTCCTCTTTCTGTCCGACCTGTGACACAAACAACACTTAATAAACTATTTACTACCATCTTTTTCAGGTATTGTGATTAAATATGATTAACATTTGTAAACAAACTAGAGTCAGACATCTTAGGGAAGTTTAGGGCTGGGCAATTCAAGTTTCTGTACTTGATTTTGACTGTGTTAAAAACGTGGAAAGCAGAATTAGTTTATTTTAAACAGTTTGCAGTGGTCCAAAGTTCTTCCTCACTTACCTTCTGCATTCAGAGCATCATAATTATTCAACACCGTTTGTTATTAGACTTTTTTCAGACCAGGAGTTTGTTTTCCAGGGTATCCCCAGATTTGACTACCCCAAATTTAAGACTTTTTAAAGACCTTTTTAAGGCCACTTAAATGAAAACTAAGACCAACATCGCACCCATTATGCGGGCGACAAACACCAATTATAATGACCAAACAATTACTGGTCCTATATCTAGAATCTAAGAGCCACTGTGGATTAAACCTGCACTTCCCCATGATCCATCCAATGTCTTCCTTCCTCCACTCTACTGACTTTACTGACTGTTTACTCATTGCCGCCGACACCAGAAACCGAAGTATTGTTTGCACATACTCCAAATTAGACGTTTATTCACGTTATGTGATTTCACGTCCGTTTTTTTCCCCCTCCCTCCGTTTAACATCACACTGCAGTCCGGTTGTGTTTACAAAAAATAGGCTAATGAAATTTTAAATTTTTGTGAAAGAAATAAGACCTGGACTACATAATTTAAGACTTTTAAGGCCTTAATTTACGAACATGAAATTTAAGACCTTTTGAAGACCCTGTTGTTACCCTGTTTTCATACCTGACAGTTTCGACTGCTCACCAGTGGTTTTCTTCAGGTTACGTTTACACTGAAACGAATCACCGTATCGGAAACCATTTGCATCCAGACACGTTGTTTCTATGTCCGCAGTCAAAGCCTTCCCTATCCACACAGTAACGAAGCATAAACGTGGGCAATTAAAAACAAGGAAGTGGAGCACCGTGTCTGAAGTTGCAGCAGCTGATGTCGAGCCGTGGAAGATGACAAGCGTGAAAACATTTTTGTGTCTTTTTGTGGACCAATGACGAGGTTCAGTTGTTAATGAAACTAACACTGGATTTTAAGACAAGCATGGCGGCTCAGAGTGTAGATGACCGATGACATGAACCCAGCGAATCATCAAGGCGCAAGTCACAGTGACGTGGTCCAACAAGGACGGCAACTAGAGCTCCTACATCAGCGTATCAACGTTTTCAGGCGTCCACACGGTGCCGGATCAGATCTGTACTCAAATGAATTCGTGGGAGCTGGCGGCACCAGATCGTTACGTCTCTGGAGCCATTTTCCATCGGATTAGTGTGAACGAACACTGCATCCACAACGAAAACGTGGGCATGTTTCTGTATTTCGACTGCTTCCTCCTTCTGAAGCGTGTGGACGCTATCCTGCTGTTTCCTTCTTTACTTTGCTTTTTAATCAGTTTCCCTCCTCCAACACCGGATAATGTGTCTATTTTTGATTTTCTTTCAAGTTAACCAAGACTTTTACATTCAGGACTTCTCACATTTAACAAATAATTTGATGAGCCAGCGACATGTCGGGGGAAGAAACCAAGGGAATTCTATCTGTGAGCGCTGTCAGAAGTATCAACAAGAAATTAATGAGCTACAAGCACGGATATTTGCTTTAGAAACTGAACAAGGACTTCATCAGACGCTACTAGTGACTTCCAGTGGTGAGGAGCCTGATGTGTGTTTTATTGCGAGACATGGAGGGTTTTTCGTATATGACATTACATTTATGCTCCGGTTCCGTTCTATCTTTTGGGTGGACGAGTAATTGACCAGCCACGTCACAGCAACATCACGTAACCACTCTGAGGAAGACCGCTAATGAGCAGTCGAAACTTTCAGATATGAAAACAAACTCTTGGTCTGAAAAAAGAACCTAATAACATAACCAAATAAACCTCGTTGGACTATTCACCACCTTGAGTTTACAAGAGCTTTTCATAAACTTCACTGACCAGCAGATTTTTGCCCTCACACTAAAGTTAACAACATCTAGCATGCTAACAGCGCACTTCCTGAAACTAAATGCTTTATAATCATACGCAGACAGTACACAGCTGAATTATTTTGACCTCCAGAGCTGCTTTAACAAACGAATTACGCTCGAATACATGAAAAAAAAAAAAAAAAAAACGGGTAGAGGGCCATTTTTAATCACTGTCATTTTTAATCGTCGTGCGGTTTTGGAGGAAGTAATTTAACGATTTTTATGACCGAATGTTAATATTCAGAAAATCACACGATCAAACTCTGAGAACGAGCGATATGAGGGAAGATGAATGTTTTTTATTGCCCAGCGCTAATTAAACCTGCGGCTCTAAACCAAACAAAAGGGCTCTGTGTTTGCTCTTTACTGTTGACTTACTTGCACGTTGTTTCCTGTAACTCTGCATCCAGTCTGGTTCAGCAAAAACAGAGGGAGAGAAGAAAGGGAGAGGGAGAGAGGGAAGGGTTACTATGACTAAGAGGCACTCGACTAGAATCACAAAGCCAAGAGACGAAACAACAGAACCAGGAGCCAGAACAAGAGAAGATAGACGTATAAAAGTCACCGTGTTAAACTAAAAGAGTGGACCTGAGACTGAGGGACCAGGAGCTACAGAGAGTTAGTCCAGAGTTTGTGAAAAAAACAGCT
The DNA here is from genome assembly GCF_026225935.1 of Boleophthalmus pectinirostris. Lineage (NCBI taxonomy): Eukaryota > Metazoa > Chordata > Actinopteri > Gobiiformes > Gobiidae > Boleophthalmus > Boleophthalmus pectinirostris. Next base: position 37,573,440 of record NW_026571353.1, on the reverse strand, counting down.
ATAAACGTGTTATATTTGAGCTGTTTTACCTGGCACCTGCTCCTCTGTCATCGTCAAACCTTCAAAATTAAATGAAAGAGCGGGTCATGTTCGTGTCAACTTACAATGCAGTTTGTTTTGTGACCGTGGTGTCAGGGGTGTCGGGTTCACAGGCAAAGTCTATGGGCCTTAAGGTCAACACACACACGGACGTTGACACTGATGTGGAGTAAAAGAGCTGCCTCCGTTATTTTCTTTGAGTGTGCACACACCGGGCGCTATGTTCCCTTGAATGAGTGTAGTGGGTTTGCTGTTTGTGTCCCTCTTTACAATAGCTGAACATTTTTGAAAAAAAAACAACAACAACTGCTATTTTAATAACATGTCGTATTAGGGGCTGACTATGACGGTGCTTTCTCCAAACGAGCTCTGAGGCTACGTTTATATGACGACGGTCTGAACAGAAGACGCAAACTTTTTATTCCACGTTTAGATGCACTTTTACACGGAAAAGTGTGTGGAATTCGATTGTGTATTATGCATGCCAGGCGGCTCGGTAGTGATGCCAGGTGGTGATGTATGTGACTTAAATGTGTATGTGACGTGAGCAGATCTGACCAGAGTTTTGCGTCTTGGGCAGTGTAGACAGAAACACTATGGCGGAGCGTATCCAACTTTTCCACTCTGGAGGGTGGTTTAAGATTTTTGCGTTTTTAAGCCCCCAGCACACCTTCTAAACGACTAAACAACAACACTTCCAATAATATATTTGGTTGTTTTTACCCGCAAGCGTTCTCAGGTATACAGGCCTTGAGACAGCTGCAGTACTTCTAGAACACTGCAGATCAGGTCCTGACTTGGACCAGGAAGTACGAGCACATGTGTCCTGAGCTCAGGTCTCTGCACTGCCCCCTGTGGCTCAGAGACTTTAAAGCAGCTCTGCTTGTACAAGTCTCTCCATGGCCGAGCACCAAAGTCCATCTGTGACATGTTAGTGCCACAAGAACCATCTCGCACTCTGAGGAGCTCAGGGACCGACCTCCTGCTGGTGCCCAGAGTCAGAGTCAAAGGCTACGTTTATATGATGAGGGTCTGAACAGAAGACATGACATCGTGTCTTCACTTTTTATTCAGCGCTTAGACGAGCGTATTCAGGAGGAAAAAGGTGACGCAAAAGTGTGTGGAATTGGATTGTGTATACTTGTACTTAAAACAACAAGGGCATCTTTGGACATACGAAAGTTTTCACGTCACGCATTTTCATCAAATTGTCAAAGTAATTTGACAGAGGTAATTGCAGATCCTTCTCTGTTCAGTAATAGTATCTCTGCAGATTCTGTACATTTGTTAGGAGCCTCCTGTAAGTTTATTAGAGCTGACAGCAGCTTGAAGGTCTGACGCATGGGAATAATATGACATGTTTGTTTCTGTGTCCTGTATGTATGTGACGTAAACATGTACACGACCTGAGCACATCTGACCAGAGTTTTACGTCTTGGGCGGTGTAGACGGAAAAGATACGACGGAGCGGATTCAACTTTTCCAATCTGGAGGGTAGTTTCAGATTTTTGCATTTTTAAGCCCCCAAAACGCCGTCACCGTCTAAACGAAAGGCAGTTCTGATCGTTTTTACCAGTCTTTATTCTACAGTTTTCCTGAATATGTGAGACAGGCCTCTGCTCTGACCCTGTTTAAATCCAGGCTCAAAACGGTTCTGTTTAGCTGAACTATAAACTATGAATTGAAAGGTTTTCATTTTTCATTCCGCACTCTTCTCTCTCATTTAATGTCTCTCATGTTTTAATTTTATGATGATAATTTATGTTTTGATTTGTTTGCATTGTGATTTTAATGTATTTCTTACTCTGTAAAGCACTTTGAATTACTCTGAGTATGAATTGTGTTGTATAAATAAACATGCCTTGTCTACTTTTCGGTACAGGGTGCACGTGGTGTGGGGTGGTGTACATGGGGAATACTGCCGTGTGCACTGACCTGATGATACTGGGCGGGATGTGCACGTACTCCATGGGGATGATGTGGCCCAGCTCCTCCAGACTGTGCACGTACCGGATCTTACTGCTGAACTTTGAACTGCACAATCACAAACACAGAGTCAGAGTCATTTAAACCTTCATTTAGAAAAAAATATCACCATTTAAATCCGATGGGGTCACCTGATAAACGGCCGTGTGATTCCCAGTAAAGTCCGGATGAAAAACGAAGGGTGCACGATAATAAACATCTTCAGGTTCTTCTTCAGTCTGAGAAAAGAGACACGTTTGAACCTCTTAGAGTCAGCTATAATCTCCCATAATGCCCCCGGTGTTACCTCCTGTCGATCATCTGGTAACACTTCTTCATCCAGGAGAAGCCGGGGGTCCGCCTGCGCGGTGTCGCTCCGTTCAGATACACGATCATGTAGTCCTCCGCCACCATCAGCTCCAAAGTGCTGATCACGTACCTGACACACAGAGGGGTCAAAAGTCTCAGGAAGGTCAGAGAGGGTTCAAGAGTCTCAGGAAGGTCAGAGAGGGTTCAAGAGTCTCAGGAAGGTCAGAGGGGAGGGTTCAAGAGTCTCAGGAAGGTCAGAGAGGGTTCAAGAGTCTCAGGAAGGTCAGAGAGGGTTCAAGAGTCTCAGGAAGGTCAGAGGGAGGGTTCAAGAGTCTCAGAAAGGTCAGAGAGGGATCATGGGGAGGTCAGAGAGGGGTCAAGAGTCACAGAAAGGTCAGAGGGGAGGGGTCAAGAGTCACAGGAAGGTCAAAGAGGATTCAAGAGTCTCAAGAAGGTCAGAGAGGGTTCAAGAGTCTCAGGAAGGTCAGAGAGGGTTCAAGAGTCTCAGGAAGGTCAGAGAGGGTTCAAGAGTCTCAGGAAGGTCAGAGAGGTTCAAGAGTCTCAGAAGGTCAGAGAGGGTTCAAGAGTCTCAGGAAGGTCAGAGAGGGTTCAAGAGTCTCAGGAAGGTCAGAGAGGGTTCAAGAGTCTCAGGAAGGTCAGAGAGGGTTCAAGAGTCAGGAAGGTCAGAGAGGGTTCAAGAGTGACAGGAAGGTCAGAGAGGGTCAAGAGTCTCAGGAAGGTCAGAGAGGTTTCAAGAGTCTCAGGAAGGTCAGAGACGGTTCAAGAGTCTCAGGAAGGTCAGAGAGGGTTCAAGAGTCTCAGGAAGGTCAGAGAGGGTTCAAGAGTCTTAGGAAGGTCAGAGAGGGTTCAAGAGTCTCAGGAAGGTCAGAGAGGGTTCAAGAGTCACAGAAAGGTCAGAGGGGAGGGGTCAAGACTCACAGGAAGGTCAAAGAGGGTTCAAGAGTCTCAGGAAGGTCAGAGAGGGTTCAAGAGTCTCAGGAAGGTCAGAGAGGGTTCAAGAGTCTCAGGAAGGTCAGAGAGGGTTCAAGAGTCTCAGGAAGGTCAGAGAGGGGTCAAGAGTCTCAGGAAGATCAGAGAGGGGTCATGGGGAGTTCAGGTGCCACAGAGAGGTCACCATTTGTCCAGGAGTGGTCCATGATTGGCAAAGTTTAATCTGGACAAAGTTGTATAAATATAATTGAGAGGTAAGGTGTAAATTATAACTCCTCAGGCCTGTTTTGATTGAAAACCTAATGAAATGAATGAATGTAAAGGATGGTTTGTTTATAACCCGGAATTTATACCAGGAGCGTCACAGAGCTGCATACGTGCGTACTTAAAATTAAAAGCATTAATTTACACCAGAGGCGGCAGAGCTGCTCCTGTGACTCCAGCCTCTGTGTATTCTCACGCTTAAACACTAAACTTTTTAAATTGCTTATGTATTCATTGTTGATTGGGTGAATTATGTTTTAAAAGTTGACAACAAGAGAAACGATCCTTTGTAGCGATAACGAGCTCACATTAATTAAGCCGCTCACCTTTTAACTCTCTGTGTCTGCACCACGCGCCTTTTCCTTCAGAAGTTGTTCTTGTAAAGTTTCTGTCTGACATTGTAAAGTGTTTTATATTTATCCTCCAAGGCTGTAAACTTTCTGTAATCCATCACAAGTCATTCCCTGAGCTCCTGATGCAACACGACTGTAGTGGTTTTAGAGAACGTATTTTGAAAGGGCATCGGAAATTTATTTTGACACCACGTGCTTATTTCCTGTCGTGCTTCTTCTAAAAAACCTGGAGGCACTCTGATGCTGAAAAATTAGAACTCCAACCTAATTTGAGTGTATGAGAATGACACTGCGGGTGTAAATTGTCTGATCGGTTAAAAATGGAAAACAATATCTGTGCGTATGCTGTGCTGCTGCGCTTGCGCACTGTTACGCTTTGGTATAAACTGGGAGTAACACTCACAGAAAGAGGTTTTCCATGACGTAGTTGTAGTTTTCACAGTCGCTGTCCGGGAGGAAGCAGGCGGCGAACACGATGATGGCGTGTTGGTCTTCATAGTAACCTGAGAAACACAAGAGAAAGCGGTGTAGATCTTTAGTTTTAGCTTCTCTGTTTCTCATTCTGGCTACTCTCGCTCTGATTGGTATAAGATGGTATAAGAGAACATGGTCCTTGCACACACACACACACGAGAACTGCACATGGACGGTGGGCTGTCCTTTTGTGCTAAAGGCTAAACGAGTGATACTAGTTGATCTAGGCCCTGTCACTCAAACTGGACCCCCATCTTGGTTCTGGCTGTTGTGTTTTTTTCTGAAGACAGTGATGTTAAATGGGAGTATGTATCTGTAAACTTCCTGCTCTTCACATTGAAATCTCTCCATAACTTCATTCAGATCCCTCCCACCTGAGCTTCTCCACATCGCCACGCCCCGCCCGCTCACTCTGCTCCTCCTCCCTCCTCTCTCCAACTCTCTGTTCTGCTCCTGGCCTCTGCAACACTCACTCACTCCCACATTTCAAATCCAAATTCAAAACAGACCTACTCAGACTGGCCTGTTTCGTCTACTACGCCACCAGACCAGAGCTGCACTGTCCCACATGCTTTTAACTGTATGTATTTTAATTGTATTGTATTAGTTTATTGTTGTGAGGTGAATTTGAGTGTCCAGAAAAGCGCCTAATAAATAAAACGTATAATTATTATTACTTCAAATGTGTATGTCTGTTAACGTGGGCCAGACTCAGGTCACGCATGATAAACAGGAGTTAGTGTGCTACTGTGTATTCATTATATTGTGTATTTATGTGTGTTAGTATATTTATTGTGTATTAGTATGTCAGGGTTTCCCCAGGTTTGACAATCCGAAATTTAAGACTTTTTTGCGACTTCTTGAAGACCACTTAAATGAAAATTAAGACCAACATCACACGAAAAACACCAGATCCAATAATGCAATCCAATAATAATCCAATAATTCTAATAATGACCAACTAACTACTATATCTAGAATCTAAGAGCCGCTGCGGATTAAACTGACACTTCCCCACGATCCATCCAAAGTCCTCTTCCACTCTACTGATGGTTTATCGTTGCCACCGGTGCCAGACACTCACATGGATCTCCAAATTAACTCATGGAACTCCAAATTAAACCTTCATTCACGTTACTTAATTTCACGTTGTTGTCTTGTTTTCCATTGCACTGGTTGAGTTTACAAAAAATAGGCTAATGAAATTTAAGACCTTTAAGAAAAAAATAAGACTTGGACAACAGAATTTGACTTTTTAAGGCCTTAATTTAGGAACATGAAACTTAAGACCTTTTTAAGACTTTTAAGACCCAGCGGCTGCCCTGTATGTTAAAATGTGAATTATTTTACAGTGTATGTGTGCGTTCGTGTGTTGGTGAGTCAGTGCACAGTACCTCCGTGTGAGATGACTCTCTTGTACGGCTCAATGCTCTTCATGTCGATGCGATGTTCCTGTTCTCCGATCAGAACGCTCCTCCAGAGGCGACTCTCTGCACTCTGCCCCGGGGCAGACGCAGCAGCAGCAGCGGCCGCCTCCTCAGACTCTCCTGTCACACACACACACACACACACAGGGTCGAGGGTCAGAGGTGAGGACTACGGGGTCTGTACTACGACACGAGACAGATTAAAGACTTGTTGGGCACATCTTTATTAACCGAAACAAAGCATGAAGCCGAGTAACTACAAATTAAGAAGCCATTTTTGCTACTTATTTAGAATTTATTATTACCATTTATATTTTGGCTCTTTGTTATTATATTATATTATGATGTTTGAGCTACTGTGTCCAAGTCATTTTCCTTGTGGATCAGTGAAGTTTGTCTAAGTCTACGTTCAGGCTGCAGCCTGAAGTGACCCAAATCTGATTTTTTCACTCCTATGCTCCTGTATCTGATCCATTAATGACAGTCTGAACAACACAGATTCATTTTTTTCCAATTGCGACCCAGACCACTTGGATTTGTGCTCCTAAAACTGATACACATCCGATCTTTTGACATGCGACTTCAGTCTGAACGGTCAGGTCACATTCATCCCACCTACACGTCAGGCTCAGAGTCTCGTCAACGGAGGGAAAACAAGGTTAGCGAGTTTATTAATATTTAGGGGGATCGCTGTATTCAGACCAAATTCGAGGCATCTTATCGGAACTGGACGTTTTTTTGAAATGATTGCCAAAGAAATGCAGACGGTCCTAGCTCCAATGTCAACAAAAAATAAAGAGCCTGCGAGTTAAATACAAGGAGACTAAAGACTCAAACAAACGAAGCGGCCGTGGACGTGTAACCTGTCCATTTTACCAAGAACTGGAGCGTATTTTGGGAGACGACCCCAGCGTTTAGGTGACTTCCGTAAACACTGAGCACGCTCGCTGTGAGTGATGTGGTCGTGTCCTCCAATGCACATGCGGGACACTTTTGGGCCATTTAAAGTTCACACTTCAGATCACATACAAGTCGCATTTTATTGGAAATGTAAATGACCTCGCAAAAAATCTGATTTCACAAAAAAAACAGAATTGAGCTTTAAGCCCTGCAGTCTGAACGTTCAGATTGTCATTAAAAGATCAGTTACAAGAGCATAGAGGAGAAAAAAATCTAATTTAGGTCACTTCAGGCTGCAGTCTTAACATAGTCTAATACTTACGACTCTATAAGCCATGAAACAACATAAAGACACTGTATACTTGTAAAAAAGTTGGACTAGTCTAGACCAGAACTAAACCAGGATTAGAACAGAACCAAACCAAGTCTAGATCAAGACTAAACTGGCCTCAAAACCAGGAGTCTGAGTGTGACCACAGCACACGTCTGATAACTGTAGCTGTCACCTTGTTGTGCGTCGAAGTCCACAGAGTCGGCCTCGTCTGGAGTGTCCATGTCGTCCATGTTCAGGTCCAGATCGTCTCCGGTCTCGTCTCCGGTCTCGTCCCCGGTCTCTGAGAGGAGGGATCCTTCGCTCTGTTCCAGCGACACGTTCAGAGGAGGAGCGGAAAGTTTCCTCCTCTGACCCGAGCCCCCGGAGACATCAGCTGAAGAAGAAGGATCTGAACACAACAACAACAACAACAATAACAACAACAACAACATCTGAAGTGCGTGTGACAGGTTTTGATGATTCTAAGTTTGATTCTAGGTTTGATTTAATTTGCTAGGAATACCTGCTCTAAATATATATATAAATCAAGAAGCAATTTGTAAAGAAAATTTGAAAATTAAGTGGGAAGTTTTATTTTCGAGAGTCCGACCTGATGACACAATTTACACGGAATATTTTTAATAGTTAGTTTAAAAAATTTTATTTTTTTTTTCTGATACTTTAAACATTATTTCAACAAAATAAAGGTGTTTTCTTCTATTTTTATTTGTTTAAAAAAAAAAATTCTGTGGACATAAAGGATTTTTAGACCACTTTAGACCAAACCTTATAGCTTACAGGGTATTTTCATGAAAAACTTCCAAAAGGAAAATCAATTTAGCAATAAAGATTTTGAACTCACTGTAAAACAACAACCTCAACTGGAGCAGAAAGGCAAAGCTTTAATGCTCAGTCTACATTCTGACTCTCTCCTATGGTCTGTACGCTGGTACAGACCTGGAAGATCTGCAGGAAGTGTCTGGGGTGAGGGAAGTCTGGGAGTGATTAATGTTACAGCCAAATCACTGAGACTGACTCTTAATTTCGTGGATGCCATTTGGGGATCATATATCACTGAAAAGATGAAACAGTATTTGAATTGTCCTTCTGTGGAACAGTCTACACAAGGACCTGAAGACCTGAAGACCTGAGGTCTGCTGTGACTGTGAGGGTTCATATTTTCAAAAGTAAACTCAAAAGGTATCTTTTTAATTTAGCTTTTAATTAAAACCTTTACTTGTTTTAAATTAAAGATAAAATTAAAGATTAGATCTCATCAGATCTCAGAAGCTCAGAGGCTGGGTCTGGTCAGGACTTGGATAGAGACACTGGTAAAATCAGGAGCCACAAGGGGGCGCCAGTCACAAAAATCAGTCATTGTGTCCTTAGGCAAGACACTTCACTCACATTGCCTAGTATGAAAGTGGTGTGTGCATGAGTGATATTGGTGTTGGTCAGAGGGACTGATAGTGCAGATTGGCAGCCTCACTTCCATCAGTTTGTCCCAGGGCAGCCGTGGCTACAACAGTAGTTCACCATCACTGAGTGTGGAGTGAATGAGTAATGCTCTGTAAAACGTCTTCGTGGCAAATGTCTGTGAAAAGTGCTATATAAATAAAGACTTACTTATTATTTGACTTTATTTTTTTATCACATCTTCATCTAATTTTAACTCAGTATTTTACTACAACCTTTAGGAGCTTTATGTTTTATGTTTCTGTCTAAATTGTTGTAATTATGGGAACAAAACAAAACGAAACAAAACAAAAAACAATGGGGTGGATTTGCTGTTGTTTTAATTTTTCTGTTGCATGTGAATCACTTTGTGTCACATTTCAAATGTATGAAAAGTGATATATAAATAAAGTTTGATTGATTGTGCAAAGTGTTTAGTGTTGTATAGTAGTGTCGTGTTATATTGTGTTGTATATTGTAGTATTTTATTACCACAGCCTCGTCCTTCCTCTGCGCTCCTCTTTAATTATAAAGCTCTTTGTAAACACCGGTTCAAAGGAGCCTCATAGAAATCATCATTATTCATTTATTCAACATTTCATCTTTTCAATTTACAACTACCGAGGATTGAAAGCCCAGTCATCTCTGTGCTTCTGTTAACGATTATATAAGCACCAGGATTTATGCTACGGGGAGAAGACAAAACAAAACAAACACAAAAACAAATACTGTATAATAATGTTTCGCTGATATTGTGCTTTTATTTTAGTCTGTTTTTTCTTGATAGCATCACCTCTTTGTCTCCATGGAGATAGATATTATACTTAAAGTCATATTACAGTCAGAAAATAGTGTAATATGGGTGTTTTAATGCTTCTAGAGTTGTTTACAAAGTGCACCGTGACCAGAACTCCACTTTTTAAACACAAATCGCGAATCTAATCCCGATACTTACAGCTTTCCGCGGGAGAACTCCACGTACCTTCCTTGTTGTCCACCTCCTCCGGGTCCTCCCTGGAGCCCATGTCCGCGCTCTCTCCCTGCTGCGTCTGCCTGTATCCGGGGGCAACCACACAATAATGACCCACCACGTAAACAACCGCCGCCGCCGCCACCACCGCCAGATACACGAGCACACACAGCACCAGCCCCACCAGGAACACCATGGACGGGACAGGGGCCGGGGAGCGTGGCCGGGGAGTTTGAGCCGGAGGGGGAAAAAAACGGAGACACTTACTGGTTTTGTGGTGCACGTGTGGGACGAGCGGGAACAATGGGAGGCTGTGTGACCCGGGGACCGCCCACTCACGCCGCCTCATTAGCATAAAGGCGGATAACAATAGAGAGAGGGGCCAGAGTGGAATCGGGACGTCACGTGAGAACCATAACGGATACTCTGGGTGCAAATCTCAGCCAGGATTTGTGCCGTTAAAACGAGCATTAAGTACGAGGTTGGAGGTGATTTTTTTTGTGTTCCAGATTTCAGAGAGAAACTTGATTATGCAGAAATGTGGCAGGGTGGGGTCGGGTCTAAAGCAGCGAGGAGCATGAGCAAACAGAAGTGTCATGATAATGGCTCATAAGAATATGTAAATATGCTCTAATAGTGGCGCTGTTTGGTCTGTGCAGCGTCGTTCTTTTGAATTTAAATTAAGGCGAAAAACAATAAAATGGGAAAAACAGTTTGTTATTTCATTTTTCTGTTTTAGTGTCAAATAAAAGACTCATTTCAACCTCTATTTCCAATATTAAATTTAAAGTTTATTTCAAATAACACCAATCAAAAAAAAAATTCATTGTGCCTATTTCCATTTTGATATTTTATTTTCTCTGGTTTATTTGCCCCGGATGTTATGCTGCTCAAGTCAGGCTGGTGCCACCTAGTGCCTCCGCTCAATTTCATTTCTCTCCAGCGCCGAGGTCAAAATCAAAATACAATATAGACAGTGTGCAAAAACGTAGGAAGTGTGAGTTCGGGCACCAGCCAGTCAGCAAAAAGTCATATATTCAATGTTGTTAACAATTCCCGAGATCGAGGATTTAAAGCTGGAACAAAGAGAATGTTTGGTGAATTTTATCAAGGGGCTGGATGTTATTGTCCTTCTTCCTACGGGATTTGGGAAAAGCTTAATATACCAGTTAGCCCCATTATCGGCACATGACATACGTCACGACCAAATAGCAGCAATTGGTTACATGATAAAAAGTACCCGCCTACCGTCGAGCGAACGAATTCTAACACTGCGAGATCAGACGGTTTGTACGAAGTGAAACCAGCTGATGAATGAAGTTAACGTTATATGTGAATTCAGTGTCACTGAACAAAGGAGAGTTTATCGCTGCCTCCTGTTTCTCGTCAAAGAGTTTAACAATGACTTTCTAAGATGTGAAAGTAAATGCAACACTAAAAGAAGCGCACGTTTGTTCACAAAATGAGCCCATTACAGCTCTTTCCAGCTCTGCATCGGTCCAGTCCTTTGCATCTTAGGTTGTATTTTTCACAAACTCTTTGAATCCTCATTTCTGAGCACATCTTAATTCCATTTTGCTTCAGTGTGGAGGAAAATTTTTGCATGTGTCTTTCCTGCTCCAAACAACTCTGTGATGTATTTAATGTGGATCTGGATGGCAGCCACGGCCTATAACAGACATGTCAAACTCAGGCCAAATTTGGCCCGTGATATGATTATATTTGGCCTGTGAGATCATATCAAATATGTATTAGACCTGGCTGCCGCCTATGGATCGACTATAGGGACATTATTTATTTAAAATGTCATTATTATTTTATATTTTGCTTGTTCTGAATTCAATGTTTAAGCAAATTTATTATTATTCATTTATTTTAATAAGAAAATGTGTGCAGATGTTGTTAAAAATTTTCAATATTTTGTTTGGCCCACGACTTATTCGAGTTTTTAATTTTGTGTTAATTTGAGTTTGACTCCTCTGGCCTATAACATCCCCTGATACAGACTGAATCATCCAAAAACTGAGGCACGATGACTGGTTTGACTGGTGTTATTTGAAATAAACTTTAAATGAAATATTGGAAATAGAGGTTGAAATCTGTTGTTTTGTAGTTCGACACTAAAACAGAATAATGAAACAACAAACTGTTTTCCTATTTTATTGTTTTTTGTTCTTAACTGAAATGATTGTTTCTCAGATTGTCCATTGAAATGAATGTGATGAAGTGTAGTTTAGAGCATTTGGAGGCAAATGTGGATTCTATTTTTCAGATTAAAAACAGGATGAACTGACCTGGAGAGAAGGAAGTGGACGTATCCATCTGACACATATCGGGCGTGGTCCCCTCTGCCCGGGTGCTCCCCCGGGTGCTCCCCCGGGTGCTCCCCCTGGGTGCTCCTCCCCTGCGTAGTGGTCGGGGTGGTGCAGGTCCTCGGGGTGGTGGTACTGTGGCGTGTCCCCTTCAAACGAGCTCTGTCCTGGGTAATGTCCAGAGCTGTGGCCCACGCTGACTCTGGGCAGGACTGTGCGATCAACACAAGTTTAATCAGGATAACAAGTCGTGTTCCAACCAATACAAGCATCAGGAATTTAGAACTTCAGGTCATCACGCAATGCATTCAGGAAAGGATCCTCCCAAAAAGTAAACATCAAACCGCCATGTTTGTTTTCCCAGTGGGATGTGTCTATTGTCAAAGTCAATCTTTTCAAGTCTTTTGAACCATATCACTTTTGTTTCTGGTTCTGATATTGTCATATTTTAGTTTTGGGATTTGGACATTGTAATTGTGTGGTTGTTGGATCCTAACAGCGGAAAACGGCTATCGGAAGTTTGCGAACTCCATAAATGCAAAAGTGAATCAGATGTGTGTGACTCAAACCTCCGTTCAAACTGTTTCTCTTCCCAACAGAATTGAAAAATAGTGAAAGGTGAAGGTGATGGGCAGGATTGATCCACAGGAAGAACGAAAAAGGAAACATTTGTCTGCCTAAATCATCTCGAGTTTACAGTGAACATTTTGTATGTGGAGCAACAACAAAGTAAAATCCCGTTTGTTAATGTAGAGGAGCAGAAGACAAACAGACTGAGCTGCACTTTCTTGTTCTTGTGGTTTTACAGCAACATCACGTCTTGGTCTCTTTGCAGTGGAAGGTTTTTCTTGGTGAACAGCTGGTACCTTTCACTTTGGTGTTGACTTTTTAAATTCATAACCAAGATTGAGCGGGGGATCGAGATTTTGCTTTGTTGTCGCTCCACATACAAAATGATCACTGCAAACTCAGGATGATTTCTTAGGCAGTCGAAGGTTTCCTTTTTGGTTCTTCCTGTGGATCAATCCTGCAACATCACCTTCACCTTTCACTATTTTTCAATTCCGTTGGGAAGAGAAACAGTTTGAACAGAGGTTTGAGTCACACACATCTGATTCACTTTTGCATTTATGGAGTTCGCAAACTTCCGAAGCCCAGTTTTCCGCTGTTAGGATCCAACAACCACACAATTACAATGTCCGAATCCCAAAACTAAAATATGACAATATCAGAACCAGAAACAAAAGTGATATGGTTCAAAAGACTTGAAAAGATCGACTTTGTCAATAGACACATCCCACTGGGAAAACAAACACGGCGGGTTGATGCTCACTTTTTCGGATGATCCTTCCCAGTTTGCATTGCGCGATGAACGAAAGTCTGAAATTCGTGATGCATGTATTACAAAACTTGCGATCCCCCACCAAAAAAGTTACATAGTGCACCTTTAAACATTGACCACAAAACATCCATCCTTGTTTTTCCACTTTCTATCAGCCGTACCTCTGGCTTCGTACTGTCCGTCGGCGCAGGAGACGCTGGTGAACTCGGCGTACACCTCCCCGCCGCGCTCTCGGGGCTTGGGGCTGCTCGGGTGCTCGGTCCTCTGGTCGATGTGGTGGTAGTTGTAGCCGTACTGCGTCTGAACAGGGGGGGCGCTGTCGCTGTCTGCCCACTGGAAGGACTCCTCTCCCTGGGTCTGGAGCGGAGTCTGGGAGGGCTCGTCCTGAACGCTACAGACGAACAGAGGAGGGTTATTCTGAAATCTGTTTACATAATACAATGACCTTCATAAAGTTCAAAATATCCTGTCTGCTTTTTGGATCGATACAAACATGATCTGAAATGCCTGGGATTCTTCTTAGTTCATATTTCAGTCTTTTAAATGTGAATGAGTCTGAACTGAATCCTACTTGAATCCCATTTTTCTATATTTTATTTTTACTTTTAAATACACATTTATATAATTATGCTTTTTTTAATTTATGAATTCTTGCATATATTACCATTTAAATGCTAAACCAGGACTAAATGTAGGTCTAAATCAGAACTAAATCCAGGACTAAAACCAGGTCTAAACCAGGACTAAACCAGGACTAAAACCAGGACTAAACCAGGACTAAACCAGGACTAAAACCAGGACTAAACCAGGACTAAATCTAGGTCTAAATCAGAACTAAAACCAGGACTAAAACAGGACTAAAACCAGGACTAAAATCAGGACTAAATCTAGGACTAAAATCGAGGACTATACCAGGATTAAAACCAGGACTAAACCAGGACTAAAACCAGGACTAAACCAAGGTCTAAACCAGGATTAAACCAGGACTAAACCAGGACTAAATCTAGGTCTAAACCAGGTCTAAACCAGGATTAAAACCAGGACTAAACCAGGACTAAAACCAGGACTAAACCAGGACTAAATCTAGGTCTAAACCAGGTCTAAACCAGGATTAAAACCAGGACTAAACCAGGACTAAAACCAGGACTAAAATCAGGACTAAATCTAGGTCTAAACCAGGACAAACAGGACTAAACCAGGACTAAAACAGACTAAACCAGGTCTAAACCAGGACTAAACCAGGACTAAAACCAGGACTAAAACCAGGACTAAACCAGGACTGAAACCAGGACTAAATCTAGGTCTAAACCAGGAATAAACCAGGTCTAAACCAAGATTAAAACCAGGTCTAAACCAGGACTAAAATCAGAACTAAAACCAGGTCTAAACCAGGACTAAAATCGGGACTAAAACCAGGACTAAACCAGGACTAAACCAGGTCTAAACAGGAACTAAACGAGAATTTATCCAGGACTAAATCTAGGTCTAAACCAGGTCTAAACCAGCACTAAAATCAGGTCTAAACCAGGTCTTAACCAGGCCAAAATCAGAACTAAAACCAGGACTAAGTCAGAACTAAAACCAGGACTAAAACCAAGACTAAAATCAGGAGTAAAATTAGGACAAACACCAGGACTAAACCAAGTCTAAAATCAAGACTAAAACTGTGTCTAAACCAGAACTAAACGAGGATTTAACCAGGACTAAGATCAGGACTAAAACCAGCTTCAAACCAGGACTAAACCAGCACTAAACCAGGTCTAAACAAGGACTAAACCAGCACTAAACAGGTCTAAACAGGACTAAACCAGACTAAAACCAGGACTAAACCAGGACTCACTAAACAACTAAACAGGACTAAACCAGCACTAAACCAGGTCTAAACAAGGACTAAACCAGCACTAAACCAGGTAAACAGGACTAAACTAAAAGGACTAAACAGCTAAACTAAACAGGTAAAACACTAACACTAAACAGGACTAAACCAGCACTAAACCAGGTCTAAACAAGGACTAAACCAGGACTAAACCAGCACTAAACCAGGTCTAAACAAGGACTAAACCAGCACTAAACCAGGTCTAAACAAGGACTAAACCAGCACTAAACCAGGTCTAAACAAGGACTAAACCAGGACTACTAACCAGGTCTAAACAAGGACTAAACCAGGTCTAAACAAGGACTAAACCAGGACTAAACCAGCACTAAACCAGGTCTAAACAAGGACTAAACCAGGACTATAAAAAGGGCTAAACCAGGACTAAAATCAGGCCTTTTTTTGTGTGCATATATTACTATTTAAATGCTAAACACAACTGCTGAACAATGATGTAAAGTTCCTCCCAGCGTCTCTTCTGTGTCTGTGTCTGTGTGTGTTTCTCTCAGACACACACTCACACCTGCTCGCAGACCTGTGGGAGCGCCCCCTCTCTGTGTGGGGGTCTGCAGCTCTAATGAAGCGCGTAATGCAAATTTACTTTAATGAAGCGAAACACCGATAAACACAGGAGGCTCCGAGCCCTCTGAGACGCACAAACACACACACACACACAAACACACACAGGCACAAACACACAACACACACACAAACACACACACACAAATACACACAGACACACAAACACACACACAAACACAAACACACACATGCACAAACACACACACACACACACACACACACACACACATGCACAAACACACATACACGCACAAACACACACACAAACACACACACACAAATACACACAGACACACAAACACACACACAAACACAAACACACACATGCACAAACACACACACAAACACACACACACAAATACACACAGACACACAAACACACACATACACGCACATGCACAGACACACACACAGACACACACACACAAATACACACAGACACACAAACACACACATGCACAAACACAAACACACATACACGCACATGCACAGACACACAAACATACACACACACAAACACACGCACAAATACACACACACAAATACACACAGGCACAAACACACACACACATACACGCACATGCACAAACACAAACACACATACACGCACACACACACAAATACACACAGGCACAAACACACATACACGCACATGCACAGACACACAAACATACACACACACAAATACACACAGACACACAAACACACACACACACGCGCGCACACACAGACACACAAACACACATATGCACAAACACAAACACACATACACGCACATGCACATGCACAGACACACAAACATACACACACACAAACACACGCACAAATACACACATAAAGACGCACATACACCCACACACACAAACACCCACATGCACGCACATGCACAGACACACAAAAACACAAACACACACGCACAAACACACACAAACACACACAAATGCACACATAAAGACGCACAAACACACACGCACAGACACACACAGACACACACACACACACTTTTTCTCACTATAAACAAACACATGCAGTGAAATATCTTTTTTTTGTAACACTTTATAAAAACTACAGCTTAATTATTCTAAATAAAACATGGTCACAGACCTGTATCTGATGTTTTTTTTTTTTTTTTTATCTAATTAAGTAAAATCTGTTTTGCCCCAGTGCAAATATGAAAATGGTGAAGACATAGACATAGACATAGTTGTGCTGAACTGTTTCAGTACAGGACGTTCGGTGCAGGGCCGTGTATGAGTGAATTGGCACAATTTGTCAATTTGTGTGTGTTTACATTCCACCACTACATGTGCAGCGACACGGAAGACTCGGCTCTTTAATATTCATGAGGAACTTGTCTGTGATTGGGACAGTGTTTCCCACAGTGCTTTATAGTTAGAGCAGCCACCTTGACAACAATTGCCCCCCGCCTTGACTCTGAACCATGTGAATCCTCTGTACTTCAGTCGTCGTACTTCAGTCCTCACTCTCGCCTTTCGTGGCACAAAAACTCCGCCCCCTTCTCTGCCAGCAGATCTGCACTTACTGCAGACGATGTCGACAAGTTCTTTTTTCTGGCCAAAAATCTGAAGATTGAGTAAAACTTCATGCTGGAACTGTTAGTGCTGAGATTTACTTTTTGAAAAATTTTGTTTACTGTTTATATGGAATTTATTTTAATAATATTACCGCCGTCAAAGCAAACACGTCATGATGCCAAATCAACACTAGTGAGTGGGAGCGTCAAATCCGGCGAGTGCGCAAACCTCCAGCAGCTGACACTTACACTTATACACGATCGACACAACTAGTCTAGCCCCCGAGAAAGCCCGAAATCTACTGAAATCCCACAAGACTCGGACAACAGCCAGGACAGCGGCTCTTTCGGCAGGAGACATGCGCAGCACATAACGATATTCCCTGTATAAAAAAGTGGACTAAGTCAGTCTCTATATTATATTAAATCTAGGTCTAAATCAGAACTAAATCCAGGACTAAAACCAGGTCTAAACCAGGACTAAACCAGGACTAAAACCAGGACTAAACCAGGACTAAACCAGGACTAAGCCAGGACTAAACCAGGACTAAAACCAGGACTAAACCAGGACTAAATCTAGGTCTAAATCAGAACTAAAACCAGGACTAAAACCAGGACTAAACCAGGACTAAACCAGGACTAAAACCAGGACTAAACCAGGACTAAAGCCAGGACTAAACCAGGACTAAAACCAGGACTAAACCAGGACTAAATCTAGGTCTAAATCAGACTAAACAGGACTAAAACAGGACTAAACCAGACTAAAACCAGGACTAAACCAGGACTAAACCGACCAGGATCCTGGACTAAAACCAGGACTAAACCAGGACTAAAACCAGGACTAAACCAGGACTAAAACCAGGACTAAAATCAGGACTAAATCTAGGTCTAAACCAGGACCAAACCAGGACTAAACCAGGACTGAACCAGGACTAAACCAGGTCTAAACCAGGACTAAACCAGGTCTAAACCAGCTGAAAATGGTCTCAAAATGTCAATATTATCGTTTATCACAGGGGTGTCCAAACTTTTTTCATCAAGGGCCACATCTCTAAACACAGAAGAAGCAGAGGGCCGATCGAGGGCCGTAGACTGGAGCTCAACACAGTGAATAGTTGAAATATGTGCAGGTTTAACACGTTAGAATGAGCCGTCAGTCTTTATTTACGCTAAGATCCTTAAAACCACACACTTAATGTTAAATATTAGGCTTTCTCAAGGTAGATTTTCAAAAAACTTGCAGTAAAAAGTTAAATTTTTGATTGATGGACCAATTCACCTGGAAAAATTTGTCTGAGGGCTGCATTTAGTCTGGACATGTCTGGTTTATCACAATTTTATCACAATTAATTGTCGAGCAAAATCTGTTATCATTTGTTATTTGTTGCTTATTTGAGAATATATTTAATTTAATTTATTAGTATTACCAAGCAGCACTTTGCATTTATTTTATTTTCCCGTTAAAACAAATTGTTAGTTTAATAAAAACACAAATAAACAACAAGCAAATAGTTTTACATTTTGCACCCAAACTGTACCGAAAACGAACCGAACTGTGACCTCAAAAAAAAGTGGACGTCAATAACAGCATTTGGGTCCAGTCAAATGCAGCTCAGTGAGGCCTGCAGCCGCTCTAGAGCACTGCAGTCTTTGTTCGTGTTTTATTAAAGCTATAGTTTCGTTTACTTTAGGTTTAGAATAACTACACTTTCAATAAATAAATAAAGCCTTTGTCCCTCGAAACCAAATTCTTCGTCATAAATCAGAACAAATGTGTTTTTCTTTAGACAGATTCCCACAGAGATCTCAGACATTTGGCGTTCACAATCCATTAGGAGAGAGAAGAAAATATTACTATCACAAAAGAAGATATTTACCCAAACTTCCTCTCATAAAAATACAAAACCTCAAGATGGGAGATAAAAATAAGAATCTTGGTTTTTGGGATTAACCTGAAAACACAAATTAAACTGTATTTTTGTGATCTGTCAGGACTGGGTTAAAGTGTGTCTGTCCAGGTTCAGGAATCACACAAAAAGTGAATGGTTTAGTCCTGGTTTAGTCCTGGTTTTAGTCCTGGTGAAGTAATCGTATAGTCCTGGTTTAGACCTGCTTTAGACCTTATTCAGTCCTGGTTTAGTCCGGGTTTTAGTTCTGGTTTAGCCCTGGTTCAGATTTGGTTTAGTCCTTGTTTAGTCCTCGTTTAGTCCTGGTTTAGACCTGTTTTATTCCTGGTTTAGTCCTTTTTTAGTCCTAATTCAGTCCTGGTTCAGACCTGGTTTAGTCCTTGTTTAGTCCTTGTTTAATCCTGGTTTAGTCCTGGTTAAGACCTGGTTTAGACCTGTTTATTCCTGTTTTAGTCCTGGTTCAGTCCTGGTTCAGTCCTGGTTCAGTCCTGGCGTAGTCCTGTTTTAGTCCTGGCTAAGTCCTGGTGGAGTCCTGGTGTAGTCCTGGTTTTGTCCTGGTTTAAACCTGGTTTAGTTGTGTTTCATTCCTGTTTTAGTCCTGGTCTAGACTTGTTTTAGTCCTGGTTCAGACCTGGTTCAGTTCTGTTTTAACCCTGGTTTAGTCCTGGTTCAGTTCTGGTTTAGTCCTGGTTTAGTCCTGTTTTTGTCTTGGTTTAGACCTGGTTTAGTCCTGTTTTAGTCCTGGTTCATGAGTTGTAATCTGTGATTTATGTTCTGTAGGTGATTCTGCATCATTTTGAGTAAAAAAACACCAAATATTACAGATTTTTACTTTATGCACCTTTATGTTTGTACCAAAAGTGAGTTGAAAGTGAGAGAAACTGAACTGAGAAAAGTTACACAATGCACCTTTAACCAGAACTGTATGATATAAAAAACAGTCTCTTACCGTGGCAGCTGTGTTTGGCCCTTGGATTGCTCCGCCGAGTGTTCTTTGGTCTCCTCCTCCGTCTCCTCGTCCTCCTCCATCAGATCCCCGGAGAAGGGCAGCGCCAGTCCCCTCTCTTTCTCCGCAGGGGGCGCCGCTTCGCTCAGGGACGAGTCTGTGTACGAACTGCTCCTGGACACGGAGCTGTCGGTGACGGCGGGGGAGGCGAGATCGGAGCTGCCCGGAGTCTGCGGGGTCTGGGGCGTCCCTTGCGTGGAGGTCTGGGAGGTCCCTTGCGCCGGAAACTGGGGGGTCGCTTGCGTGGGGGTGCGCGGTCTCCCTTGGGTGCCCTGCCTGTCCAGATTCTCGCTCCAAACCTGAACGTCACCCAAGGGAGACTGCCCACCCTCATCCGAATCCTCCATGGAGATCTGCGAATGCACGTAGACCTCCTCTCTCGTTTTTAGAAAATGGTCGGACGGATATCTCAGCGAAGGCGAGGTGCTTCTCGGCGGAGCTGTTTGTTTTTCGTCCTCTTGCGACAACTCAAATTTACTCAGCGATTCCGGCTGGTTTCCGCTCACTACTTTGGAAACTTTCACCGATTGCTCCGGACTTACGGACTCTTTACGATTATGAGCCGCCTGAGCTTGCAGAATCGTCGCCGCGTACGACAACATGCTAAAAGTCTCCATGGATTTTTTCGTCTCTTTCACGACAGGTCTCACTCTCTCCGCTTCCTTCACCGTTCCCGATACGATAATACTTTCCATTTCCAATCCTGACGAAGAATCGCCATCGGAAGAGCGTAGTTCGTCCCTGCTCCCCGCGTGTAAACTATCAGGGCTCATTTTAAACGCATCCTTTTCCGTGACCGAACCGGAGCTGACGGTTTTCGACAGGAGATTTTCGCTTTCGACAGCCAGGCCTTGATTTGGATCTTCTTTCGTTGACTTGTTTTGTTGCGTTTTGGAAATGAGCTCATCCCAGTTGTAAAGGTTTGCCGATACAGACTGGTCGGTTTGTTGGTTCACTTCGACAAGCATGAACGGAGAGTGACCATCGGATTGTTCGGAGGTTTCGCTGTCCTTCTTAACTCTTTTGACATCCTCTGAATCTTTAAGCCCTTCGTACGTAAACACTTGGTCGGAACGCGCGGTCGCTTCTTCGCTTTTCGCTTGGGTGACGCCTACGAACGGGCTGGACTGCGCTTCGAGCTGGATCAAATCGACGGCGAGGCTCGAATCGGGCGAAGAGCTCAAACTCCAAGTCGCACCCCCTCCTAGATTATCGTATTCCGAAGTCGACGTGACCATACTTGGAACCGGCATCTCCCACGGGTCGCTGACCTGATTCGCGTCGCTGTTCGCGTTCTCGGTTTGGTCGACGTCCCACTTGTCTTCGCCGTCTTCCTGATCTGCGTTTTCGATCACGATTTTAACATTAACTTCGTTGCTTTGCACAGTTTCGGGATCTATCGTTTTGCTTTCAGCCGCGACGGGTGAGGTTTCCGCGGACGCCACTTGGCTAATGTCCTTTCCTTCGGGACTGGCGATCGTCGAGGAGCTGTCCTCTCTGATCGTTGTATTCCACATCGCCATTCCCTTGTCCACCTCTAGAGGGCTCTCAATGGAAGGATTATTGCTCACTCCGCAGAAGGAACCGCCTGAATTTTCCGACAAACAATCCGGCGTGTTCAGACTGTCATCTCTTATCGTCATATTCCACATGTCCAGCGACTCCGGGTACGACGTCGTGGTCCCGCTGTCCGATTTCAGAAAACCTTTTTGCTCCGAGTAAGTCCAGAAATCCAAAAGCTCCATTTGATTTTTCCCTGTTTTTTTATTCTCGTCCTCATCTTCCTTAGACGTGTCCGGCGTTAAAGTTTGAAGCAACTCTTTCTTTTTCGCTTTCTTTTCTCTGGGAGTGGTAATTCCCGTTTTCCGTTTGACCACTACCTCCTCTTCGGGCGGGGTGAGCTGCAAATCCTCCAAAGTTACGGAATTCCATTTGGCGTTAATAACGCGATCCGGGTTCCAGTTGTCGTGCGATTCGGTTTGTTCGATTATTAAGCTTAGCTGCGGCTCCAGTACTTTCGCTTTAGAGTTTTCCGATTTTGAAACCTCCTCTTTCGCATCGGCGTTGGTTTCGTTGTTCTTAATCACTTCGAGAACGTTCTGCGGGCTTTCACACGCCTTGGCCACGTTCCAGGAGCTGTTGTCGCTCGAGGACAGCGCCCCCTGCGTGTCAAAGCTGAACTCGTCCCAGGTTTCGGAGAGGGACGAGGACACGCTGTCTTTGTGCTGGAGGCCGTTGATCCGCTCGATGACGTCTTCGGGGAAAAATCGGACGCCGCAGCTGCTCGGGGGGCGGCTCCCGACCAGGCTGTTGACCGGAGTGGGCGGGACGACGGTCTGAATGTGGAAGTCGATGGAGGAGTTTCGACTGTCCAGGCCTGACATGGAGGTGGGAGCGGAGAAGTCCACCAGGCTCAGCTCCTCCATCTCAGAGCTGCTGGGACGTCCTGCCTGAGAAGAAAACAAAGACTGTTATTTATACCATGGGCAAGATTCAGGGCAAAGTAAAGTACAAGAAGGCGCACTATATCACTTTTTTTTTTTCTTTGTTTTTTTGCTGTAGTTTAATTCAGGGTATGCATGCTGAAGTAAATTAGCCTGATTCAGCAACCAGTTTCATTTTGCGGAAACCATCTGACCTCACAGCATGAGGATTCATTCGCTCGACGGTAGGCGGGCACTTTTTTTCATTTAACCAATTTATTTGGTCATGACATATTTAATGCGCCAAATCCCGTAGGAAGAAGGACAATAAAGTCTCTCCCCTCAAGAAAATTCACCAAACATTTTCTTTGTTCCGGCTTTAAATTCTCAACCTCGGGAATCGTTGCCAACATTGAATGTCTGTCTTCGTCTACATCCATCTCGACCTCTTTGTTTACTTTTGTGCTGTTCCACAAAAGGGACCCAGACAGGGGCTTGAGTTTGACGTTATGGCTTCACAGCTCTTCACTGATTGGCAGGTGCATGGTTTACAACTTCCTTGCAAACCGTCTAGTGTATATTCCTGACCTAGTCGCTGGAGAGAAATGAAATTGAGCGGAGGCACTAAGGCTACGTTCAGACTGCAGGGCTTAATGCTCAATTCCGATTTTTTTGTGAAATCCGATGTTTTTGCGAGGTCGTTCACATTTCCAATTAAATGCGACTTGTTTGTGACTTCAGTGTGAACGGTAAACGGCCCGAAAGTGTCCCGCATGTGCACTGGAGACACGACGACGTCAACCCCATGCGTCAACCGCAGCGAGCGTGCTCTGTGTTTACGGAAGTTGTCCAAATATGGTCGCGAGCATTGAGCACCTGGCGATTTTACAGTTCCGGTTTCCGCCTGCTTCAGCGCAGAATAGTGACGTTTGTCGCTTGATAATGACGTGTAGGTCGGATGGATGAGCTTTGGCCGTTCAGACTTTTAGTCGCATGTGAAAAGATCAGATATGTATCGGATTCAGGAGCACATATCCAAGTGGCCTGGGTCGCATTTGAAAAATTCGGATCTGTGCCGTTCAGACTGTCATTAAAAGATCGGATACAGGTCACATAGAAGCCAAAAAATCGGATGTGGGTCACTTCAGGCTGCAGTCTGAACGCAGCCTAAGTGACACCAGCCTGACTACAAGTAAATGTGATCAGCGGTAAAATGAAGACTGCAGTCGTATGTGCTGTTTTGGAATCATCTTGAATTTGTCGCCTCGTCTCTTCTAATCGCATGTACCCAGTGCGCTCGGAGTTGTGTGTCAGTGGGGAAATGATGAAAACTGAGGTGTGGTTGTAATTGTTGATTAATCAAACATAACGAAACACTACAATAACATTTAGATGAAGAAAACTGGGCCTGGGAAGTTGTAATCTTCCTGGTTTGTGAGAGTTTGTGTGTAAGCGTGAACAGAGACTATAGCGCTGTGAAGGAGGAGAGTCCCAGCACGGGGAGCAAACTCAGAGACTCAAAGCAGCATCAAAACCGAAACTGAAAATAACTAATAACACTTTTCAATATGTTGTTTTTCAATACGTTGTTTTTGGCAAATATAGCATTAGATAGTCAAGAAAATATTGTTGCAGCTTTCAGTTAATTTTTTAAAATATTTTTTAATCTGTATCACTTTTCTTGAGTCCTCATTAGGGATGGACATGATTAGTCGACTAGTCATTAAGAATTTTGTCGATCACGTTTGTTTTTAATCAACAAACTGAATGTAAGTTGGTGTGTGTAGCGTGAGGAGATGAAGCTGCGTCTGACACAAACACTGGATTTGTGTCTCATGGTCCCACGTTTGGGCTCTGGCTCTTTGGCGACACTGTACCTCTCAGTGAGTGTGTTTATAGCACATCAGTGTCCCGGGTTTTTTGAGTGTCTTGGTTTCGTCATGGTGCTTGTAAACGCAGTATCCTGTTGAGTGTGCATGAGTCCAGAAGACAAACACTTTTCAGTCTTTTCATCACAACAGCAGCCAAAATAAATAAAGTGACCAACATAAATAAAGTGAAATGATGTTAAATAAAGAGCTGCTCTAAACCTGCACACGTCTGATCTCTGAAAACATGAACCATCTCCAACACGACACACACAGAACACACTCACCATCATCATCATCACCATCCCTGTCACAGAAAGAACACTCATATTCCACTGAGTCGTGTTCTTTAGTCCAACAGAATCTGAACCGCATCAGTGCACAAGGAAAGAGATGTTTTTATCAGCGCTTATAGTTTATGCAAATCAGCCAAGTGGTTTTAAGTTTCGTTTCTGCAAAATGTAAACAAACGTGTCAAAGCTGCATTAAACACATTATAATCTCAAACGGGCTGATGTGTTTCTACAGTGGTTATGGTTTATATGTTGTAAAGTTTAGTTTATTTATGCAGATTAATAATAGTAATAATAATGATGATAATTTTAATATAAAACGTGAATGATTAATCAAAAATCAATCCCGACGATCGATTAAGAAAATTTAATCGACTGCTCATCTCTATTCCTCACACAAATCTGCTTTCACCTTCCCCCATCCCTGCCCACTCTGTACTTTTGCAAAAATGTATGCTTTAAAATGGTCTTGTAGTCATTTTTAACAATGAACACATGTAAAAATGAAAACACGCTGGTTGCCATGACGATAATGCAATTATGAAGAGGTGGGTCTTATCAGTATTAATAGATCAAATGAGTCAATGAACCAATTTGTATTATTAAAATATTTTTCGATCATAATTTTAGTTTGACCCAAAATGTAAAATAAAGACCCACCTTCTCTATGTTGTAGTTTCATAATAAATATCCTCTCAAAGCGTGTGGATGTCTTACTATGGAACATTCCAAGATATCTACTACCATGGAGACGAGCAGGTCATCCCCCCCGCCACCACCATCACCAGAAAAGTTACAGAGTACACCTTTAAATAAAAATCACAGACTAAATGCAGTAGAATATAAAGCTGTACCTGGTCTGTGTCCGTGTTGGGAGCTCCGCTGTGCAGAGGGTCAAAGCTGAACAGATCCACGTTGTCCGTCTTGTTTCGGTTGGCGCGGTTCCTCCTCCTCTCCGGGGCGACGGGGGGCGACAGAGAGAGCAGGCCCAGGGGGGAGGGGTTCCGGAGGTACTGCCCGGGTCCCATGGGCGCCGCCCCGCTCAGGAGGTCCGCCATCGGGCTCTCGTCGCTCAGAAACACAGAGCTCTCTTTGGAGGATCGGCTGCTCCGGATGGTGGTCAGGCCGCTGTCAGGACTCACCAGCTCCACTGGCCCCGGCCCTGGGTCCTCCTCCGCCTCGGCCCCCTCTGCCCCCTCTGCCCCCTCGGCGCCCTCCTCCAGAGCCCTGAGGAACAGCAGGGTCACGTATGAAGCAGGGATATTTATTTTGAAAGACATACTTCTGACCTTCTTAGTTTTTAATCACAATGTTGATCTAAAACTACTTTAAGATCACATGTAACTTTCTGGGAATTAAATGTCAACAGTATGATTCCAAGGAAACAGAAAGTTAAAACCACACTTCAAAACATTCTTCACGGAGATGCAAAAATTTTATGCCATACTGTGGAAGATTATAGCCAGAGGAAAAATGCCATGGAAACAATCAGATGCAGAGCCAAATAAGAGTCAGGTCTGTGAAGATGCAGGGCTCAGTCTCAGTACAGACGCATGTTTTTCTATACTTTACAGTGCAATAAAAACACCCATAATGAAAAAAAAAAGCTTTTATTTTAGCCTATTTTTGGCAAAAAAAAAAACTGAAAGTCACCATGCTGATATGCACTACATTTATATGATGGTCTGAACAGAAGACACAAAAGTGGCGTCGCGTCTTCACTTTTTAGTCCGTGTTTAGACGAGTGTTTTCAGGAGGAAATCTGTGTTCATACGGTGATGCAAAAGTGTGTGGAATTCGATTGTGTATGCATGCCAGGTGACCCGGTGGTGATGTATGTGACATAAACGTGTACACGACGTGAGTAGATCTGACCAGAGTTTTGCGTCTTGGGCAATGTAGACGGAAACGCTACGGTGGAGCGTATTCAGATTTTTTTTCCCCTAGATTTTTGCATTTTTAAGCCCCAAAAACGCCGTCACCGTCTAAATGAAAGGTACTTCCCATAAAATATTCAGTTGTTTTTACCCGTTCTCATGTAACCAGCCCTATAGACATCGAGAGCTACAGTCAAGATTCTCACTCTTTTCATTGACAAAATTTCAAAACTTTTCCATGACTTTTTCCAAGATTTTCCATGACTTTACGGCACCTACATGTGATGAGACTTTTAGAGCTAAATATGAAATGTTAACTCTTTCCACTCACCTTA
The DNA here is from genome assembly GCF_026225935.1 of Boleophthalmus pectinirostris. Classification (NCBI taxonomy): domain Eukaryota; kingdom Metazoa; phylum Chordata; class Actinopteri; order Gobiiformes; family Gobiidae; genus Boleophthalmus; species Boleophthalmus pectinirostris. The sequence continues at coordinate 37,546,668 of NW_026571353.1, read as the reverse complement.
TGGTTTGGGATTATAGATTTGTAACATTCAAAATCCTGTCAGTGCATTTATTGTCGTCTCTTTTAAACAAAAGACGCAGACGTTCGGAAATCATCAGAATAAAAGAGAATTTAACAGAACGCTCTAGTTGTGTGAAAGAGATACTAAAATTCCATGACTTTTCCAAAGCTTTCATTGAATTTACAAAAATTCCATCACTTTTCTAGGCCCGGAAAATGGCATTTTCAATTTCCATGACTTTTCCAGGATTTTGTGGGAACCCTGTACAGTTGACACTCGTGAGCTGCAGATTTTTTTTTCCATTTGTGACAAAATGGCTACATGATGCTGCCAAATCCTAAACATATCACCATTTAAGTAAATAAAAGTATAAAAAGCAGTAAGTTCAGAGCAGAGAGTGTACAGTGGTGGTGAAAACTGGGAAAGATTGGAGCAATAACGTCTTGAATACAAGATAAAAAAGACGACTCAAACATGTACGAATCACTTCAAAGACAACTTCAGAGGATCAATGACAAGGAAAGAATTATAACATGGTTAAAAGTTCTGAAAAGTTGATTTAGATGAACACGTGACCTTTGAGTTTCCTCACCTGTTCTCCGCGCCCTCTGCCCCCTCGCCCTCCCCTCGCTCCACGTCTCCTCCGTCCATGTCCGTGATGCCGGAGGAGCTCTGGGAGAAGTCGATGCTCCCGGCGACGCCCTCCGTGGACGAGGTGCGGGAGCTCGGGTGACAGGCCAGGACGGAGCTGCGCGCGTCCACAAAGTCCTGCAGCAGACTCTGGATCTCCTGCTCCAGAACGGGGGGCGTGCCGGGGAAGATGGTGTTCACTGGGATGTGGTACACCTGAGAACGCAAAACAGACAGGAAAGCGGCTTTAAAGGGGCCAAATTACGCACGTGCTCAGTGGCTGGTGGGCCTCTCGTTTGTGTTGACAGTTGTGTTGTGTATGTCTGTCATGACACAACTCGTCTTAATTTGAAGTAGGTTTTGATTGTTTTGACTAGGGGTGTGCAAAAATATCGGAATATCGATATATCGTATCGTTTAATGTGATGATACAGTATCGATATCGTGGGCTGCTGTATCGATATATCACCAAGAGTATTTTTAGGTGTGTTTTACTAAATTATTTTGTTACAGAGCTACAGTTTTGTTGCTTGTGGAGTGAAAGGAAGCTCGTTTATGCAACACATTTGATATTTTTACTGTTTTGATGATTAAAATGTTTGTGTTTCATATGAACTTTGCACAAGAAGTAATTTAACAAAGACTTTTAGTGTCACAGCCACGATTTAGCCTTTATTTTGTATTGAACTGTATCGAATCAATTTGAAATATATCGTATTGAATCGAAAGTGCACTGTATCGAGGTATGTATCGTATCGTGGCCTGTGTATCGAGGTATGTATCGTATCGTGGCCTGTGTATCGAGGTATGTATCGTATCGTGGCCTGTGTATGTATCGATGTATCGTATCGTGGCCTGTGTATCTGTATCGTATCGTGTGTATCTGTGTATGTATCGTATGTATCTGTATCGTATCGTGGCCTGTGTATCGAGGTATGTATCGTATCGTATGTATCGTATCGTGGCTGTGTATCGAGGTATGTATCGTATCGTGGCCTGTGTATCGAGGTATGTATCGTATCGTGGCCTGTGTATCGAGGTATGTATCGTATCGTGGCCTGTTGTATCGAGGTATGTATCGTATATGGCCTGTGTATCGAGGTATGTATCGTATCGTGGCCTGTGTATCGAGGTATGTATCGTATCGTGGCCTGTGTATCGAGGTATGTATCGTATCGTGGCCTGTGTATCGAGGTATGTATCGTATCGTGGCCTGTGTATCGAGGTATGTATCGTATCATGGCCTGTGTATCGAGGTATGTATCGTATCGGCGACTTCTGAATGATACCCAGCCCTAGTTTTGACATGACTTCATCATCTCACTCTAAGTCACTGAATGTTGAGGATCAAAAAACTTTACTTTGAAATGTTAAAATTCCCCAATAACTGTTGTGTTGTAACGATGCTGACGTTGACTTGTTGATACGGACGCTTTTTGCCTACCAATATGGCTGACGTGACGTTATCGTGTTTTCTTGCATGAATCGACGCATGTTGAGGGACTATTTTCTCATATATCAGTCCGCCGCTGTCGAGCTTTCTATCAGGAAATACAACTCTCTGCTGCTGCTCAGACATAAATCCTTCAAATGCAAGGTTAGTTTTACTTCTAAAATTATTCTATCGACACAGACATTTTACATGGACGGTCTGGTGTAATAATAGATTTGTTTCGGGTGTTTTGTGGAGTGGGTAAGACTGTTTTTAGTGGCAGGATAAACTATGGCCATTGACATGCACTAGTCTAGCACCAGCGACCTCTGCAAATACAAGGACTGGATGGAATATTTAAGTTAGGTTAGGTTGCTTTATTCGTACCCGTAGGTAAATTTGTTTAGCAGATTTGAGAGGCAGATTCCACATTCCACATTTCATTCATCCACATTACACGTAAAGTACAAAATAAAGTGTTACAGAGCTCCAGTTCAGAATGTTTTGGTTCCATAAACAATTAGTTAAATTCATCCATCACACTTAGCTAAAAACACAGTAAATATTAAATATATATAAAAGACAAACGTACTAAAATTGATAGATAAGATTACAATTTATTACTGATTTATATATATACATTTATTATAAGATTACAAGTACGACAGCAGCTGGAACAAAGCTCCTTTTAAAGCCTCTGACCTGAGGGCAGCAGCTGAAACTCTGAGTTTAGTGGATGTTGCTCGTCTTTTAAAATCCTCTGGGACGTCGTCTGTAAGTGTTTGAGTACAGAGAGTCCAGGCGGCTCTGAGGATGGACGATCATCTCACTCGGCCATTTAACCAACTGATTCAGGGAGTTCTTTTTTTGTAGTAAAGTCGCTCCCAAACCATGAGACCAGTGAAAAAGTTAAAACTGATTCCATAAATGTTTTATAGAACAGTGTCATGATCGTTCTGTCTACACGGTAGAAGGACGACCTCCTCAGACATAAAAAAGTGTCTCCGCACGTCTCCAACACTCGAGTCAGACTTGAGTCACTATTTTTAGAACTTGAGACTTGATTTGATAAAATGGACGAAGACTTGGGACTCGACTTAGGCTTAAAGGTCAGTGACTCGACTCAGTGACTTGAGACCTGTGACATGAGAAGACTTGATGCTTCTCCTAAACATATATATAATTCTTTTCTCTCTACAGTTGATAAATGCGGTGCTTCATTTTACAGGAACAAACTGGAACATGTCCCTCCCACTTCAGTTACTGTTGCCATAGTGACAAACAGAAGTATTGTGATATAGTTTCCTCAAATGTACTACAATAATATACAGAACAATACAGTAAAAGTGAGGGAACTACACAGACCATGATCCTCCCATTTCAGTGCAAACTACACGACAAACTAACTGTTATTAAGCCTTTTTTAATCTTAATTCTTTCTATTCTGACTGTAAAGATTCACACTCAGATCTTGTCAAGACATTTAAAAAGAAAAACAACTCTTGTATAAATACTCATATATAAATATACCATGACTTTTTAAGTACAGTTTAGTTTAAAAGTATTAAATTGCACAAATCAAAGCTATATTTGGTACTTTGGTTTAAAGACTTGAAATGACTTGACGTTCAAAGCAGACGACTTGGATTTAACTTGGATTTATGGGCCAGTGACTCGAGACTCGACCTGGACTTGCCTGTATTTGACCTGGGACTTGACTCGGACTTGAGACCAAAGACTTGTGACTTACTTGAAACTTGCAAAACAACGACTTGGTCCCACCTCTGAGGCTCACTAAGAAATCAGGTCCTACGTCCAAAATTCGGGACTGTCCCTTTAACAAAACACTGGCACAAGCTCTGGTTAAACGGATCTTTTATTTACCTGAAAATTGTTCTTTGCGTCCAGTTCCCCGGAGAGAGACCAGCTCGACGTCTCCTCCAGCTCACAGCAAATCTTCAACACAAAATACAAAACAAAAAAACCATCAAAATCATTATAATAACACGTGTTTTATTGATTAGAAACGGTGAAACCTCCTCGTGCTGTTTCTAGTCTCGGGACAAAGTTTGACTAAAGCTCTGCAGCGCCTGGAGGCTGGTCCGGTCACGTGACTCGTCTGGACCAATCAGGGAGCGGCTCGGTCCAGAGAATCTTGACGAAAAGCATCAAGTGTCAGCGACAAAAGACTCAAGGTGCAGGCGAGGGCTCAAATGGGTCACGCTTTTGTGCGAGACGTGTTTTATTTTTCACTAGTGAATTCCTTAAAGGTCGGGCGCTCCTGGGGTTTATTGTGTTTGTGAAGTTTGGAATTTTGCAGCGTTTTTAAAGGTGCACGAGGGAACTTTTCTGGCTCGTTTCCATGGAGATAGTATTGCTTTACGTGGAATCCACACCCCAAACGTAACATTTATTATATCTCGTTTCTTGGAATGCCCCTCGAGGTGTATTTTCCTAACAAATGTGCACTTAAACTTCATGTACAATTTTGTTAAAGTGACAATATGGAACTTTCTGAAGCTGGGAAACCAACTGAATAAACGGAAATAGAAAATTAAACCGTACTTCGGAGTATTTTAGGTTTTGTAAGCAGTGTTGGGAACAGATTACAGATTACATACACCAAAATGTAGTTTGTAACGTAATCCATTAAATTACTTCAAGTGAGTAATGTAATCTGAATACTTTGGATTACTTGATTTGCTGTAGAGAAACAAAGACGAGGATATTGTAAAATAAGATGTTTTGTCTGATAAAAGAAGCTAAAAAGCCCAGACTTTACTGAACCGTATTAAAAATATTATTGATAGAAGAGGAGGAGACCGTCCTGTTAAATCCTGTTTTAGACCTGGTTTAGTCCTGGTTTAGTCCTGGTTTAGACCTGTTTTAGTCCTGATTTAGTCCTGTTTTAGTCCTGGTTTAGACCTGTTTTAGTCCTGGTTTAGACCTGGTTTAGACCTGGTTAAGTCCTGGTTTTAGTCCTAGTTTAAATCTGGTTTTAGACCTGGTTTAGACCTGGTTTAGTCCCGGTTTAGACCTGGTTTAGACCTGGTTTAGACCTGGTTTAGACCTGGTTTAGTCCCGGTTTAGACCTGGTTTAGACCTGGTTTAGTCCTGGTTTAGTCCTGGTTTAGTCCTGGTTTATACCTGGTTTAGACCTGGTTAAGTCCTGGTTTTAGTCCTAGTTTAAATCTGGAATTAGACCTGGTTTAGACCTGGTTTAGTCCCGGTTTAGACCTGGTTTAGTCCTAGTTTAAATCTGGTTTTAGTCCTGGTTTAGCCCAAAATATGAAAACAGGAAAACACCTCTGTGTAATCCATTTATTTCAACAAAGTAACTGTAATCCAATTACCACTCACTGAAACAGTAACTGTAACTGAATACAGTTACTCATCATTTGTACTCTGATTAACATAATAACACCGATACATGTAATCTGTTACTCCCCAACACTGTTTGTAAAGACGTATTATAGGCAAAAGAACAAGATTTCCATGGAAACAAGCAGGAGTAGAACCACCTCCAGGTCAAATAAGAGTCAGGTTTGTGGAGATGCAAGCCCACTTACAATAATAACACGTTTTTTTGTGTTTTTCACTGTAGTAAATAAGAGCATAGGTTTACACAGGGACTTTGGGGACATGTCACAACTGATATTTGGGGAAGACAAAATATTCCCTACCAATATTTTAATAAACTAAAATATAAATTTATTCCGATATTTTTCCAAACTCTATAGAATTAATTGAACAGGTTTTAGTTCACATTTTGTTCTGAGACTGAGATGTTTTCAGCAGAGGTGGGACCAAGTCGTTTTGCAAGTCCCGAGTAAGTCTCAAGTCTTTGACCTCAAGTCCGAGTCAAGTCCCAAGTCAAATACAGGCAAGTCCAAGTCGAATCTCGAGTCACTGGCCCATAAATCCAAGGCAAGTCCAAGTCGTCTGCTTTGAGCTTCAAGTCTTTTCAAGTCTTTAAACCAAAGTATCAAATATTGCTTAGATTTTTGCAATTGATTTGAATTTTTAACTAAATTGTGCTTTTAAAAAATCTAAGTTTATTTATATATGAGTGTTTATAGAGTATAGAAGAGTTTTAGAAATGCAAACTTTTCCTTTATAAATGTCTTGACAAGATCTTCGTGTGAATCATTACGGTCAGAATATAAAGAATTCAGATTTAAAAGTGCTTCTCAAGTCACAGGCCTCAAGTCCGAGTCGAGTCCCAAGTCTTAGTCCATTTCATCAAGTCAAGCCTCAAATCCTAAAAATAGTGACTCAAGTCTGGTTCGAGGCCAAGTCACGACTTACAAGTCCCACCTCTGGTTTTCAGTGATATGACGACAGGGTTACACCTGCCGTTATTTCAATGTCTGAATAAATAATTATGATAACCCAATTTAAAAACTGATATTTGCTCAATATTTTACAGAGATGATACGAGTTTAATTTTTGATTTAATGCAGATATGTCAAACTCAGGTCTGGGGGATAAATTTGGCCCACGAGATCATATCAAACCTGTATTAGAGCTGCCCGCCGGCTACAGATCGACTATAGAGACATTATTGATTTAAAATGTTATTATTTTATATGATGCTTGTTCTGGATTCAATGTTTAAGCAAAACTAGTATTAAGCATTTATTTTAATAAGAAACACATCTAGAAAGATGCAGATGTTGATGAAATTTTTCAGTAAATATTTAGTTTGGCCCATGACTTAGTCCCAGTTTTTAATTTCGGCCTCTGTGAATTTGACTTTGACTCTCCTGAGCTAATGTTTTCAGTCTGTTTGTTTCCACAGGCATCAGTGTCGTCAGTAATAATGTATTCTTGTAAGATCACATTCATTCAAATCAGATGTTACTTTTTTACTTGAGTATTATTTTTAAAGTATTTGACCTCTCACTTGAGTATAATTTTGCCCGTTCTCCCCTAAACTCTGCCGCTCACCTGACTGAGGACGTCCGTGCTGTTGGCGTACACTGCCACCTGCTGGCGGCTGTGGCTCACTGCGTCAGAGATGGACAGGAGCAGGACCACAGCGTCGTAACCATGACGATGACAGAAAGACTTGAGCTGCTCGGCGAGATCAGGTCCCTCCTGAAAAACAACACAAAAAACCACACAATTTTATTATAATGTGTGTGATTTACTCGTCAAAATAAATCTGGTTTGATATTTTTATAAAAACATTCAGCTGTAAATATCTTGTCTTCTACAACTGTCAAAAAAAATAAATAAAATAAAACAAATTAAGAAATGATTAAGAAATATAATATTGAAATAACAGAAAGACGAAAGACAGAATTCACAATTAACATTTAATTTGTGTTTATATAGAACAACATCTGTATAAAACCAAAACACATCTGCATCAAGAAACTCTTTTGTGCAAAAAACAAAACAAAACAAAAAAACACAAAAAACAATATACCAATATATGACAGCCTTTTATTAAATCATCTTTTTACTGTATATTATGTTTACGGTATAATTTACTTTTAATTTTAATTAAACATAAGTGTTAATATATTTTTTTAAAAATTTAAAAATTGCAATATATTTCACACACAAAATAAGGTTTACAGCAGCATAAAAAAAGTTGTGAGCTGTCACTTAACTCAGATCAAAACTGGATTTAACAGATATTATTATTATTATTATTATTATTATTATTAATAATAATAATAATAATAATAATAATAATAAATCTCTCTTCTCTTTCTCACTTTTTTTTTTTTTTTTACTACATTTTTGCAGCAGCATCACTATTTTTCCACACAGATTTTTTTTTATACTTATTCTCAAAAGGAACATTACAAATGAAAACTGAAAATGAAAACATTTTAAGCACATTGTATTATTTTTACCGACAGCAGTTACGCTCTACAAAAAACATCTCTGTGGATTTGTTGTTTCGATGGTGAAAGTCCCGTGAACATGAGCTCCGTCCTGAACTCTGCTCGGATAAAACTGAAGTGAATCTGACGACGTCCTGGTGCAGAACAGAATCATCGACAGACACACGAGTCATTTACACATCTCCTGTTTCATTTGTGTGTCGTTACTGATCTTAATCTTCTTTTCTTATAAACCAGTTTTGTTACCACTTCACTATTTCAGTAATTGATTAGTTGTGGTTAAACTCATATCAGTGACCATTTTTCCATTTTTCCTCAGTGGTGTTTTTCAGATGCTGCAGTGTGATGATGTCCAGACGACACACGACACACGACACACGACTGCCTGCATCATTGTGCTGCCTAAAAAAATGATTTC
>NW_026571353.1:37503327-37535827 GCF_026225935.1 Boleophthalmus pectinirostris | reverse complement strand
TTCATTGTTTTTTTTTAATCAATTTTATTCTTTTTATGCCTGCTTTTATTGATTGATGTATTATTTTGTATTCATGGCTTTTATTATTTTTTATTCTTTTATCTATTTATTGTATTAGTTCCTTTTGTTCGGAGCATAATTCTACAGATTTAGTTTGAGTTAAATGTTTGTGAAATTGTCTTGTTTATAAAATGTGCTTGGATTTTCCTGTGAAATCTCCAAAAGTTAAAGGCACAAATGTTGAACCTGATCATTTCTGTTTGTGATTAGACCCGAGAACAAGACAAATCTGCATTTTTACATCGTTCCTCTCGCCCGCTCCGGTCCGTGTCAGACATCATCGGCCTGCAGAACGCCGTGATGTCACTCGAATCCACAGCCATTCGCCGATTCAACTTTTTCGCAAACTTCTGCCAAACAAAACCCAGCGTTGTTGTGATTTTGGTGTGGATTTTGGTAATGATTCATAAACTGATCCAACATTATGATTGGGGTTGAGTGAAAGTTTTGGCTCCCCCTGGCGCGTGCACAGATTCTTCCAAAGTTGAGTCTTCATCAGTAGAAATGAGAGAGGAGCCGTCATGGCCGCACAGGGAGCAGAGACAGTCGTGATTTATGCTTCTCAAATTGTCTGTTTGCTCTTAAGACGCCAACACGCACAGCTTATGCTAATCCAGAGGCACGCGCCAAGATGGATGGCTGCGAAGTTGCATTAATTAATTGTTTTGTTTGTCAAGGGAACTCGTTTTTTCTCTTCTTTCTGAAATGATTAACAGCAATCTTATGGCAAGTATAATTTGCGACGCAGCGTTGTGCGAAAAGTGCGACACTTTTGAAAAACATATTTGCTTGATTAATCTGGATTGGCTGTTTAACTGTTTGTTTTGAGTGAAGTTGGCAGAATGCGTTTTGGGCTTATTTAAGTCGAACTTGGGAACGGCAAAAGAGCTGAAAGGCACAAACTCTCTGTGATTATTAAAGACGCACGGTGGAACTTTTCGGCCCGTCTCCGTGGAGATGTTACGGTCAGACTTTGTTGGAAAGGCCTATATTACACAAAACCGACTCTCGTGAGCTTTGAGCCGTGTTATAATGTTGTTACCTGCTCAAAAACAAACCTGGAGTTGTGTTTTATTAGTGAGCAACCCTTTACTGCAAGTCGAACTACTTCTCCAGAGCTCAAAATGCTCTGCTCCACCTTGTGATGTCATGAAGAGGTAGTTTTCAAAGTACCATTTACTGTATTTTTCGGACTAGAGTCGCACCAGCCAAAAAATGCGTAATGAAGAAGAAAAAAAACATATATAAGTCACATTTTTGGAGGAATTTTTTTTAAAAGTTAAGTTCTAGTAAAAACAATAGAAGAGAGAACAACAGACTGTTAACGTCACATATGAAAAGTTCTTCAGATAAACTATAACATAAACAACAGAACAGAACAAGTTTAACAAACTCTCCATCTCACTCCAAATCACTAAGGCTGCGTTCATTCTGCAGCCTGAAGTGACCCAAATCCGATTTTTTGGCCCCTATGTGACCTGTATCTGATCTTTTAATGTCAGTCTGAACGACACAGATCTGATTTTTTCAAATGTGACTCAGGACACTTGGATATGTGCTCCTGAAATCGATACATATCTGATCTTTTGACATGTGACTTCAGTCTGAACGGCCAAAGTGCATTCATCCACCTACACGTTATCAACAAGACACAAACGTCACTATTCTGCGCTGAAGTAGGCGAAAATTATTAATAAACTCTGTGTCATTGAAGTGAAGCACATCACCACTCACCACTCTTGGCTCCGTCTCCACATCCACACGTTCCTTTCAACGGACGTTGCTGCTGCTGTCCCACAAAACACCACGACCAAAAACCTCGTCCTTCTCCTTCTCAATCTCCTCCTTAAAACAAGTAAGTTGTTCATGTTCTGGCTCCGGTACGAGAGGAACTTTAAAATCTCCAGGTGCTCGATGCTGCGTCCATGTTTGGAACAACTTCTGTAAACACAGAGACGCTCGCTGTGGTTGACGTCGTCGTGTCTCCAGTGTCACATGTGGGACACTTTCAGGCTGTTTAATGTTCACACTGTAGTTCACATACAAGTCGCATTTAATTGGAAATGTGAACGACCTCGCAAAAACATCAGATTTCACAAAAAAATCTGAATCCCTGCTTACTTTTAAAATGTATTCCCCTACAGATTACAGATTACATACACCAAAATGTAGTTTGTAACGTAATCCATTAAGTTACTTTAGGTGAGTAATGTAATCTGAATACTTTGGATTACTTGATTTGCTGTAGAGTAACGAGGATATCGTAACATAAGAAGTTTTATCTGCTAAAAGAAAAAAAAAAGTCCAGACTTTACTGAACCAAATTAAAAATATTACTGATAGAAGACGAGGAGACACGTCCGCGCAGCATGGTTTAGTCCTGTTAAATCCTGTTTTAGTCCTGGTTTAGTCCGAGTTTATTCCGGGTTTAGTCCTGTTTTAGTCCTGGTTTAGACCTGGTTTTAGTCCTGGTTTAGACCTGGTTTAGACCTGGTTTAGTTTCCGGCAGTGAATGGAATTACCAGAAAAAAAAAAGGGGGGGGATAGCCCAAAATGTGAAAACAGGAAAATACCACCGTGTAATCCATTTATTTCAACAAAATAACTGTAACTGAATACAGTTACTCATAATTTGTACTCTGATTATGTAACTCTGGTACATGTAATCTGTTACTCCCCGACGCAGCCTATTCCACTGTTTTTGTAACATGTTCGGGAGCCATATATTGATTTATTATTCATGTAAAAATATGCAAAACAAATATGTATTTAAATAAAATGATAGAATTCATTTTATTGCAGTTTTCCATTTTCATTGTATAAATTAATGGCCACGCAAATCTAAATATAATTTTTATTCAAATGATATTACTGCCGGCACAGCGGCAATGCAGCGCTCACGTCTCACAGCAAGATGGTTCAATTTCTGGGTTTGTGTCAGAGTTTGCATGTTCTCTGTGTGTCAGGGTGGCGCTCTGGTCCTGTCAATCTAAAACACGTCAAATCCTCCAGCTGAGATAGTCCTGACCAAGACTAGACCAAGATCTGGTCCCACAGCTCCTGACAGGTTTAACAGACACACTGAAGGATGGGGCACATGCGGAGGACACATTTCCCTTTGGAACAATTATCTTTAACCTCATAATCTTTTTTCACAATCTCACACTTAGTCTACATTCAGACTGCAGGGCTTAAGGCTCAATTCGGATTTTTTTGTGAAATCCGATGTTTTTGCGAGTTAATTTCCAATTAAATGTGATTTGTATGTGATCTCCAGTGTGAACATTAAACGGCCCAAAAGTGTCTCACATGTGACACTGGAGACACGACGACGTCAACCGCAGCGAGCGTCTCTGTGTGAGATTTTAAAGTTCCTCTCGCACCGGAGCCAGAACATGAACAACTTACTTGTTTTAAGGAGCAGATTGAGAAGGAGAAGGACGAGGTTTTTGGTCGTGGTGTTTTGTGGGACAGCGGCAGCGACGTCCGTTGAAAGGAACGTGTGGATGTGGAGACGGAGCCAAGAGTGGTGAGTGGTGATGTGCTTCACTTCAGTCACACAGAGTTCATTAACAATTTTCGCCGACTTCAGCGCAGAATAGTGACGTTTGTGTCTTGTTGATAACGTGTAGGTGGATGAATGCACTTTGACTGTTCACACTGAAGTCTCATGTCAAAAGATCAGATATGTATCAGTTTCAGGAGCACATATCCAAGTGTCCTGGGTCACATTTGAAAAAAATCAGATCTGTGTGGTTCAGACTGTCATTAAAAGATCAGATACAGGTCACATAGGGGCCAAAAAATCGGATTTGGGTCACTTCAGGCTGCAGACTGAACGTAGCCATACATCATTTACATCAGACGTACTGAGCTTGAGTCTGTTATACAGTTCTAATCTACGACACCCGTGCATCTTTATGTTCTAATCTGCACATTTGAAATCACAATATTCATCTAAAATTGATTCATATAAGAAACAAGAATGCGGAAACTACAAAGAGCTGTGAAGTTGTCAGCTCCTCCTATGGATCGCTGCATATCAGAGCGGCAAGTAGCAGATTTTGTTTCATTTGGACCAAAATGACGACGCGACGCTGCAGAATTCTACGTCTGTCACTAGAGGTACATGTATTCTAACCCGAACCTGAACCGTTTTGGTTTTGGTTCAGTTCGGTGCTCGGCTGTGCACAAGTGAATTTCTGCAACTTGTGTGTGTTTGTGTGTTTACATTCCGCCACTACATGTGCAGCTACAGGGAAGGTTCGGCTCTTTAATATTCATGAGGAAACTCGTCCATGACTGAGGTGAGAGTGTTTCCTGCAGCGCTTTATAGTTAGAGCGGCCGTCTTGACAACAACTGGCCCCCGCCTTGACTACGTCCCTCTGAACCACGTTAATCCTCGCAAAACTACGGTTGTCGCGCCCTGGTCCTCACTCTCGCGTTTTGCCGGCACGAAATCTCCCCCTCCAATACCTGTGACCTCTGTCTCTAGTGAAAGTGTATTTATTTTCAACCTCTGGGAACGTTGTAACTGCAGCAGATCTGCACTCACTGCAGACAATGTGGACAAGTTGTTTTTTTCTGTCCAAAATATGAAGATTGAGTAAAAGTTCATGCTGGAACTTATTTCTTATTTTATTTCTTTGTAAAGGGACAAAAGATTATAACCAGCGTGGCTAATTTCTATCTTCAGTCCCTCGACAGGTTGATGTAAAATCATCTACAGGACAAAGGAAAAGTACAATAACAATCTCACAAAAGTACACAACATCAGCACACTCACTATACACACAACACACTCAATATACACACAACTAGGGACGGGCATTCAATGAAATTTTCTTAATCGATCGTCGGAAGAATTAACGATCGATTATCGATTAATCATTAATGTTTTTATATTAAAATGATCATCATTATTATTACTATCTGCACTACTAATCTGCATAAATAAATTCAACTTTACGACATATAAACCGTAACGACTCTAGAGCCACATCAGCCCGTTTGACATTATAATGTGTTTAATTCAGTTTTGCGCAACTCTCACAGAAACGAAACTTAAAACGGCATCACTAATTTGCATAAACTCAGCGAAGATAAAACTCCAGCTCTTGTGTTGCTGATGTGGTTCAATTTCTGTCAGATTAAAAGACATGACTCAGGTGAATACAGGTTAGTGTGACCAGATTTGTGTTTGTCAAAACCAGGACACCGTACGGGGGGAGGGAGGTGGGGACTCGTCATCCACATTGAGCGACTCTCACCTGGTAAAACTTTTTCCCACTGGACACAGAAACATATGTGCTGCTTTATACACTGTGCACATGGACTCACACTTGTCCCGACCGGAAAGGAAAGTGTGGAATTTCTTGTACAAATCATCGTTAAATACGCATTGTACTTTCGGTACGCTGCAGACTGACCCACTGTTTGTGTCTCGCTCCTTCTGGGTGCAGAGAGCTATATGTACGGACCCGTTTGGTCACACTACGCACAGCAACCTACATTAGGTTTGTCGATTAAAATTAACGTAATCGATGAAATTCTTAATGATCAATTATCGATTAATCGATTAATCATGCCCATCCCTACACACAACACACTCACTATACATACAAATTAATTTCAAACTGTTCATTTGAAGTTCAAAGTCAAGAGTTAAAGAGTTAAACCAAGAGTTAAACCAGCAACTCGTCAATATAAAAGAAAATGTAAATTGGTTAAACATGGAGACATATTTGACCATTGAACAACCGCTGTTTTAAGGCTTTAGAAAATGCTGCAGTGTTCAAAGTTTTCGTATATGAACAGGCACTGTATTAAATGTTTGAGCTGCTCGATAAGCAAAAGAATCTGTCCAAAAACACTTTTCATAAACGGCACAGAGCAGTCGCCTCTAGAGCAGTTTCTTTTCACAAACTCTTTCAGAGAAGGTGGAGCAAGATTATTAAAAACTTTGTATACCGCTTATAAAACTCTGCCCAGCAAATCTGTCTCTAAACTTTATAAAGGATTGAAAATACTAAAGGGTAATAACACGTTTTATGTTAAATCTAAATGGGAGGAAGAGCAGCATATTGTTTTATCGGAGGATGATTGGCTTTTGATGTGCAGCACAAACAACAACTTGGTCCAAAAGGTGGAGAGTGTCTTATAAGATTCTTTATTACTCCTCAAATTACTGCCAGAGTACAAGGGTTAGTTTCTTATTGTTGGAGACAGTGTGGCCAGTCAAACGACAAACTCTCATATTTTTTGGACATGTACAAAATTTAAATCATTCTGGGATAATGTGTTTGAAAAAATAGATACGATCTTGACTGATGTTTTTCCCAAGGACCCGAAGATATTTTTGTTGGGCCTTTTGCCTGGAGAGGTGATCCAAAAAGTGGACAGATACCTTTTTAAGAAGCTGGCTTAAAAAGGACCCACCATCAGTGAACCAGTGGCTCGACAATATAGAAGAAATATACTCCATGGAACGACTGACTTTTTTTCTACGTCTCAAAGGACATTTCTTCATCAAACACTGGACAAAATGGTTGAAATATAAACAAAAAGAGACTTGACTTCTATATTTTATAACAACGGAACAGTGCCCCAGGTTTTTGTTTTTGTATTTATTTGTTTGTTTCTTAAAACTCGAAAAACTGAATATATAAAAAGTAAAAAAAAAAAAGTATATACCAAAATTAAATATTTGATTGTGTTGTCCCTATTTAGGAATTTGTATTTGTTAGTGCTGCGCTTTACATTTTAAAAAATTTAGTTTACTGTTTTCAAGGAATTTATTTTTTATATTTCACACGTTTGTTGCTTATTTGAGAATATAACACTTTATAATAACTACACCTGACTTAGCCTTAATAAAGCATGAATAAAGACTTAATTAATAATGAACAAAGATTTAATTAATAATGATTCATGCTTAGTAAATGCTTAATAAAGCATAATTTGTCTTCACTTTAGAAAAGCTCTCAGAAAGACTTAACAGATAACAGCTGCCTGAATGATCATTGCATTGTATTATTAGTAAATCATTCTCTCATAGTTTACTAATCATTAATAAATGCTCAAATGGTTAGTCCATGAGTAATTACATATGAATTAATTATGAGTAACTATTTACAGCACAGGCAAATCAAGTGCAAGTGCTAATTCAGGTAGTAATTAAGTAGTTACTAAGCTTGAATCATTATTAATTAAATCTTTGTTCATTCTTAATTAAGCCTTTGTTCATGCTTTATTAAGGCTAAATAAGGTGTAGTTATTATAAAGTGTTACGTATTTTTTAACTTATTACCAAGCAGCACTTTGCATTTATTTTATTTTCTCTTTTGTATAATGTTAAAACAAATTGTTGGTTTAATAAAAACACAAATGGTTTTGTGTTTTGTTCCCAAACTGAACCGAACCGTGACTTCAAAACCGAAGTACGTACGGAACTGTGATTTTTGTACCGTTACACTCTTTTGTATCACTGATTAAGAAAATAAAACCGGAGAAGGTAGTGCGTACAGATCAGTGGGCGTGTAGCTGTGAAAACGGGGTTAGATCGTCAAAATGGCGTCTTGAAAATAAGCGATTAAAGATTATTCAAACACGCGCGAGTCAGTAAATGGTGAGAGGAAACGTGGTTAAAAGCTCTGAGTCGTAAATGCTGCAACAGAGATCTGCTTTAATATTACATTGACAAAACTATGACAACAAAAATAGTCTTTTCCATAATGCTAATCCTGTTTGTGTGCAGCGTGTTCCGTTGAACTCCTCTGACTGTATGTGGAATAAAGTGCACTGTCTCTGCGCTCAAGGCACCGGCAGGACGCACTCAGAGGAGCAGCCTCACGCAGGGCCACAGTCTGTCTGCCATTTGGCCCCGATCAACTAAATTACCATCGGATCATCCTCCACCACCCTCCCCCCGCCCCACCCGAGCGCCCCGCCCCCGCGCACCCGCTCCCGCCCTCGCCCATGCATGCCACCTCCAGATTTTCTTATAAATTACCAACATGTTAGAGATAAACCCACTCGCTTAACCGTCTGAACCCGGCGCTACAGGCTCGCAGGAAAAATGTGCCGTTACTGTGGGACGGTTGTGTTTACATGAGTCTGTGGGGGACGGGACACGTGTACAGACGGGTATTTTACTTCTATGGGGTATTAACTGCTAATACAGAATATATTTAGACCATCATTCATCCATCCATCCATTTTCTTCCATTGTCCATCATCGTGGGGTCATAGGCGACGTTCAGACTGCAGCCTGAAGTGACCCAAATCTGATTTTTTCACCTCTATGCAGAGCCGTGTTTAAAGGACAGTTCAGAATTTTGGACGTAGGACCTCATTTCCTAGTGATCCAGAGTGTTGGAGACGTCACATGTGGAGACACTTTTTTAAATATTCCATCCAGTCCTTGTATTCGCAGAGGTCGCTGGTGCTAGACTAGTGCATGTCAATGGCCATAGTTTATCCTGCCACTAAAAACAGTCTTATCCACTCCACAAAACACCAGAAACAAATCTGTTATTACACCAGACAGTCCATGTAAATGTCTGCATCGAAAGAATAATGTTTGAAAGAAAAAATAACCTTGCGTCGCATGAATCGTTGCATGTTGAGGGACTATTTTCTCATATATCAGTCCGCCGCTGCCAAACGTTCTATCAGGAAGAACAACTCACTGCTGCTGCTCAGACATGAATCCTTCAAATGCAAGGTTGGTTTTACTTCTAAAATTATTTTATCAACACAGACATTCACATCGACAGTCTGGTATAAAAATAGATTTGCTATTATTAACCGAGCTCGATGGCGCATGATTCCAGATCCTTTAGCCTGGCGAGGTTCTTCCGGTGGCTCTGGGCTGATTGAGTAGTAGTAGTAGTAGTAGTAGCAGTAGTAGTAGTAGTAGTAGTAGTAGTGCTGTTTTCTCCTGCGAGCACACGCCAATGTGTCTCGTGTATGACGTGATCGCTTTGACCAATCAGAGCGAGAGGAGCTAGAGCGGAGCAGAGCGGAGCCGGAGCGAACGAATATAAAGCGTTTTTTAAAACAACTTAAGGATTTTGAGCTGAGAAAAAGTTTATGATCTAAAAACAGGTAAAAATTGCCACAAAATCTGACAGTTTTGAAAGGTGTAGGTGCTCTGTCAGACGAACACGAGGCGTTTGTGATTATATTGCGCATATAAGAGAAAAATCCTCTCTCAGCCCATGGTGTTTTTTCGCTGAAGTTCCAGTGAGTGTCACTACGTCAACTAGAAGCAGCTACAAGCACCAACACCCTAACAGATCCAGGTCCCACCCCTCTTTGCTCTCCACATTAAGTCACTCCCCCTTCAGAGCACTATCACAACTCAATCTCAGTCTGCTAATGAAATTCCTGCACATCGCATCATGTTTCTCAAGTTTTTATATTCATGTGAGAGCGTGAGTGACGTGGGCTTGTGGGCGGAGCCTTGTACAGAATCTTACAGCTAATCTTAAAGAGAGTTTGAACAGAGCCCAGGAGAGATCGCTAAAATACTACAAAAACATGCATGGATGAAATCTAAAACCACTTCAGGCATGGTTTTTGACGAGGAAACAACATTATGACATGACATGCTAGAGAGCTCAAAAAAATCTCATTTGCATAATACTCTCTCTTTAAGAACTGAATTTGGCAAAAAACACAACACAATTTGCAATTATCCATCTCGCTTTTACTCAATGACAGTTTTTTGTTTCTAAAGAAATCTAACTCACATTCTTACTGTGATTGGCTGTACATATAGATATGAAATTATTAATGCCATACTGTGGAACATTAAGGCAAAGCAATAACGTATCTGGGCTAACTTGGCTAAAACTGGGAGAAAAAAACAACAAAATTCTCAAAGATTTACTACAAAAGTGCAAACATGAAGCTCAACTGTATAAAGTCATAGAGATGGTAAACGTTGTGTCTTTATTTTTATTTAGTCTCATTGTTTTTGTGAGGCCATTCCCCCTGCGCAAAGAAACGTTTAAACTTTTTAGGGTCATTTTTGTACGTCCAATCTCGGTCCACTGAAGGTGCAGACTGTGACGCTTTCCGGAAGTCCAGTATTGACGTTTGTTTTTCCTGTAGTGATGCAGAAAAGAGGTAGCCAGGCTGGTGCCACCTAGTGCCTCCGCTCAATTTAATTTCTCTCCAGCGACTAGGTCAGGAATCAGAATACACTAGACGATTTGCAAAAACCTTGGAAGTGCGAGTTCAGGCACCAGCCAATCCGTGAAGAGCTGTGAAGTCATGACGTCAAACTCGTCGCGTCTGTCTGTGTCCCTTTTATGGAACAGCACAACAGTAAACAAAGCGTCGAGATGGATGTAGACGAAGACAGACATTCTGTGTTGGCAACGATTCCCGAGATCGAGGATTTAAAGCCGGAACAAAGACAATGTTTGGTGAATTTTATCAAGGGGAAAGACGTTATTGTTCTTCTTCCTACAGGATTTGACACATTACATATGTCACGACCAAATAGCAGCGACTGGTTAAATTAAAAAAAAAAGTACTTGCCTACTGTCCAACAAATGAATCCTAAAGCTGCGAGGTCAGACGGTTTCCACGAAGTTAAACCGGCTGATGAATCAGGCTAGAAAAGAGGAGCCACTGTCTGCGTATCAGTGGATCTGATGCTCAGGCAATGATGCTTTATGTTGAAAGCGGGATTCAAACCACCAACTTTCAGATCAGAGAACAAACACTCGACCAACCGAGCTACACCAGTGCTGCCCACCGCTGCTGCTCCTTTTAGACCCTTTTTACACCGCAAAAAATACAGTCTATCCAAATTAAGATGACTTGAATTAAGGAAGTTTTATCATGATTTGAGTAAATTTCACGTGACAAGTAAAATTATCTGCCAATGCAACAAGACTTTCTGTACTCAAAATATGAAAATACATCTTGCTGCACTTAAAATAAGAAAAACAACAACTCTTTAAAATATGAAACAAAATCAAATGTTCCTTGAATTAAGAAAAACACATTTATTTCATCGGTAGAATCTACTCAAATAAAGTCAAATGTTCTTAATTTAAGTCATTTTAAATTATCCAGATATTACTTTTTGCAGTGAATGAACTCATAGGCTCACAGAATTATAATATTTTTTGTATGAGTAGGCTATAATTTTTCACAAAATGCATTTCCAAATACACAAACATACATCAATACCTAAATTAGTTAAACAAATTTAAACAAAATGTCATGTACGCAAATTAATAACAAATGTTTTATCACAAATAATCAAAATTAATATTAATGAATGCTCTTATTATGTTGATATTTGTCATTAAAAATAGTATTATATGCATTAATAACGTCATTTTCTGCCTAGTCCATGGTGCAAATGTTTAACTACAGATTGACGTCCAAGTGGATTATAATTAGACGTCCAAATATTAGAGCTGCTCCATGATGGGAAAAATAATTATCGCGATTATTTTGGTCAATATTAAAATCATAATTATTCAAACGATTATTTTTTAGTTACACAATGCAACAAACAAACAAAAAACAACCCACTTTGTTATTCATAATTTACGCAAAACTTTCACACTTAAGATAAATACAGGCTACAAATATGAACCTTAGAGCAGATTTATGAAGTATAAAACATAAAGTGAATAAAATATAACATGAAATAAAGCATAGAAAAACATAAATGTATCCAAAATAAACTATATATTCAGCTGTTCTACAATCTCTATATTTGAAAAATGAAATAAATATACTTATTTATATTAAACAAATCCCAAAATTAACTTTAACGTTAAGAGTTTCAACTTGATTATATGAGTCTGGAGATCGTTTGACACACAAATCGAAATCGTGATTAAAATTCAATTAATTGCACAAACTTACCAAATAGTGGACGGAATTTGAATGTCATTTTTTAGTCCAGAATTGGTCTCGGACTGACGGACGCGACATAGACACGATCTGTACGTCCATAAATCGAGGGCCAAAATTAAAAACTGGGACTAAGTCGTGGGCCAAATTAAATATTTATTGAAAAATTTCAACAACATCTCCATGTTTTCTGTTCTTTCGACATATTTCTTCTTTCTTTTCTTATTAAAATAAATGTTTAATAATAGTTTTGCTTAAACACTGAATCCAGAACAAGCAGAATATAAAAAAATAACAAAATTTTAAATAAATAATGTTTCTACAGTCGATCTGTAGTCGGCGGGCAGCTCTAATACAGATTTGAAATGATCTCGTGGGCCAAATATAATTATATCGCGGGCCAAATTTGGTCCCCGGGCCTGGTCTGGTGGGTTGGCACAAACTGTCAGCCGTGTCTCTGTCCGCCCCGGGGCAGCTGTGGCTAAAGTGAATTATAAAACGTAAACATAAAACTGGATTCTCAAAGTTTGTGAGTAACATTAGTGATTAAAAATGCGATTAACCTGAAAATTGTCTGAAATTCCTGCATAGATCAGAGTCTTGTTTCTGGGGCTGTGTATTTTTATTTATTTTTTAACTCTAGGCCATATTTAAAACATTGTCGAAGAAAAAAAAAAAAAAAAAAAAGAGCGAGAGAAAGAATAAAAAATGAAAGAAAGGCTCAGATTTGTGTTTCTGGAGTCAGTGGGACGTCTCCTCATGTTGCACTCTCCCAGATGTGCTGTTTGTGTCATTTAGTCTGTTACTTATGCTCTCCCTCCCTCCCTCCTCTCCTCCCTCCTTCTCTCCCTCCTTTCATCCCTCCCTCCTTTCCTGACGTTCTCTCTTCTCTCTTCCGCTCCTTCTTTGCTTCACCCCGTCCCTCCGTCTCTCTCAATCTCCTTCTTTCTTTCCCTCCATCATCTCTCTCCCTTCTTTCCTCCTCTCTTTAATCTTTCCATCTCCCACTCCCTTTCTTTCTTTCCTCCTCTTCCCTTTCTCTCTCTCTCTCTTTCTCCTTCTTGGTTTCTTCATCTGATTCCCTCTCCTCTCCCTCCTCCATTTCCTCCCTCCCTCTCCTTCTCTTTCCGTTTCTGTCCTTTCCCCTCTCTCTCTCTTCTTCCCTCCCATCTGTTTATACTTGTGTCTCTCCCCTCCCTCTTTCGCTTCCTCTTTCTCATCCTTCCCTCTTCCCTCCCTTCTGTTTATCCCTTCCGTCTCGCTCTCTCCGTCCCTCTCTTTTTCTCCTCCTCCTCTGTTCTGTTTATCCTCTCTCTCTCTCCCTCCTTCCCTCTCCTCCTTTCCTCCGCCCTTCCGTTTATCCTCGCTCTCTCGCTCTCTTCCCCTCCTCCTCCCTTCTCTCTTCCTCTCCTCTTCCGTTCTGTTTATCTTCCCTCCCTCCCTCCCTCTCCCCGTCCTCTCCTCCTCCCTTCTGCTCATCATCTTTCTCTTTCCTCCTCTCCCTCCTCCTCCCTTCTGCTTGTCCTCTCTCCTCTCCCCCTCTCTTTCTCTCCCTCTCTTCCTCCCTTCTATTTATCTTCTCTCTCTATCCTCCTCTCCTCCTCCTCTCCTCCTCCTCTTCAGTTCTGTTTATCTTCTCCCTCTTTTTTCTCGTCCTCTCCTCCTGGGTTGTATTTATCGTCTCCCCTCTCCCCCTCTTCTCGTCTTCTCCTCTTCCTCGTTCTGTTTATCCTCTCCCTCTTCCTCTCTCTCCTTCCTCTCCTCCTCTTGGTTCTGTTTATCCTCTCCTCCTCCCTCTCTCCCTCATTCTGTTTCTCTCTCTCTCTCTCTCTCTCCTCCTCCTCTTCCCCTTCTTGGTTCTGTTTATCCTCTCCCCTCTCCCCCTTTTCTCGTCTTCTCCTCTTCCTCTTGGTTTTGTTTATCCTCTCTCCTCTCTCCTCTCTCTCTCTCTCCTGTCTCCTCCTCGTCTTCCTCTTCTCGGTTCTGTTTATCCTCTCTCTCTCACCCTCTCTCTTCCTCCCCCTCTCCTGCCTCACTTCCTCCTCTCCCTCTCTCTCCTCTCGTCTCCTCCTCCTCTTCCTCCTCCTGTGTTCTGTTTATCCTCTCTCCCTTCCTCTTCTCATCCTCTCTTCCTCCCCCTCTCTCTCCTCTCTCTCCTCCTCCTCTTCCTCTCTCTTCTCGGTTCTGTTTTTCCTCTCTCATCTCCCCTCTCTCTCCTCTCCTCCTCCTCTTCTTGGTTCTCTCTCCCCCTCCCCCTCTCCTCCTCCTCCTCTTCTTCTCGGTTTCTGTCCTCCTCTCCCTCTCTCTCTCTTCTCCTCTCCTCTCTCCTCTCTTCTCGGTTCTGTTTATCCTCTCTCCTCCTCCTCCTCTTCTTCTCTGTTCTGTTTACTCCTCTCTCTCCTCTCCTCCTCTCTCCTCTCTCTCTCTCCTCCTCCTCCTCCTCCTCTTCTCGGTTCTGTTTACTCCTCTCCTCTCCCTCCTCTCTCTCCTCCTCCTCCTCTTCTCGGTTCTGTTTATCCTCTCTCCTCCTCTCCTCCTGTCCTCCTCCTTCCTCCTCTTCTTGCTCGGTTCTGTTTATCTCTCTCCTCTCTCTCTCTCTCTCTCTCTCTCTCTCTCCTCCTCCTCTTCTCGGTTCTGTTTATCCTCCTCCTCCTCCTCTCCTCTTCTCTCCTCCTCCTCCTCTTCTCGGTTCTGTTTATCCTCTCTCCTCCTCCTCCTCCTCCTCCTCTTCTTCTCGGTTCTGTTTATCCCTCCTCCTCCTCTCTCCTCCTCTCCTCCTCCTCTTCTCGGTTCTGTTTATCCTCTCTCCTCCTCTCTCCTCCTCTCCTCCTCCCCCTCTTCTTGTCGGTTCTGTTTATCCTCTCTCGTCTCCACAGGTGGCCGGTCTTTAGCGGCTGCTTCGGTTCTGCAGACCTGCTTCATTATCATGCACTAAACAGCCTTAGGTACCGCGCCGGGCCTCATAACTCACTGCTCCCTCGTTCAAACACGCCACACACACAAAAAAAAAAAAACACATTTCCTGCTCTCTCTCTCTCGCTATAACGTCGCCAACGCCGCCGCCACCGCCGCCGCCGCCAACGTCTCCGGCGAAGGATTAATCAAGCGTTCAACCATTTCGGCTCTTTGCATACCCTCTCCTCAGAACCGAGCGCGCCCAGAGTCTCGCAGCCCTCTCCTCCTCGCTGACAAATCCATCAGGGCGCGTTTGATTTATACATGTGTCTGTGATCACAGCGGTACAGCCACGGCAAATGGGGTGGCAAGGAGCGCGCCGGCACCCCCGACACCCGCCCGCCTGCGCCCCCTACCGCACACACACGCACACACACAAAACACACACACACACACATAAAGGCGCGCGCTTTCGGGGAAGTTTTCGCGGCGACAGAGGGAGCGGAGGGAGGGGGGTCTCGCGAAAAAGTTTGGAGCGACGACAGCCCAAATGCGATGATGGCCCTTCTCGACATGCTTCATTCGCTAAGTGCTCGGATTTGGGGCCCGAGATGCAAAGCGCTGAGTCTATAAATGTTTTGTTGTGTTTATTTGTTTGCCCTGGGAGCCGGAGGAAGCCACGGGGGAACAGGCGAAATGGAGGCAAGAAAAGTGCGGATGAACGCCAGAGACGAACATCAGCCAAAGTTAATAAGATCCGGGCTCATGACTCTACTCCAAACACGTTTACATCTGCATTTGTCTCCATGGAAACGCATCGTATAGAAAAAGGCGGAGAGGAGAAGGCGACCGCCGAACTAAATCAATAACAGTGCAGGGGATTTGTCGTACGCGTTTCTGTAAACTAAATACGCGCAAAACGAAATAATCCTCCTGCTGTAGAGACTCGGGACTCAGATCTGCGTGTCGGTCTTGACAGGATGGACCTAACCTGTACTTAAAGCCCCAGTATGGAACTTTTTTGCCAGCATATAGTTTGTTTACGTCCTGGTTGGCAATAAAATACACCAGGGTTGTGAAAAACTCAAATCCACAGAGGGTCAAAATGAAAAACTGGGACTAAGTCGTGGCCCAAACTAAATATTTATTGCGAAATTTCAACAACATCTGCATCTGCGTGTTTTCTCTTCTTTCAAGATACTTAATGTTAAACCATTTCTTAATAAAATAAATGTTTAATAATAGTTTTGAATCCAGAACAAGCAAAATATAATAAAATAATAACAATTTTTAAATAAATAATGTCTCTATAGCCGATCTGTATTTGATATGATCTCGCGGGCCAAATATGATTATACCGCGGGCCAAATTTGGTCCCCGGGCCTGAGTTTGACATGTTGGAAATATATAAAAATGAAAACAGCTGGGAAAAAAATGACTCTGCTGAAGAAAATTCAACACAAATCTGTATCAAAATCACAACATTTGATGCTTTAGAATATCTCAAAATATGCGCAAAATGCTTTAACTTTTTACTCCTTAAGTACATTTTTAAACCATTACTTTAATACTTTTTTTCATGTGATACTTTTACTTGAGGATTTTTTTTTTATTTATTTTTTTTGCTCCGATATCTGTACTTTTACTTACTTACTTCCACCACTGTCAAATTGTTTATACTGACTGTTGTACTTTTGAATGAGTTGGATTTTATGCATTGTACTATATATAAGTATACTAGAGGTATTGTATATTATGTATTTTTTTCATTACAGATGTTTATTTCACTGAAAAACATCTAAAAACATGTGTCTTTAGTAGAGATGTAACAATATCCAAATCTCACGGTGTGATATTTATTGCGATATTTTGGAGAGACTGATATAATTGTAGATAGGACGCGTTTTTGCTTTTAAAATACTATTTTAGTGTGAATTATTTCTGTAATAATCCCAAGAATTCAAGTAAAAACATATTTCTTTATGTTGTCTGCGCTGAAATGAATCATGGGAAATGTAGTTCCCAGTGTTTATAAGCTGTTGCTGCTATAAAACCATGAATTTAAGCAAAGAAACTTGTGATTCGATATATTGCGACAGCCCCATGATATTATTGCGAGACTTTTGACGATACGATATCACGATATTATTATTATTTTACTAGTTTTATTACTTTAAGACTAGTATTATTTTAGTAATTTACTTTATCATCTTATTGTTGTTATTTTTTATGTATTTGTGCAGCACTTTGGAAACAGTTTGTTTGTGAAATGTGCTATATAAATAAAGTGGATGGGATTGGATTGGATATTTTGGTTATTGTTACATCCCTACTGTTTACTGTGAATGAGCTCGCATCTCCACAAACCTGACTCTTATTTGACCAGGAGGACCATGTTTGTTATCATGGAAATGTTGTTCTTCTGGCAATAATATTCCACAGTATGGCATAAAACGCATCTGTGTCCATGGAGAATGTTCCAGAGTGTGGTTTTGACTTTCTATTTCCTCGTGAAGGTGACTTTTCATTCCCAAAAAGTTGCGTACTGTGGTAAATAGTCACATTTTTATGCAAGGCTTTTCCACATTCAAGGCTCAAAGAGTTTTACAACAAGAAAACACTCAAACATTCACACAGACACTGGGGACGAGGCGGGTTCAGTGTCTCGCCCAACGACACAACGTCAGCCTGTGGGTCAGTGGATTTGCTCATCCAATTATGTTTGTTTTTTGGTTCGTTTTTATGTCGAGAGCAGACTTCAAACCGCCAACATTCGGATCAGTGGACAAACGCTCCACCAACTGAGCTACCGCCGCCCCAACTCTACTGTATCACTTTAAAGCAGCGTTTCTGTCGTTTGTCTCCATGGAGATGTTGTTGATTTGTCTGGAACGTTCCACAGAAAAGCATAAAACGTGTCTAATGTAGAAGAGCAGTAGAAACATCAAATCTGTGTGGAGGCGTCTCTTTTCACAGTAACAGTGGACGTTTTTGAGATGTTTTTGAGGAACAGGAGCATCTGTAATAGGAGGGTTTCAGTCACGTGATCACGATGACGCACGAATTTCAGGTGGAGGGCAGGAAGTGAAGACAAACACGACAAACAAACACGGCTCTGGAGAACACAGATGTGGAGAAAAGTTCTTATTGTCAGGATTTAGAGTCAGTAGCGAGGCAAAGGTACGAGCAGTTAGTCGACAAATATATTGGACGTGATCTTATAAAAATTCGTGAATTTTCGACTGAAGTAAAAGATTTGCCGACAATCGAGGCAGAGGAGATCACGAACTATTAGCTCTCCAGACATCGTTCTACACCAGACAACAGATGGAGGCAAAGTACAAAAGTTTGGAGGCATAGAACTTTTTTTGTCAGTGGATGGGTCCTCAACGTTGGTACAAAACGCCTAAATGATGATTATCGTTTGGTCTTCGCCGGGGTGAGTGTTTCTCTTATTTTGTGTATACATAGACCGTTATGGGAAAAACTGCAGTGTATCGGCAGTAACCGATCTATCCGAACTATTTAATGTCAACAAACGTCGTTAGCCGTTAGTCGTTAATGATTTGCGGATTCTGCTCCTCCCGACCGTAAACATAGCTTTGTAATTCACTTTTTACGGCGTTGTTCTGTCAGCTTTTTTCATTTCTGACCTTTGTGGACGACTATCTTCAGTATCGATTGGCACATCTGTAAACTACACAACACAGAGGCATTTTCCAGACAAAGACGCAAAAGTGTTTCACTATAGCTTCCCCCAGTCAGTTCACTTCCTGCCCTCCATCTGATTTGAAACGTAGCCCTGTGACGTCACGTGAAACCCAGATATTGGCTCTGTTTACGCTTATGTCACAAACCAGGAAGACGTTTGAGTCATTCCACGTCAAATCTCCGAATGCCTCTGCTCGACCATCTCAGATCTGAGGTTCACACACTTTCCAATACCAAAAGTCTCAAATTTTAGTTCCCAACTCCTTATAGTTTTATCATTAAAAAATATTTTGTCAACTCTGCCCTGACCTGTTCTGAGCAGAGTTTTCCGAGGAGCCACTTTCAGATGCTGTATCTAAAAAACTATTTAAGGTCGGTCCCTCAAATTTTCAAGGGTTAAAATTTGTCAAATGTACTTGTAGAATCTGGACTTTTACACATGTGCTTTTGGTTTATCGCAGATTTCAGGGAGCTTGAATTTGCTCAAAAATTCTAGCTTTTCTTAGCTTCTATGTCCATGAATGTTGTCCATTAATGTGGAAAAAATTCTCTTTTGCAAAAATAAGGCAGAACACCATCGCAAAGTTTGGATATGTTAAAAACAGACGTCTAGTGTTTCTAAAACAGTCCATTTTATGTTGGCGGATGCTGTCTTTTTTTTTTTTTTTTTTGGTATAACGTGGTAAAGCTGGCACCAAGTTTATTTTTTCCATTTTTAACACTTAATATCTGGTAGTTCATCACAGAGGGTCAGTTTTAAAATACAAAGTCCACAGTGGCATGTGTGGGAAGATGTATGTTCAATATCAAACCTCTGTCTTTGAAATTGCACTTTCCACAGTCCTTCAGAGATTTCAAGAGTAGAATTTTCAAGCAAATTCAAGCCCCAAGAAATCTGTGATAAACCAAAAGCACATGTGTAAAAGTCCAGATTCTACAAGTACATTTGTCAGATATTAACCCTGGAAAATTTGAAGAACCGACCTTAAATAGTTTTTTAGATATAGCATCTGAAAGTGGAAACTCTGCTCAAAACAGGTCAGGGCAGAGCTGACAAAATATCTTTTAATGACAAAACTATAAGGAGCTGGGAGATAAAATTTGAGACTTTTGGTATTGGAAAGTGTGTGAACCTCCTAGAATTTGTTCAGTCAAATCTGAGATGTTCGAGCGGAGGCATTCGGGGATTTGACGTGGAATGAGCCATTTGAAAACAACTTCTGGTGTAGTTCCCGACACTGTGCTCGCCGACTGACTGTGATGAAACCCACTGAATTGTTTGGAATCGTCTTGAATTCGGCGCCTCGTCTCTTCTAAACGCATGTACTCAGTGCGCTCGGAGTTGTGTGTCAGTGTGGGAATGATGAAAACTGAGGTGCGGCTGGAATTGTTGATTTTCCGAACATAACGGAACGCTACAACGACACGGAGATGAAGAAAACCGTGGACCATTTTCTCATTTTTCCTAAATTTTGTCAGACTTACTACCGCGAACAGAACCCGCCGAAAGTTGTCATCGCATGTTTCCAAGCATCTTTTTTCTGGTTTGTGACATACGCGTGAGCAGAGCCTGTTGAATAACTCCAACATAGATCTGTTTAATGCCGCACTGTGGAATATTTCAGGCAAAGCAACGGCATTTTTAAGGAGACAAGGTTAGTCCCCGTTTTGATGCTTGTTTGATGTTTGAACGCAGATTAAGTGAGGACAGGGAGGTTGACGAGGGAAGGGAGTACCTCGCTGGGGGGGGGGGGCGCTCTTCCGTCATCTCAGTCCCTGTCGCACCCTGCACCTGCCGCCCTCCTGCACCTGTCAGCCTTCTGATGATGTGAACGTTTGTGTTTCTTGCAGCTCCTTCAGATGTGACTGAATTTTTCTCGTTTTTCAATCCAATCCACAGATAAATTAATACAATAAAAGACAACAAATTATAAATAAAAACAATAAATAAAAAGTGTTGAAGTGTTTTTGTGTCTGTTCTTTAAAAATAATAATTTGTGGCATTATTTTTTTACCGTTAACATCACATTCACTTCAAATTTGCGTCCTGAAAGTTACTCTTACCTGAGTAGTACAAGTTTTGGCAACTCTATCAGGTCGTTCCCTCCTTCTGCACCTGTCACCCCCCCCCCTCCCTTGCACCTGCCCTCCTCCCTGCTTCTGTCATCCCCTCGTGCACCTGTCACCCCCCCTCGTGCACCTGTCACCCCTGGCTGGGCTCGTCA
Source organism: Boleophthalmus pectinirostris (assembly GCF_026225935.1). Lineage (NCBI taxonomy): Eukaryota > Metazoa > Chordata > Actinopteri > Gobiiformes > Gobiidae > Boleophthalmus > Boleophthalmus pectinirostris. Next base: position 37,515,046 of record NW_026571353.1, on the reverse strand, counting down.
CAAAGGCGTTTAGCGGTGGCGTTTGCTGCGGGGCGGTCATTAGGCAGCGTAATTATTTGTGCAAAAGTGTCCTCGCGTAAACAAACAGAAGGCCCAGAGGAACGAGGGGACGAGGAAGAGGAGGAGGAAGAGAGGAACAGAAGAGGAGGAGACGAGAAGGAGGAACAGATGAAGGAGGAGGAGAGGAGGAAGAACAGAGGACAAACAGAGAAACAGAGGAGGAGAAACAGAGGAGGAACAGAGGAACAGAGGAGGAAGAGAGGAGAAACAGAGGAGGAACAGAGGAACAAAGAAGGAGGAACAGAGGAGGAGATGAGAAGGAGGAACAGATGAAGGAGGAGGAGAGGAGGAGGAGAGGAGGAAGGGAGGAACAGAGGAGGAGGAGGAGATGAGGAGGAGAGGAAGAGGAACAGAGGACAAACAGAGAAAAAGAGGAGGAACAGAGGAGAAACAGAGGAGGAACAGAGGAACAAAGAAGGAGGAACAGAGGAGGAGGAGATGAGGAGACGAGGAGGAGAGGAAGAGGAACAGAGGAGGAGGAAGAGAGGAGCAGAAGAGGAGGAACAGAGAAACAGACGAAGGAGGAGGAACAGAGGAGGAGAGGAGGAAGAACAGAGGAATAGAGGAGGAACAGAGGAGGACGAACAGAGGAGCAGAAGAGGAGGAACAGAGAAACAGAGGAGGAATAGAGGAACAGAGAAGAAATAGAGAAACAGACGAAGGAGGAGGAACAGAGGAATAGAGGAGGAACAGAGGAGAGAGAACAGAGAAACAGACGAAGGGAGAACAGAGGAATAGAGGAGGAACAGAGGAGACGAACAGAGGAGCAGAAGAGGAGGAACACAGGGACAGAGGAGGAACAGCAGAGGAGGAACAGAGGAGCAGACGAGGAGGTACAGAGGAGAAACAGAGAAGGAACAGGAGAAACAGAGGAACAGACGAAAGAGGAGGAACAGAGGAGGAACAGAGAAGGAGAGAAGGAGGAACAGAGTTGGAGGAACATAAGAACAGAGGACGAGGAACAGAAGAGGAACAGACGAAGGAGGAGGAAAAGGAGGAGGAGGAGAAGAGGAGGAGACGAGGAGGAACAGAGGAGAAACAGAGGAACAGAGGAGAAACAGAGGAACAGAGGAGGAACAGAGTAAACACGATTAGAAAAGATCACAAAACTCTGGACTCACATCAAGAGCGATGGAGGTTTATCTGAGGACGTAGACTGTAGTTTAGTCGATTAATCGGTCCATGGAGTCTTAGCCCAAAATGTGCATCAGTCGACGAGTCATTTAAAAGGCCCAGTGACGGAAATTCACTTTGTCTTTGTGTAAATGAATGTGATTTCTACCTGACACCAGAACATCAGGAGCACGTGTAAAAGCTCAGCAGACACAACTCTCTCCACCCTCAGGAAGCCCCTTTGTCGTCTCAGCTGTCCTCAAATGTACAAGAAGTTGATTAAAAACAAGTCTGTGAAACAAACTTGACGGGGGAGATACTTGGGAGATGGAGAGAACGGGCGACTGGAGAGAGGAGACTGTCCACATCTGCTGTAACAAGAAGAATAAACCTTTGTCTGTATTCCAAATGGATTAATTATTTATCTTTTTTTTTTCCACAACAGTCCATATTACACTAATTCCTGATCTATATTATAATGTAGTTCCCTCGTCACAAACAGACCTGGAGATGCGTTTTGTTTCATTCACACATGTTTAAATGTTTAACACACAAACCTGCACTTTTTTTTTTATTTATTTTTTGTCGTATTTTGTTGTTGTATGTGCTGATGTTGCGGAGTGGATTCTTTTTTCTTTATTTACTTGTTCCAGTTAGTTAGTGTCCCAGATTCCAGATAGTTAGTTGTAAAAAAAAAAAAAAGAGTAATCTCAAGACCCACCTGTTTAGCTTAGCTTTAATCACTGCTTTGTGTTGCTTTTTTTGTTATTGTATGAACTCATTCTATAAATAAAGTTTGATTGATTTTGATATTTAGGCTAAGTTCTTCTGTCAAACTAAAAACGCTCTGTTCCACCTTGTGATGTCATGTGGTAATACAGGAAGCGCTCCACCGTGTTTTTAGACTCCAAACACCTTCACGAGAATCTTTTGGATAATTTCAGGCCTGGAATTTCCACTGAAGAAAATCTGTTCACTTGAAAACTACCACTTCATGACATCACAAGGTGGAACACAGCATTTAAAAAAAAAAATTTTTTTATTCAAGTTTTTATTATATTTTACAATTTTTAACCACATAACATATAACAGAACAGACAGCAGCACATTACTTTGGGCCGAAAGAGTAAAACAACAAATTTATCTGTACATATGCATATGCAAGTGCACTTCAGAGCAAAAATAAACAATAAAATAAAAATGTCAAAGTGCATGTGACAAGCCCGAACACCTCTCTAATTTCCACTCAGTTTAACCTGTTACAAGTACAATTAGTTTCAATTCTAAATTAAAAGGCCAAATCCATACCACATCCATAAAGTTTTCCTAATGTACCAGTTTCAAATGTGTTTTAGTCAATTGAGCAACCAAATCTGTCACAGGCATTTCAATCAAAAACAGGTGTCCAAGATTTTACAAAAATGTCCAAGTTATCATTCAACTTAGCCAATAATTTCTCATATGACTATTTTCATCAAATTGTCCATCCATGTGTTAAAGTCTGGAGGAGAAGGATCCTTCCATACACCAAGAATGACCTGTGCTGCAGTTATTACCCCTTCACCTTTAAAACCACATACTCACATTTTGTTACCCCTGGCGTTACTGATTTATCCTCAAGTAAATATAATCTTGGTGACCTGGGTATAGTTTTACCAATCCACCTTTCTATATACATTCTAGTTCTCTCTCCCAAAAGGGATAAACTTCCCCACATTCCCAAATAGCAGCATAAAGGTTCCAGAGGCCAAATGGCATTTCCAGCAATTGTCATTCGTCATGAGCCCCATTCTTTTGAGTTTAGAGGGGGGAACACAGGATTTTGAGCTTTGGAGACGTAGACAGACTAATAATAAAGAATTACTTAAAACTTCAGGTCTGTTTTTGAGGAGGTAACAACATTATAAGAGTCACTTTTGCGTAATATAAGTTCTTTAAGTTCAGGAAATTAATATTGAAAGCTGTTTTTAGTATTGAATTGATCAAAATCTGAGGGAAAGTATATGATTTTTTTTTGTCATATTTTGTCCATCCCTCATCATTAGTTTATTTATTTATTTCTTGGATCCATTAGTCTTTACAGAGGTAAAGATGATACTTCCCGGGGTCCAAGTGAGCACATAAAACAGCCTTTGTGATTTGTTAATTACGTCCGTTCAGAGTGCCCTCTCTGTCCCACAGCTCTGTGCACGACTGTGTAAAGTTCCAGAGTGTTTCTTTGTTTGAGCTGTAATGATAAAAACACATTAGTATATTTTCCTGAGTGTGGGGGTCCTGGAGGAGGAGGGGGACTCTCACAGTTCATCAACCCCACAGCGGTGCTCCAAAGCCCCATGTGCCAGCGCTAATTACTCAGCCATGGAACGCCACTGCCCATTCACAACAACAACTCACACGAGCAGACGACACACTCCTCTAAACACGAGCTCATAACCGGGTTTAAATACACTCTTGGACGCGCATGAGTCCAGAAGACAAACACTTTTCAGTCTTTTCATCACAACAGAAGCCAAAATAAATAAAATGACCAACATAAATAAAGTGAAATGATGTTAAATAAAGAGCTGCACTGAACCTGCACACGTCTGATCTCTGAACACATGAACCATCTCCAACACGACACACACAGAACACACTCACCATCATCATCATCATCATCCCTGTGTCACAGAAAGAACACTCATATTCCACTGAGTCATGTCCTTTAGTCCGACAGAAGCTGAACCACATCGGCGCACAAGGAAAGAACTGTTTTTATCAGAGCTTATAGTTTATGCAAATTAACCATGTGGTTTTAAGTTTTGTTTTTGTAAAACTTAAACAAATGTGTCAAAGCTGCATTAAACACACTATAGGCTGCGTTCAGTCTGCAGCCTGAAGTGACCCAAATCCGATTTTTTGGCCCCTGTGTTCCTGTATCTGATCTTTTAATGACAGTCTGAACGACACAGATCCGATTTTTTCAAATGCGACTCAGGACACTTGGATATGTGCTCCTGAAACCGATACATATCTGATCTTTTGACATTCGACTTCAGTCTGAACGGCCAAAGTGCATTCATCCGACCTACACTTTATCAACAAGCCACAAACGTCACTATTCTGCGCTGAAGTAGGCAAAAATTATTAATGAACTCCGTGTCACTGAAGTGAAGCACATCACCACTCCCCACTCTTGGCTCCGTCATGTTCCTTTCAACGGACGTCACTGCCGCTGTCCCACAAAACACCACGACCAAAAACCTCGTCCTTCTCCTTCTCAATCTCCTCCTTAAAACAAGTAAGTTGTTCATGTTCTGGCTCCGGTACGAGAGGAACTTTAAAATCTCCAGGTGCTCAATGCTGCGTCCATGTTTGGACAACTTCCGTAAACACAGAGACGCTCGCTGTGGTTGACGTCATCATGTCTCCAGTGAACATGCGGGACACTTTTGGGCTTTTTAATGTTCACACTGGAGTCACATACAAGTCACATTTAATTGGAAATGTGAACGACCTCGCAAAAACATCAGATTTCACCAAAAAATCGGAACTGAGCATTAAGCCCTGCAGTCTGAACATAGCCATAGTCTCAAACGGGCTGATGTGTTTCTATAGTGTTTCTGGTTTATATGTTGTAAAGTTTATTTATGCAGATTAGTAACAGTAATAATAATGATGATCATTTTAATATAAAAACATTCATGATTAATTGAAAATCAATCGTTAATTCTCCCGGCGATCAATTAAGAAAATTTAATCAAATCCCTAGTTCTGATATAAATAAACTTCTTCTGTGGTAGAACTCCAGCCTCACGTCTCTTTTCTTCAGCTCTCGGGCTCCTTCAGTTTATTCTACAACAATAGAACTTGCCCCAGGCGCTTGAAGTTGTTTTATAGCACTGTTCATTAGGGCTGGGGATCATTAAGAAGTTGCCAGTACGATACGATACGGACCTCGATACACAGACCACGATACGATACAGACCTCGATACACAGACCACGATACGATACAGACCTCGATACACAGACCACGATACGATACAGACCTCGATACACAGACCACGATACGATACACGATACACAGACGATACGATACAGACCTCGATACACAGACACGATACGATACACAGATACGATACGATACAGACCTCGATACACAGACCACGATACAGACCTCGATACACAGACCACGATACGATACAGACCTCGATACACAGACCACGATACGATACAGACCTCGATATACAGACACGATACGATACGATACAGACCTCGATACACAGACCACGACACGACGATACAGACCTCGATACACAGACCACGATACGATACAGACCTCGATACACAGACCAGACAGACACGATACGATACAGATACACACTCGATACACCCACGATACACGATACACAGACCACGACACGATACGGACCTCGATACACAGACCACACGACACGATATACCTCGATACAGACCACGACACGATACAGACCTCGATACACAGACCACGATACGATACAGACCTCGATACACAGACCACGATACGATACAGACCTCGATACACAGACGACACGATACAGACCTCGATACACAGACCACGACACGATACAGACCTCGATACACACACGACACGATACACCTCGATAGACACGATACGATAGACCTCGATACACAGACCACGATACACAGACGATACAGACGATACAGACCTCGATACAGACACTCAGACACAGACAGACGATACGATACAGACGATACACAGACACAGACCTCGATACAGACCCACACGATACACGGACCTCGATACACAGACACGATACACAGACGATACGATACAGACCTCGATACACAGACCACGATACGATACAGACTCGATACACGACACGATACAGACCTCGATACACAGACCACGATACGATACAGACCCGATACACACGACACGATACGATACAGAGATACACAGATACGATACACGATACGATACAGACCTCGATACACAGACAGACCACGATACACGATACAGACCTCGATACACAGACGACACGATACAGACGATACACAGACCTCGATACACAGACCACGATACACGATACAGAGACCACGATCGATACACAGACGATACACGACACACGATACAGACCTCGATACACACACGACACGATACAGACCTCGATACACAGACCACGATACACGATACACAGACCCGATACACACAGACCTCGATACACAGACACACGATACAGACCTCGATACACAGCACGACACGATACAGACCTCGATACACAGACCACGATACGATACAGACCTCGATACACAGACCACGATACGATACAGACCTCGATACACAGACCACGATACGATACAGACCTCGATACACAGACCACGATACGATACAGACCTCGATACAATGAGCTTTTGATTTGATGATACTTAAAAGTCTTCGTTAAACCAAGACTATTTTATTTTGACTTGTACATGACACCAGTCTCTTGCTCTTTTTTGCTACTCATTTAGAATTTATTATTACCATTTATATCTTTTACTCTTTGTTTTTTTATTATATTGTGATGTGTGAGCTTCTGTGTCCAAATAATTTCCCTTGTGGATCAATAAAGTTTGTCTAAGTCTAAGTCGAGCTCGGTTGGGGAGACGGTAGATCAGATGGTTCAGCGTTTGTCCACTGACCTACAGGTTGGCGGTAAATTAATGCTGTTGTTGTGTCCTTGTGCAAGACACTTAACCCACCTCCCCCCAGTGTCTGTGTACTCTGGTGTGTGTGTAAAAATGTGACCATTTACCATCTTTGACTTGAGTTCTTTTTTCAAACTGAAAACACTCAGTTCTTCCATGTAATACAGGATGTGCTCCACTGTGTTTTTAAACTCCATACACCTTCACTAGAATCATTTGGATAATTTCATCCCTGGAATTGCCAATGTACTGAAATAAAAGTAAAAGGAGCTGTTAACTTGGTCAAATGAAACATGTGTCATGTGCAGCTGTATTATGATTTTAACTGATCTTCTATGGACACATATCTGCATGAATGTGTGACCAAACTGACTGTAAAATAATGGAAACTGTGCATTGAATGGATTGTGCAATATTCTGGACTGTGCAATCAGTGGAGTGTGCAATAACAGGAACTGTGTAATGAAATGAGTGTGCAGTAATGAGAATTATATATTACATAGTTGTTGTGCAATTTTAGGGAGTATTATATTACATAAGGCTGAGTTGTTGTACAGTTGTCGGGAGTATTATCTGTTACATACGGGTGAGTTGTTGTACAGTTGTAGGGAGTATTATTTACATAAGGGTGAATTGTTGTACAGTTGTAGGGAGTATTATCTGTTACACAAGGCTGTGTTGTTGCACAGTTGTAGGGAGTATTATATTACATAAGGCTGAGTATTTGTACTGTTGTAGGGAGTATTATCTGTTACATTAGGATGAATTGTTGTACAGTTGTAGGGAGTATTATATTACATAAGGGTGAGATGTTGCACAATTGTAGGGAGTATTATATTACATAAGGGTGAGTTGTTTGGGCCCTGTGACTCCATTTTTACATTCATGTTGTGTCATGTTTGTGGATTAAAATACTCAGTGCCAATCAAATAAATAAATAATTCACTTGAAAACTACCACTTTATGACATCACAAGGTGGAACAGAGCATTTTGAGCTATGGAAATACACACAGACTGATAATAAAGAGTTACTCAAACATGGGTGAATGAAACAAAACACAACTCCAGGTCTGTTTTTGAGGATGTAACCGCATTTTAACACGACTTAACGCTTAAAAAAAGTCCATTTTACATAACGTCGTCCCTTTTCCGTAAACCCTCCTCCCTCCGGGTCCGGCGTCTTCAGCTCCGTCTCCGATCCCTCGTCGTAATGTCCTCTTTGACTAACTAGGCACTCACAGATATTTGAGCTGAGTCCTAAGCGCTCCCAAACGCAGAGCACATAAACCATTACCCGCTAATTGAATCTAATTTATTTAGTTTTCCCAAAAAATCATTTAAGACCAAGTTGCCTGAGCCTCTCCCCGAACGGCGGCGGTGGCGTTTTGTTCTTCTCAAACACAATTAAAAGATCATAAATAAAAACACGGCGCGCACACACCGAGGTTCATTTGGAGAGTTCAGGTCGTTAGTGTCTCACCATGAAGCAGAGCCAGAGTCCAAACACGAAGTGCCTCTGGCCATCAGCAGATTACCACTAATGGGACAGCACACGCCACTAACCCCTCTCGCTCTCTCCCCCTTTCTCTTTTCACATCACTCTTTCTCTCCTCCTCCTTCTCTCTCTATTCCTCCCCCCGTCTCTCAGTCTCTCTCTCTCTCCCTCCTCCTATCTCTCTCTCTCTCTCTCTCTCTGTGGCCGTCATTAGATTAGGACGAAATGGGAGAACGTAAACCACTAACCTCTGTCTCTCACTTCTCTTTTCTCTTTTCAGATCACTCTTTCTCTTTCTCTTCTCCTCTCTCTATTCCTTCCCTCGTCTCTCAGTCTCTCTCTCTCTCCCTCCGATCATTTCTCTGGCCATCATCAGTTTAAGATGAATGGAAGAACATAAACCCCTCTCACTTTCTTCTCCACCCTTCCCCAATCTCTCTTTCTCTCTCTCTCTCTTTATCTTTTCATGTCACTCTTTCTCTTTTCTTCTGTCTCTATTCCCTCCTCTTTCAGTCTCGCTCTCTCTCTCTCCTATCCTCTCTCTCTGGACATCATCAGATTACGAATGATGAGAGAACGTACAGCATTAAGCTCTCTCACTCTCTCTCTCTTTTCATATCACTCTTTCTCTTTCTCTTCTCCTCTCTCTCTATTCCTCCCCTTTCCTCCCTCCTCTCTCAGTCTTCCCTCCTCCTCTCTATCTTCTCTCTCTCTCTGTGACCGTCATTAGATTAGGATGAAATGGGAGAACGTAAAGCACTAACCTCTGTCTCTCACTTCTCTTTTCATATCACTCTTTCTCTCCTCCTCTTCTCTCTCTATTCCTTCCCTCGTCTCTCAGTCTCTCTCTCTCTTATCCTCTCTCTGGACATCATCAGGCTAAGACGAATGGGAAAATGTATAAACCTCTCAGTCTCTTCTTCTGCCTTTTCGCAATCTCTCTTTCTCTCTCTTTCTGTTTTCATATCAGTCTTTCTCTTTTCTTCTCTCTCTATTCCCTCCTCTTTCAGTCTCGCTCTCTCTCTCCTATCCTCTCTCTCTGGACATCATCAGATTATGATTGGGATGGAGAAACGTACAGCATTAAGCTCTCTCACTCTCTCTCTCTTTTCATATCACTTTTCTCTTCTCTTCTCCTCTCTCTCTATTCCTCCCCTTTCCTCCCTCCTCTCTCAGTCTCTCCCCTCCTCTCTATCTTCTCTCTCTCTCTGTGGCCGTCATTAGATTACGATGAAATGGGAGAACGTAAACCACTAACCTCTGTCTCTCACTTCTCTTTTCTCTTTCCATATCACTCTTTCTCTCCTCCTCTTCTCTCTCTATTCCCTCCCTCGTCTCTCTCTCTCTCTCTCTCTTATCCTCTCTCTGGACATCATCAGGCTAAGACGAATGCGAAAATGCATAAACCTCTCACTCTCTTCTTCTGCCTTTTCGCAATCTCTCTTTCTCTCTCTCTCTTTCTGTTTTCATATCAGTCTTTCTCTTTTCTTCTCTCTCTATTCCTTCCTCTTTCAGTCTCGCTCTCTCTCTCCTATCCTCTCTCTCTGGACATCATCAGATTATGATTGATGAGAAAACGTACAGCATTAAGCTCTCTCACTCTCTCTCTCTTTCTCTTTTCATATCACTCTTTCTCTTTCTCTTCTCCTCTCTCTCTATTCCTCCCCTTTCCTCCCTCCTCTCTCCATCTCTCTCTCCCCCTCTCTCTTCTCTCTCTGTGGCCGTCATTAGATTAGGATGAAATGGGAGAACGTAAAGCACTAACCTCTGTCTCTCACTTCTCTTTTCATATCCCTCTTTCTCTTCTCCTCTCTCTCTATCCCTCCCCTTTCCTCCTCCGTCTCTCAATCTTTCTCTCCTTCTTCTCTCTCTCTGGACATCATCATCTTAGGACTAACACCTCTCACTCTTTTCTCTTTTTCCGCATCTCTATTCACTTTCTCTTTGTCTTTTCATATCATTCTTTCTCTTTCTCTTCTCCTCTCTCTATTCCTTCCCTCGTCTCTCAGTCTTTCTCTCTCTCTCCTCTTCTCTCTGGCCATCATCAGTTTAAGATGAATGGAAGAACATAAACCCCTCTCACTTTCTTCTCCCACCCTTCCAATCTCTCTTTCTCTCTCTCTCTCTTTATCTTTTCATGTCACTCTTTCTCTTTTCTTCTGTCTCTATTCCCTCCTCTTTCAGTCTCGCTCTCTCTCTCCTATCCTCTCTCTCTGGCCATCATCAGATTATGATTGATGAGAAAACGTACAGCATTAAGCTCTTTCACTCTCTCTCTCTTTTCATATCACTCTTTCTCTTTCTCTTCTCCTCTCTCTCTATTCCTCCCCTTTCCTCCCTCCTCTCTCAGTCTCTCCCCCCTCCTCTCTATTTCTCTCTCTCTCTGTGGCCGTCATTAGATTAGGATGAAATGGGAGAACGTAAACCACTAACCTCTGTCTCTCACTTCTCTTTTCTCTTTTCATATCACTCTTTCTCCTCCTCTTCTCTCTCTATTCCTCCCTCGTCTTCAGTCTCTCTCTCTCTCTTATTCTCTCTCTGACCATCATCAGGTTAAGACAAATGGGAAAATGTATAAACCTCTCACTCTCTTCTTCTGCCTCTCTCTTCTCTCTCTCTCTTTCTGTTTTCATATCAGTCTTTCTCTTTTCTTCTCTCTCTATTCTTCTCTCTTTCCTCTCTCTCTTCCCCTCTCTCTCTTCTCTCTCTATCCTCTCTCTCTCCTCTTTCTCCTTTTCATATCACTCTTTCCCTTATCTCTTCTCCTCTCTTTCTCTCTCTTATCCTCCCTCCTCTCTTCCATCTCTCTCCCTCCTCTCTTTTTACTCACCCTCCTCTCTTAGCTTCTCTTTCTCTTTTGATATCACTCTTTCTCTTCTCCTCTCTCTCTCTCACTATTCTTCCCCTTTCCTCACCTGTCTCTCCCCCTCCTATACTCTTCCTTCTACCTCCCTCTATCTTTTTATATCACTCTTTCTCTTTCCCATTTCTCACTTTCTCCATCTGCCCCCCTTTCCTCATTTTCTCCTCTCCTTCTTCTGTCCTATCCTCTCTCTCTCTCTCTGTGTTTTCCCTCTCTCTTTGCCTCTCTATTTTATATCACTCTTATATCACTCTGCCTTTCTTTCTTTCTTTCTTTCTTTCTTTCTCTCATTCACCTGTTCCTCCTTTTCCACTTTCTTTCTGTTTTTTCTCTCTCCCTCCTCTCCCTCTTCTCTTCTCCTCTCTTTTCCTCTCCCTCTCTCTGGGGTGTGTCTCTCCCCCTCACCTCCTCTCTTCTCTTCTTTTCCCTCCCTTCCTCCCTCCTTTCCCCCTCTCTGGTGTCTCTTTCTCTCCCCCTGTTTTCCCCCCCTCTCTCTTTTTCCCTCTCTTCTCCTTT